>NC_086098.1:62166856-62469886 GCF_963921235.1 Mobula hypostoma
TACAAAGATGGTGCAGGGGCATGTAACTACATGTCGCGGCAACGCAGACTGCAACAACTGTGATTGGTCCGCTTGGTAGCATCGCATTTCCTCATATGCTGCAGTAGCTTCCCATTGGGCGACTGAAGGGCAGGGAAGGAACTCTGGCTGCAACGCTTTCCATAAAGCTTTACAGACCTCCGAAATTATGGAGGACACATTTTGCTTTTACGAAAAAAGATGCTCACTTTAAACTTGTTTACCCTGAGAAAGACTACCATGAACATGGAGCCTTGCATGGGCAGGTGTGTGTGCATGCATGATGTGCGCGAATTGCAAAGCGACGCAGACACACCAATGCACAAGTATAAACCAGCCTTAAGAAGGCATGTCCCAGATGGTGAGGGTCCTTAACGATAGATGCCAGTTTCTAAAGGCACCACCTCTTGAGGATGTCATTGATGATGAGGAGGGTAATGCCCATGATTGAGCCGGTGACGAGGAGGGTAATGCCCATGGTCGAGCCGATGATGAGGAGGGTAATGCCCATGATCGAGCCGATGATGAGGAGGGTAATGCCCATGATCAAGCCAGTGATGAGGAGGGTAATGCCCATGATCGAGCCAGTGATGAGGAGGGTAATGCCCATGGTCGAGCCGATGATGAGGAGGGTAATGCCCATGATCAAGCCGGTGATGAGGAGGGTAATGCCCATGGTCAAGCCGATGATGAGGAGGGTAATGTCCATGATCGAGCTGGCCGACTTTGTAGCTTTTGGTGATCCTGTGCACTGGAATCTCCATACCAGTCAAAGTACTGTCAAGCATATACACCTGTAGAAATTTGCTAGAGTCTTTGTGGTGACATACCAAATGCCCTCAAAATAGAGCCATCGATGTGCCTTTGTCTTGACTGCATCAATGTGTTTGGCCCAGGATAGATCCTCGAAGGTGTTGACACCAAGAACCTGAAGCTGCTGACCCTTTCTACTGCTGACCCCTCAATGAGGACTTGATGTATGTTCTATCAACTTCCCTTTCCTGAAGGCCTCAATCAATTTGTTGGTCTTGCTGACGCTGAGCATGAGGTTAATGAATCCCACTCTGTCTCACTTCTGTACACCTCCTTGCCACCATCTGAGCTTTTACCAATAACAGTGGTGTCATTTAGATTATTAGATGGCGTTTGAGTTGTGCTTAGACACAGTCATCAGTGCAGAATAGAGCACTAGAGTAAGCAGGCAGGCTTGAGGTGCGCCTGTGTTGACTGTCAACAAAGAAGAGTTGTTATTACCAATTCTTACTGACTATAGTTTCCCAGTGAGGAATCCAGGATCCAGTTGCAGAGGTTAGGTACAGAGGCACAGGTTTAGAAGTTTGATTAATACTGAGGGGTTGATTGTACTGAACACCAAACTGCAATCAATAAACAATAGCTTGATCACAAACAAGAGAAAAGCTGCAGATGCTGGAAATCCGAGCAACACACACAAAATGCTGGAGAAACTCAGCAGGCCAGGCAACATCTGTGTAAAGAGAAACAGTCAATATGTTATCAGAAGTGGGAAAGAGAGAAACAAATTAGTTCAGGTAGCACAAAGGTGGGGGTGGGAAATGGTTGGAACAAGGAAAATTTCTCTAATGGCTGTCAAGGTCAGATTAGCAGGCCAGTCTATAAAAAAAGAGAAGAGAGAGAAAAACGGTTTCCCATTTCCCAGTTCAGATGATGGGTCCCAGATTCTGCCTGTCCTGTTGAGTTTTCCAAAATTTCTCTTTTTATTTCTGGTATCTGGAGTACGTTCTTGATTTTTATTTATTGCCCTTTTCAGTAATGCCCAGATCTCATCAACAAAATAAATAAATCAGCCTGCTCTTTTGGACAAAGTGTGCGCAATAGAAGTTCAAGATAGATTTCTAATCAGTATAAACCATGGCAAAGCTAGCATGGGAACTATATACAGTTTGGCCTCTACATTCTTGAAAAGATGTTGAGGCAACAGCAAAAGTACACTACAGAGTCACTAGGATTCTGCTTAAGAGGAGGAAATATACAGAGTAGTCCTTTAGTAAAATAAGGTGGACTCTTAATCTCATAATCTACTTTGTTATGACCTTACAACTTAGTGTCTACCTGGGGGGAAATGGACTAAGGTGAACGGTCTTCACGTAAAAGTTTGACTGGCCAAATCCCTCCACAAATGCTAACTGACTCACTAAATTCCTCCAGCAACTCATTCTAAAATATACTTGAAACTAAGCATTTTCTTCCAGATACTGAAAATAGACCAGTTTTCTTGCTGATAGCGCCAATATTTCTTCAATCATACCTACCCTCTGTTTTCTGGTGAAAGCAGCAATGGGTTTGTTTGTATAAGCTTGTTGGCTTTTTTGCAAGTAGCGCCTCCAAACATTGCACAGGATTTCATCCTAGGAAAAGAAAAATACAATCATCTATTATGCTTCAACCTAGGGAGTGGTTCAGTGATACCATGGTGGTGTTCAATTGCACCAGAACATTATAGAATGCATGTTCTCATAACATTTCAGATCATTATCTCACTTTCATTGGAAAGAATCTGAGCAGAAAATAGAGATGTCAAAGACAAAAATATCAAAGGCAATGGGAGATAGATTTAGCCTACTTGTAGTATCTGTTCAAGAATCATTATAAGAAATTAGACAAACATTGAAATTATGCAGTGAGAATACAGTCACTTTACAAGAAAGAAACAGCCCTTGTGCATTTCAGATTGAACCAATTACTACAAGTCAATGAACAGGTTTTATAAAGTCAGAAAGTGCCCCCTGCTGGATTTCTAAATCTAATAAAGAATCCAACACATTTTCATTAATTTAAAATAGTATTGGAGAATGTAAGGACATCTTAAAACAGTGGATTTTACAACAGCATCACAAATCCCTTCAAGGTACCTACTCTGGTAAACACTAACAAGAACAGCAAAAGGAACTTCAGTTTAATATTATAGTTAAAGTGTTAATACAGTTATGGAAGCATATCCTCAGAGAAGTCGAAGACAAGGTTGAGGCTTCTGGCATGCAGTCTTTTAGATTAGAGACAAATCTATTGCTGGTTAGAGATCTCCTACACAATAACACAAAATACTCAAATTATTTACTGCATTGTCAGTTTTAAACATGAAACATTAAGTAGAAGTGATGGGAGGCTACGTCAGATAAATACCATATTACCATAAAGGCAATTTGAAATTTGAATCAAAAAATAGCAAGAAGAAAAATAAAAATGCATAAAGAAAACAATGATAACAGTTGTTGAAATGCAATCTGAGCACTAAATATGGATCTCAAAAGTCTAACTGGATTGACCAATTCCTCTAGGCACAGTATTTTAAATGATTATGGTTTATTTAGGTTCATGGATTTTAAACATTTTTAAACGATTGCTTCTCCAATTCTGGCAGTCCTCTAATATCTATGTGTATTTATACTTAATTTATACATAACACATTCAGAAGAAAAATGTTAATAAGATGAAAATATCAACCAATACAGATATAGATGAACCTCACTAATCTTGCTGAAGCTACATAAAGAAAAGGATTTGTTTACTGCATTAGAAATGTATGTTTAAAATAACTATTCTTTTATAACGGTTCCTAAATGATCAGTAGTCAGGAGGAAAAACAAATCCATCTTTTTTGCTACACAGTGCTTGAGTTAATTGGACTGGTCTACTGAGTGCATCCCAACTAGGTTGAAGGAAGTTAAACTAAACTAGCAGGAGAATGAACAGTGGGAGAAAAGGAATGAAATACACAAAGGAGGAGGAGTGTAAAATAACACTAAGCAGCAGCAATTAATTAGGAGCATATTAGGAGAAATGACGATGGACAAAAGGTGGATTTCAAATGCAAAACAAAAGGTTTATGAGCTGTAAGAATAAACAGCAATAAAGACATAGAACATAGAAATTGGCCCTTTGAGCTACCAAGTCCATCCTGACCATCAATTATCCATTTAAAATAACTCCAATTTTTTTCTCCCCACAAACTGATGAACTTCACTCATTCTACCACTAGGGAGAATCTAGAGTGACCAATTAACCTACCAGCCCATGTCTTCGGGATGTGGAAAGAAACTGGAGCAATAGGAGGAAACAACGCAGTGAAAGGGAGAAAGTACAAACTCCGCACAGACAGAACCAGGTCAGGACTGAAACTCCTAAGCTGTGTGAGGGTATGATACACTTCCAAACACTGAAGCGTTCTCAATATCTCAGAAAGAACAGAAATGGCACCTGCAGGGTAGATTGTGTAGATGGCCTGCCAACACCTTCTGTCCCTGAACTCATCATTGAATCTTAAGACAACCCTAATGACACAAGATGAGGAGAACAAGTACACTATATCTGGCTCCCAACATTCTTGCCAGTCATAGCAATGGGCGAGTGTGTGAAAGCAAATGCAGTTTCACTGGCACTCCAAGTGACTTTGGACCACCTAGACAACAGCAATACCTACCTCTGTCAGGCTGCTATTCGTTGATTACAGTTCAGCATTCAACACCATCATCCCCTGAGTACTAAACAACAAGCTTCAAATCATGGGCCTTTGTACTTTCCTCTGCAATTGGAACCTTAACTTCCTCAGGAGAACCCAGTCAGTGCAGATTGAAAATAACATCTCTTCACTGACATTCAACACATGCATACCTCAGGGATGTGTGAAAAGCCCACTCTTCCTCTCTCTCTAACTCATGACTGTGTGGCTGGGGAAAAGCTCAAATGTCATCTATAAATTCAATGAAGACACAACTGTTGCTGAATCTCAAATGGTGACGCAGAAACATACAGGAGATAGATCGGCTGGCTGAATGGTGTAGCAACAACAATCTCGCACTCAACGTCAGTAAGATCAAGGAATATAGTGTGTAATTCCGGAATGGAAGTCGGGAATACCCACCAGACTTTATCAAGGGGTCAGCAGCTTCGAGTTTCTGGATGTCAATGTCTCACAGCATCTATCCTAGGCCCAACACACTGATGCAATCACAAAGAAGACACACCTGTAGCTATACTTTATTGGAAGCTTGAAGAGATTTGGTATGTTATCTAAGACTACTTAATTTTTATAGATGTACCATGAAGAGCATTCTAGTTGGTTGCCTCACAGCCTGGTATGAGGGGGTCCAATGCACAGGATTGGAAAAAAAAAACTGCAGAGGGCTGTACAATCAGCCATTTCTATTTTGGGCACTAGCCTCCCCCCATTGAGGACATCCTCAAAAGGCAGCGCCCCAAAGACAACAGCATCTATCATTAAGGACCCTCACCAGCCGAGAAAAGCCCTCGTCTCACTACTGCCATCAGGGAGAAGCTACAGTCACCTGAGGATGCACCCAATGTGCTAGAAACACATTCTTCCCCTCTGCCATCAAATTCCTGAATGGTCCATTAGCCCTTGAAAATAACTTCACTGTTTTGACCTTTCTGCTGCTGCAAAAGAATAAATTTCATGACATACTGTACGTCAGTAAAAAACAAACCTAATGCTAATTCTGCTTTTAAGTTGTCATTCAAATTTTTATTAAATGCTGCAACTGCTTCTAAACATCTCCAACCATTAGAAATAAGTGACATGGTGGCACAGCCGGTAGAAATGCCTCATGGTTCCAGTAACTGGGTTCAATCCTTGTCATCGTCTGTAAGGAGTTTGTATGTTCTCCCCATGACTGAGTGGGTTTCCTCCAGGTGCGCCGGTTTCCTCCCACATTCCAAACATTGACAGGTTAGGGTTTGTAAATTGAGTGCATGCTATGCTGATGCTGGAAGCATGGCGACATTTGCAGGCTGACCTCAGCACAGATTCAGACGGTGTCAGCCGTTGACAAAATGACACACTTCACTGTATGTTTCTAAATCCAGATGAAGCTAATCTTTAACCTTGTATGGAATCTGCATGTTCTCCAAGTGACTGCCTGGATTTCCCTGTCAGCTCCTATCAGTGGATTCCTCCCACACCATACCAAACCAAGATGTGCAGGTTGGTAGGTTAATTAGGCCCTAAGTGAGTGTTAGAATCTGGGTAGAGTTGGTGGAAACGCAGTGGGGGGGAGAGGAGATTGAAGTATGCACTTAATGGACACAGAGTCAGTGGGCTGACTTCCATGCTGTGCAGTACATTCTGGGAAGTTGAACCAGGACACTGAACGTCAAGGCTAGAAGAGTACATTGGAACAGAGAGACCCAGGGAAGTAAGTACATAGTTTCTGAAAATGATGATACAGTTAGATAGGATGTGAATGAGTACAGCATGCTTGCTCTCATTTGGTAGGGCACTGAGTACAAGAATTTGGAAATCACATTACAGCTGTACCAGATGTTTCCGAGGCTGCACATAGAATATTGTGCAGTTCTGGTTGCTGTACTAGGTCCCGCAACAGCTGAAAGATGCCAGCATAGTCCACATCTACAAGAGGAAAGGCAACCGCCAGTCTTGCGACAACCACCGAGGCATCTCCCTCTTGTCCATTGCGGGGAAGATTCTGGCCCCCGTCCTGCTCAACCATCTTCTCCAACATCTTGAGCAAGGTCTGCTCCCAGAAAGCCAGTGCGGCTTCCGTGCTGAACGTGGGACCGCGGACATGATTTTTGCTGCGCGCCAACTCCAGGAAAAATGCCGGGAGTAACACAGCAACCTCTTCGTGACCTTTGTCGATCTAACCAAGGCTTTCGATACGGTCAGCAGAGAAGGCTTGTGGAAGATCATGGAGAAGTTTGGCTGCCCCAGCAAGTTCATCACAATCGACCGGCAGTTCCACGACGGTATGATGGTGAAAGTTCTGGATGACAGCAACGAGTTGAAGGCCTTCCCAGTGACAAATGGCGTCAAACAAGGCTGCGTTCTTGCCCCGACTCTGTTCAGTATGGTATTCTCTGCCATGCTGACAGATGCCTTCCGTAACTACGAAGAAGGAATTCACGTCAGGTACAGGACTGACGGCAGGTTGTTCAACCTTAGGCACCTGCAGGCAGTTACAAAGGTGCGAGAGACTGTCATCAGAGACTTCTTGTTTGCTGATGACTGCGCACTCAACACCAGCACAGAGCAGGAAATGCAGCGTGAAATGGACTGCTTCTCACAAGCCTGCGACAACTTCGGTCTCACTATCAGCACCAAAAGGACCGAAGTTATGTACCAGCCTGCCCCAGGAAAGCCATGCCAGGAGCCGCACATCACAGTGAAGGGCCAGAACCTGCAGGCAGTCGACAACTTCACCTACCTGGGCAGCATACTCTCTCGCGCAGTGAACATAGACGCTGAGGTCAACAACAGGATTGCCAAAGCCAGCGCCGCCTTTGGGAGACTCTGTGAGAACGTCTGGGAACGGAGAGGACTCAGCCTTACCACCAAGCTGAAGGTCTACTGTGCAGTGGTCCTTACCACCCTCCTTTACGCCAGCAAGACCTGGACTGTCTACAGCAGACACGCCAAACAGCTCAACCACTTTCACCTGAGCTGTCTCTGCAGACTCCTCCACATCAGGTGGCAGGACAAAGTCCCCGACACGGAAATCCTGGAACGAGCTGGGCTCTGCAGCGTCTACACCCTCCTGCTGAAAGCCCAAGCCAGGTTGGCTGGACATGTGGTCAGAATGCCAGACAGCCGATTGCCTAAGCAGCTGCTGTACGGAGAACTATGTCAGGGCAAGCGCTCAGTCGGGGGGCAGAAGAAACGTTACAAAGACTGCCTCAAAGCGTCCCTCAAAGGCCTAGGTGTCGACATCAACACGTGGGAGACGCTTGCCCTCGACCGTCCAGCTTGGCGCAGCAAGATCACCACAGGAGCCCGTGCAGCTGAAGTCAGGCGCATCATCGAGGTGCAACGAAAACGTGCTGTGCGCAAGGCCCAAGCAGCATTCACTGCACACTACAGCACCCACCCACTTGTGTCCCACATGTGGGCGAGCCTTCAGGGCCCAGATTGGCCTCATCAGTCACCTCCGGACCCACAGTCACCAATCTCCCATTTGACTTTGAAGCCATGGTCATCTTCGATTACGAAGGACGAACAACAACAACAACAACTATAGGAAGCATGTTCGAGCAAAGTCTCATAAGGGTGCTGGACAGGAGTGCTTACAGATTGAGGACATAACTTAAAGATAGGCAGGGATTGCTTTCTCTTAAGCAAAGAAGGAACCGCGCAAACCTTATGGCTGGTTAAGATTTCTACTACTATCCTGTGAGATAGCTTGTATTAGCAGTTTTCTGTAAAAGCAGTGTGCCATGCTTTAATAATTGGTGTAATACTACAATAAAGAATAAGAGGGGACGAGCTTTCTGAAATTTGTTCAAGATAACTTCCTTCATCAATATGTTTCAGCCAACTAGGAAGGAAGTTCTTGTTACATTTATTTTGGTAAATGAAGTGGTCCAAGTGGGCTTCACAACAATGGAGAATCATTGAGAAGAAGGACAAGGAGGAATATAAAACAGAGAACAGGAGAATGTCATTTGCCCAGGATAAAATGCACCAAAATATTGGTAGGTAAAACTTAGAAAACAACAAATTACTTTTAAAATGCAAATGCTTCAGGTACAATCTAGTGACATTCCTCACTAGGGTGGGGCAGAGAAACTGTAAAAGAATTAAACCAGAGATGCCTGGGTGACATAAAAAATGATTAAACAAAATGGAGGCTTGTGCGTTGCACGTCATCAGGTACGAACTAGGTACACAAGTTGAGGGAGGAAGTGACAAAAATGAAAGAATACAACAGAATGAGATATAGGAGCAGAAGTAGGCCATTTGGCCAATCAAGTCTGCTCCGCCATTTCATCACGGCTGATCCATTTCCCCTCTCAGTCTCAACCTCCTGTCTTCTCCCCATATCCCTTCATGCCCTTCAATCAAGAATCTATCAACCTCTGCCTTAAATATATGTAAAGACTTGGCCTCCGCAACTGCCTGTGGCAATGAATTCCACAAATTCACCTCTCTCTGGCTAAAGAAATTCCTCCTTGTCTCTGATCTGAAAGAACTCTCTTCTATTCTGAGGCTGTGTCCCCTGGTCTTAGACTCTCCCACTACAGGCAACATCAGAATGACAGTTAACACAAAAGAAAACCATGCAGTCTTTTATGCACATAAGTAGCAAATGAATGATAAGACGAGGAGAACAGCCAATTATTGATGATGAAGGCATTTTTTACATAAAGAAGAAGGCATGCTGAGTGGGTACTTTGTCTTCTTTTTTATAGAGTTATGTAATATTGCCAAAATCTCAGTGGAAGCAGAGGTCATGAGGCAAAACTAAAAATGTTGGAAATATTCAGATGATCAGGCAATATACACAGTGAAATAAAGAGTTAACAATACAGGTTGATGACTATATAACCTTCTACCAGATGCTGTCTGACCTTCTGAGAGTTTACAGCACTTTCTGCCTCATTTCAGATTTAAAACATCATGCCATCACTAACTTTTAGTTTCATGAAACTCAATTATTGCACATTTTGATGATTTGCCTGCAGATATCTGAAGGATCCCTCATCATTGATTGACACAGAATAGTTCAGCAATCTGGTAACTCAGTGCTGTTGTTATCTTTTGGTAGTCGAGTTAATGGTTGGGAGGATATATTAGAGTAGATAAGGTGGGATTCACCCTGACTTCCTGAAGGTGGAGCCAATGCAAAGGGTTTTTCCGCGTAATCTTGCAAACCTCTCCAAATAGGGTGTAGAGTCAGTGTGGATTTGTTAAAGCAAATCATATTTACTAGCCTGGTTTAATTATTTGTTGAGATAGCTGAGAATATTATTGAAAGAATGCAGCAGAGGAAGTCCACAGGGGAAAAAGCTAATTAGCAAATTTGAGTTCCATAAAATTAAAAACCAATAGCACCATGGATGGAAAATTGATGTGAGAGTCATGTGTTGTGTTTAAAGCTATCGCATGGCAGATTGCGATATCCCAAAGGCTCATTGTTTCTTTTGATATAGACATGGAATTGCAGGGTAATATTTCCAAGTAAGCAAATGTAACCGGTGACCGTCAAATCTTATTCAGTATCGTTAAAAGTGTACTTAGGCATCCATCCCGGTAATGCCAGAATAGTTGTCTGTGCCTTTAAGTGGAAACAGTGATGTCATGATGCACGTGCAGGATAGTGGGGAGACCATTTTGTTTTCTGCTGAAGAAGCTGGCCAGGCGTTGAAATTGAGTTCGTCCCAGAGATACTGGGCATGGTGAGGAAAGATTTTCACGAGTGAAAGCATCGACGCTGGATAGCGTGGCTTATGCAAAGTTCCTTACCAGCCAAGTAGGATTGCCACTACCGTATTAGTTTTGTGCGGTTTGTTTTATGTATTTTTATACTGCATATGCAATTTGCCACTACACAAGAGTGTGGATCAAAAGTTAAACTGATATTGTAATGGCAAGAACTGGTTGTAAATTCGTTCGTTTTGTTTTGAGACCCTCTTCTGGCATTTAAACATCTAAAACAGATAAAGGAATTAAAACCCGAAGAAGTATTTGTTGTCCTGAGTGTATACTTTTCCCCAGGCTACAAAATTTGGTACCAGGAATGGGGCTAATTCCAAGCCAGTTTACAGGGTCTCTGATTGTTGTATGCAGTACCAGATACGGTAGTGGTGAAGACAGGACCGTGTTCCTGTCGGGCGGAAGGAGAGAGCGCCTGTTGCCTCAGGACTGGGCCGGGACATCAGCGACTGACGCCAGGACGCAGAACGGAGACGTGGATCCAGGGAAATGCGGGCCGTGAAGCCATCGCGTTTGCAGCAAGGGACGGCAGCAACTCCTTTTGCAGGCTTGTGAAAACTTTAAGGGCTTGAGCTTTTACTATGTCACGCTCAGAGGACACACCAGTTGAACTTGATTTGAATGAACAAATTAGGGAATTACGTAGTAGATATGATGAAGCCAAGGCAACCATAGATAAATTAAGCAAAAGGTCCTATGTATATGTCCCAATGGAAAGACACATTGTTCCATTTACGGGGGATGTTGAGAAAGATGGGAGGTCTGTTGATGACTTTATTGAAGAAGCACAACGTGCACTTCATACTAGAAATCAGTCTGACAAGGATCAGCATGACTTTGTTATGTCCCTGCTCAGGGGTGCAGCCTTAGAGGGAGCACGTATGTGCAGTGATGCTGAGGAAGACCGTGCTGATGACTTGTTCACCTATCTCAGGGAAGCTTTTAGAGACGAGCGTAGTGCACCCCAGCTGTGGCATGGCTTCTACAGTCACAAACAGCGTGAGGGTGAAGATGTACGAGAGTTTTCCCATGCCCTAGCCCAAGCTCCTAACTTGATACTGAAGCACTTCCCCGATGCCGTGACCAGTAAGAGGGTGGTACTAAGAGATCAATTTATAGAGGGGATCAGGGATCCTTCCCTCAGAAGGGAGCTCCACAGATTCATGTGGGACCACCCTGAGTCCTCAATGATAGAAGTGAGGGAGGAGGCTCGTCTGTGGCTCGTAGAAGAGCCCCTGGGAAATACAAAGTCTGGAAAGTCAAAGTGTAGCAGTGACCAGGCACAGTGCTTGATTCTTAAAGCTCGGGAGTCTGAGTCTGTCACACTAAATGACGTCCTTAAAGTGGTCGCAGAGCAGGGCAAAGCCCTTTGTGAATTGATTCAAGCAGTGAAAGATCTCACTGTACAGAGGGATCTTACACGCGCTACTAGCAATAGACGTAAGTTACAGCCTAGGTTCACAGAAGATGGACGACCAATATGTTTCAAGTGTCTGGTGGGAGGGCATTTGGCCAAGAATTGCCCACGGGAGCGGGGTGCAAGGGAAGTGGAGTCTGCTTCCTCCTGCCCTCAAGAGGTTGGGAGTCGGGCAATTCTGCGGGACCTCATAGATACAGATAATGTACAGCTATCCCGTGACCAGTTACTGCAACGCGCCATAGGAACATGTCCAGTTGTTGAGCTTGAAATATCAGGTGTCGCTGTCCGTTGCCTGTTGGACACAGGTAGTCAGGTAAGCACCTTGACCGAGCAGTTCTTTCGAGAACACTTGAATGGAGAGGACGAGGATATGTTGTCCACTGCTGGCTGGCTTAGGCTAACAGTTGCAAGTGGTCTTGATAGTCCTTACCTTGGGTATCTAGAGCTAGAGGTTCAAGCAATAGGCATGAAGATACCAAATTGTGGCTTTCTAGTAGACAGGGATCCTGTTAGTACCGAACCACCTATCCCATGTATTGTAGGCATGAATATTATCAGCCAGTGTAGGCAACTTGTCTAAACAGAGTTTGACACTGCCCTAGAAGGGAAGCTGGATTCTGATTGGAGAGATGTGTTCCAGAAAGTGCAGATGCACACTACTGAAAAGAAAGCAGTAGTCCGAATATTGGGAAGAGATACTGAGCTCATACCTGCTGGATCTGTAGTCACCATTGTGGCTAGCAAGGCCACTGGCGATGCTGGTAGTGACCATAAAATGTTACTTGAGCCACTTAACACCCCTTTACCAGGAGGTATTGCAGTCATTCCTACGGTCATTGACTCTGGTAATCATATAGTGCCAGTACAGATTTTAAACCTCTCTCAAGACGATGTATGGCTTGCACCTAGGACCCGGCTGGGTATCCTGTCAAAGGTGGAGCATGTGGACAGTGATCCACAATGTGCAGTAAGATTTCAGTGGATTTCAGCTGGCATTGATCATGTGACAGTGGGTGCAAAGGAGGAGTGTAGTAATCACAAGTTAAAGTCAATTCTAGACAAGCTCGACATTGGGGGTAGCGAAGGACAACAATCTCAGCCAAGAGCTTTACTGGTTAAGTACCTGGACATCTTTGCGGTTGAAGAGGAAGACCTTGGGTACACTGACAAGGTTAAACATGAAATTCAGTTAATTGATGACGAGCCTGTATCACAGCCATACCGTTGCATTCCGCCGAATCAGTACAACGAGCACATCTCAAAGTTGTTGAAGAAGGGTGTGATTCAGGAGAGCAACAGTGCGTATGCTTCACCTGTAGTGTTGGTCCGGAAGGCTGATGGTAGCATAAGACTGCGTGTAGATTATCGGAGACTGAATCTGAAGACCAGAAAGGATGTGTTCCCGCTCCTGCGTATTGATGAGAGTTTTGATGCCCTGCAGGGAGCGTAATTTTTCTCAATAATAGACCTCGCAAGTGGTTACCACCAAGTGGCAGTAGAGGAGTGTGATTGGCATAAGACTGCTTTTTCGACACCGTTTGATCTGTATAAGTATCTTCGCATGCCATTTGGGGTCTGCAATGGGCCGGGAACTTTTCAAAGGCTCATGCAGGCAACCATGAATGACTTAGTCTTCCAAATCATGCTTTTGTACTTGGATGATATTCTGGTGTATTCACAGACTTTATAAGAATGTGGGAAGAATAAAATGAAGGATTAATATGAGAGTACTGTAAATGGGTAACAGATGTAAATGGACTTTATGGCCCAAAGGGCCTCTTTCTGTGCAGGATTTCTTTTTGAAAGGTAGTGACAAATATGAGTTTAAATTATTTAAGACAAAAGATTAACAGCAGAAAGAATATTCATAATGAAAAGGAAGGCACAAAAAGGGAAATGAGGTCATTTAGCATGGCAGAGATAAAGAAACAAACTGCGTTCTGCACCTCAGAATCAGTTTCTTTAAAACATGCTCCTAATATTACAAGATCAATCCCAAACACCCTTCCTGTCAGTTTCAGGAGTACAAGAAAGTAAACTATCTCCCAACAGCAAAACTTTTCTGAAGCACTAGTACCAATAAATATTAAACAGATGGAATAAGATAACATCAGTAATAACAGCTTATTCTCAAAGAAAATGCTTGATCACATACCTGAAGGCCCAAATTGTCAAGTATTATTGAGATGGAAGAATCCCAAAGTAATCACATTCCTGCACTGATGATAACACATTACTATCTCAGAAACATTCAAGAATGTTCTTCAATGAGGTAATAAGGACTCCTTATCAGGTTGTCAGTACTGCCACCAATAAAATTATTCAAAAACAGAGGAAAATCAACCGAACTAAATGGGAATCTAACCTGTCAAAGCTGCTGTATATCTTTGACATTCTGAAATATTCAATTACATTCAAAATTATTGAAAATAAGCATAAAATGTTACAAATGTAGAACATTTATAAACGATTAACCTTTGAGTAAAAACACTTCTGTGCCAATTTCTCAATTTTCCCTGCCAATTTAAAGAACTATGCACAGATACTATCAGAACGAGCTATTCAAGTGCAAAAAGATTTGTTTGTTTGTTTTATCGACTACACAAAAGCATTTGATAAAGTGAAGCACAATAAGTTATTTGAAATATTACAGGAAACTCTAGATCTAGATTCGAAAGACCTCGGCCTAATCAGAAATCTGTACTGGGAACAAACTGCCGCTGGAAGAATAGATGGAGAAGTGAGTCAGTTTACAAAAATCAAGAGAGGCATTAGACAAGGGTGTGTTTTCTCCCCTGATTTATTTAATGTGTACAGTGAAACAATATTACAATAAATAAGAGACATCTTGGAGAGGTGGTGTTGGAGTTGTTAAAATACATTAGAATGGATAAGTCCCCGGGGCCTGAAGGAATATTCCCCAGGCTGCTCCATGAGGCGAGGGAAGAGATTGCTGAGCCTCTGTCCAGGATCTTTATCTCCTCGTTGTCCATGGGAATGGTACCAGAGGATTGTTGTCCCCTTGTTCAAAAAAAGGTAGTAGGGCTAATCCGGATAATTATAGACCAGTGAGCCTTACGTCTGTGGTGGGAAAGCTGTTGGAAAAGATTCTTAGAGATAGGATCTCTGGGCATTTAGAGAATCATGGTCTGATCAAGGACAGTGAGCATGGCTTTGTGAAGGGCAGATCGTGTTTAACAAGCCTGATAGAGTTCTTTGAGGAGGTGACCAGGCATGTAGATGAGGGTAGCGCAGTGTATGTGATCTATATGGATTTTAGTAAGGCATTTGACAAGGTTCCACACGGTAGGCTTATTCAGAAAGTCAGAAGGCATGGGATCCAGGGAAGTTTGGCCAGGTGGATTCAGAATTGGCTTGCCTGCAGAAGGCAGAGGGTGGTGGTGGAGGGAGTACATTCAGATTGGAGGATTGTGACTACTGGTGTCCCACAAGGATCTGTTCCAGGACTTTTCGTGATTTTTATTAATAACCTGGATGTGGCGGTAGAAGGGTGGGTTGGCAAGTTTGCAGATGACACAAAGGTTGGTGGTGTTGTAGTTAGTGTAGACGATTGTCAAAGATTGCAGAGAGACATTGATAGGATGCAGAAGTGGGCTGAGAAGTGGCAGATGGAGTTCAACCCGGAGAAGTGTGAGGTGGTACACTTTGGAAGGACAAACTCCAAGGCAGAGTACAAAGTAAATGGCAGGATACTTGGTAGTGTGGAGGAGCAGAGGGATCTGGGGGTACATGTCCACAGAAAGTTGCCTTACAGGTGGATAGGGTAGTTAAGAAAGCTTAAGTCGAGGGATGGAGTTTAAGAGTCACGATGTATTGATGCAGCTCTATAAAACTCTGGTTAGGCCACACTTGGAGTACTGTGTCCAGTTCTGGTCACCTCACTATAGGAAGGATGTGGAAGCATTGGCGGGGTACAGAGGAGATTTACCAGGATGCTGCCTGGTTTAGAGAGGATGCATTATGATCAGAGATTAAGGGAGCTAAGGCTTTACTCTTTGGAGAGAAGGAGGATGAGAGGAGACATGATAGAGGTGTACAAGATGATAAGAGGAATAGATAGAGTGGATAGCCAGCGCCTCTTCCCCAGGGCCCCACTGCTCAATACAAGAGGACATGGCTTTAAGGCAAGGGGTGGGAAGTTCAAGGAGGATATTAGAAGAAGGTTTTTTTACTCAGAGAGTGGTTGGTGTGTGGAATGCACTGCCTGAGTCAGTGGTGGAGGCAGATACACTAATGAAGTTTAAGAGACTACTAGACAGGTATGTGGAGGGATTTAAGGTGGGGGCTTATATGGGAGGCAGAACATTGTGGACCGAAGGGCCTGTACTGTGCTGTACTATTCTATGTTCTATGAATCAAAGTCGGCAGTGAAAACATCAATAATTTCAGATATGCAGATGACACTGTGTTAATTGCAAGTATGGAGGAAGAACTACAAAACTTAATTGATAAAATTGTTGAAGAAAGTGCAAAAATGGGTCTATCTATCAATTCCAAAAAGACAGAATGTATGGTGATATCCAAAAAGAAGGAGAATCCTATCTGCAGGCTGAAAATAAATGGGGAAGACATAAAACAAGTACAGGATTTTTGCTACTTAGGAAGCTGGGTGACATCAGATGGCAGGTGCAACATGGACATCAAAAGCAGAATAGGGATGGCAAAAGACACCTCTACGAGAATGAAGAGTATATTGACCAATACTAAACTAGGCATGGCAACCCGCCTCAGAGTACTGAAATGTTACCTTTATCCAGTTATGTTATATGGCTCAGAATGTTAGACAATATCTAGTAACATGAGGAAACGAATTGAAGCAGCAGAGATGTGGTTTTTGAGGAGGATGCAAAGAATATCATGGATGAAACGAATATCTAATGAGGATGTCATGAACAGAGAAAACACAAAAAGAGAAATAATATATGAGATCATGAAAAGGCAACATAACTTCATTGGACATGTGATTAGGAAAGAGGAGTTAAAAATGCACGGTAATTATGGGAAAGATTGACGGGAAGAAAGCAAAAGAAACGCAAAGACAAATGATGATGGAGACAGCAACCAAAGAATTGGAAATGAATACCAATGAATTGATCCACTTGACCCAAAACAGAGTGTGTGGGCCATGGCAGTCAAAGCTCAAACTGGGCATGGCACCTGATGATGATGACATGGAAGGAGGAGGTATGAAGGACTCAGGCCCGGGTGCATGTGAATGGAACTAGGCAGATTAATAGTTCGGCGTGAACTCGATGTGCTGAATGGCCTGTTTCTGTGCTGTAGTGTTCTATGAAGGTACAATGAAAAGTAAAGCTATGTGACCAAGTTATGAGCACAGGGACAGTGATATGATTCAAAGAAGTCTGCTTCAATTAATTGGGTGGGATAAAGAACAGCAAATACAAATTGGATAAATCTAATTAAAAAAGGTGAGTGAAATCTGAATACAGAATGACCTTCTACTTATTTTAAAAAAAGGATATACTTCAATTATTGCAAGTTACTGCAAAGATAAGCTACAACATCCTGCAGCGGGAGGGAGAACAGACAGAGGTCGTGGGACATATTGGTACCAATGACATAGGTAGGAAAAGGGAACAGGTCCTGAAAAAAAGAGTACAGGGAGTTAGGAAGGAAGTTGAGAAGCAGGACCACAAAGGCAGTAATCTCGGGATTGCTGCCTGTGCCACGCGACAGTGAGCATAGGAATAGGACGAGGTGCAGAATAAATGTGTGGCTGAGGAATTGGAGCGGGGGGGGCAGCGTTTCAGATTTCTGGATCATTGGGACCTCTTTTGGGGCAGGTGTGACCTGTACTAAAAGGACAGGTTGCACTTGAATCCCAGGGGGACCAATATCCTGGCAGGGAGGTTTGCTAAGGCTACCAGGGAGAGTTTAAACTAGAATTGTTGGGGGGGTGGGAACCGAACTGAAGAGACTGGGGAAGAGGAGGTAGTCTCACAAATAGAGAAAGCTTGTAGACAGCGCGAGAGGGAGGATAGGCAGGTGATAGAGAAGGGACGCGCTCAAGCCAAAGGTTTGAGATGCATCTATTTTAAGGCAAGGAGTGTTGTGAACAAAGTGGATGAGCTTAGAGCGTGGATCAGTACTTGGAGATATGACGTGGTGGCCATTACAGAGACTTGGATGGCTCAGGGACAGGAATGGTTATTTCAAGTGCCAGGTTTTAGATGTTTCAGAAAGGACAGGGAGGGAGGCAAAAGAGGTGGGGGCGTGGCATTGTTGATCAGAGATAGTGTCACAGCTGCAGAAAAGGTGGACGTCATGGAGGGATTGTCTATGGAGTCTCTGTGGGTGGAGGTTAGGAACAGGAAGGGGTCAATAACTTTACTGGGTGTTTTTTATCGGCTGCTCAATAGTAACAGGGATATTGATGAGCAGATAGGGAAACAGATCCTGGAAAGGTATAATAATAACAGAGTTGTCGTGATGGGAGATAGTAATTTCCCAAATATCGATTGGCAAGGGGTTAAGATGGGGTGGAGTTTGTTAGGTGTGTTCAGGAAGGTTTCTTGACACAATATGTAGATAAGCCTACAAGAGGAGGGGCTGTACTTGATCTGGTATTGGGAAATGAACCTGGTCAGGTGTCAGATCTCTCAGTGGAAGAGCATTTTGGAGATAGCGATCATAATTCTATCTCCTTTACAATAGCATTGGAGAGAGATAGGAACAGACAAGTCAGAGAAGCATTTAATTGGAATAAGGGGAATTATGAGGCTATCAGGCAGGAAATTGGAAGCTTAAATTGGAAACAGATGTTCTCAGGGAAAAGTACGGAAGAAATGTGGCACAAGTTCAGGGGATATTTGTGTGGAGTTCTGCATAGGTACATTCCAATGAGACAGGGAAGTTATGGTAGGGTACAGGAACCATGGTGTACAAAGGCTGTAATAAATCTAGTCAAGAAGAAAAGCTTACAAAAGGTTCAAAGAGCCAGGTAATGTTAGAGATCTAGAAGGTTATCAGGCTAACATGAAGGAGCTTAAGAAGGAAATTAGGCGAGCCAGAACTGGCCATGAGAAGGCCTTGGTGGGTAGGATTAAGGAAAACCCCAAGGCACTATAAGTATGTGAAGAGCAAGAGGATAAGACGTGAAAGAATAGGACCAATCAAGTGTGACAGTGGGATAGTGTGTATGGAACCAGAGGAAACAGCAGAGGTACTTAATGAATACTTCACTTCAGTATTCACTATGGAAAAGGATCTTGCTGATCGTAGTGATGACTTGCAGCAGACTGAAAAGCTTGAGCATGTAGATATTAAAAAAGAGAATATGCTGGAGCTTTTGGAAAGCATCAAGTTGGTTAAGTTGCCAGGACCAGGTGAGGTGTACCCCAGGCTACTGTGGGAGGCAAGGGAGGAGATTGCTGAGCCTTTGGCGATGATCTTTGCATCATCAATGGGGACAGGAGAGGTTCCGGAGGATTGGAGGGTTGCGGATGTTGTTCCTTTATTCAAGAAAGGGAGTAGAGATAGCCTAGGAAATTATAGACCAGTGAGTCTTACCTCAGTGGTTGGTAAGTTGTTGGAGAAGATCCTGAGAGGCAGAACTTATGAACATTTGGAGAGGTATAATATGATTAGGAATAGTCAGCATGGCTTTGTCGAGGGCAGGTCGTGCCTTACGAGCCTGATTGAATTTTTCCGAGGATGTGACTGAACACATTGATGAAGAAAGAGTAGTAGATGTAGTGTATATGGATTTCAGAAAGGCATTTGAGAAGGTACCCCATGCAAGGCTTATTGAGAAAGTAAGGAGGCATGGGATCCAAGGGGACATTGCTTTGTGGTCCAGAACTGGCTTGCATGGAGGTCAGTCACCAATGGACACAAATAAATGACCTGGATGAGGAAGTGCAGGGATTGGTTAGTAAGTTTGCTGATGATGCAAAGGTTGGGGGTGTTGTGGATAGTGTGGAGGGCTGTCAGAGGTTACAGCAAGACACTGATAGGATGCAAAACTGGGCTGAGAAGTGGCAGATGGAGTTCAACCCAGATAAGTGTGAAGTGAAGGTCAAATATGATGGCAGAATATAATATTAATGGTAAGGCTTTTGGCTGTGTGGAGGATCAGAGGGATCTTGGGGTCCGAGTCCACAGGACGCTCAAAGCAGCTGCGCAGGTTGACTCTGTGGTTAAGAAGGCATACGGTGTATTGGCCTTCATTAGTTGTGAATTGAATTTAGGAGCCGAGAGGTAATGTTGCAGCTATATAGGACCTTGGTCAGACCCCACTTGGAGTACTGTGCTCAGTTCTGGTCGCCTCACTACAGGAAGGATGTGGAAGCCATAGAAAGGTGCAAAGGAGATTTACAAGAATGTTTAAAAATGCAAACATGAGGAATTCTGCAGATGCTGGAAATTCAAGCAACACACATCAAAGTTGCTGGTGAAAGCAGCAGGCCAGGCAGCATCTCTAGGAAGAGGTACAGTCAACGTTTCAGGCTGAGACCCTTCACCATGACTAACTGAAAGAAGAGCTAGTAAGAGACTTGAGAGGGGGAGGGGGAGATCCAAAATGATAGGAGAAGACAGGAGGGGGAGGGATGGAGCCAAGAGCTGGACAGTTGATTGGCAAAAGGGATATGAGAGGATCATGGGATAGAAGGCCCAGGGAGAAAGAAAAGGGGGAGGGGGGAAAAACCCAGAGGATGGACAAGGGGTATAGTGAGAGGGACAGAGGGAGAAAAAGGAGAGAGAGAGAAAGAATGTGTGTATATAAATAAATAACGGATGGGGTATGAGGAGGAGGTGGGGCATTAGCGCTAGTTTGAGAAGTCAATGTTCATTCCATCAGGTTGGAGGCTACCCAGATGGAATATAAGGTGTTGTTCCTCCAACCTGAGTGTAGCTTCATCTTTACAGTAGAGGAGGCCATGGATTGACATATCAGAATGGGATCAGAAAGCGGGATCTCCCAGTGGCCGCACATTTTAATTCCACGTCCCATTCTCATATGTCTATCCATGGCCTCCTCTACTCCTCTCTCTCCTTTTTCTCCCTCTGTCCCTCTCACTATACCCCTTGCCCATCCTCTGGGTTTTTCCCCCCTGCCCCTTTTCTTTCTCCCTGGGCCTCCTGTCCCATGATCCTCTCATATCCCTTTTGCCAATCAACTGTCCAGCTCCTGGCTCCATCCCTCCCCCTCCTGTCCTCTCCTATCATTTTGGATCTCCCCCTCCCCCTCCCACTTTCAAATCTCTTACTAGCTCTTCTTTCAGTTAGTCCTGACAAAGGGTCTCGGCCTGAAACGTCCACTGTACCTCTTCCTAGCGGTGCTGCTTGGCCTGCTGCGTTCACCAGCAACTTTGATGTGTGTTACAAGGATGTTGCCTGGATCGGGGAGCATGCCTTATGAGAATAGGTTGAGTGAACTCCGCCTTTTTTCCTTGGAGCGATGGAAGATGAGAGGTAACCTGATAGAGGTGTATAAGATGATGAGAGGCATTGATCATGTGGATAGTCAGAGGCTTTTTCCCAGGGCTGAAATGGTTGCCACAAGAGGATACAGGTTTAAGGTGCTGGGGAGTAGGTACAGAGGAGATGTCAGGGGTAAGTTTTTTACTCAGAGAGTGGTATGTGTGTGGACTGGGCTGCCGGCAACAGTGGTGGAGGCGGATATGATAGGGTCTTTTAAGGGACTTTTGGATAGGTACATGGAGCTTAGAAAAATAGAGGGCTATAGGTAAGCCTAGTAATTTCTAAGGTAGAGACATGTTCAGCACAACTTTGTAGGCCAAAGGGCCTGTATTGTGTTGTCGGTTTTCTGTGTTTCCATGACATCATAGGACCTGACAATGACAGAAATTTATCTTTGGGGCAAAGTCGCATGTCAACAAAAAATAGTTTTTATTGTAATAATTTACATACAGAACACAAACCAAAAATTGAAAAGCAGCAATACAAAATTTTAAAAGACAGTAAATATCGGTCAGAAGCCACCATGGGAAATCCAAAGTGACTGACAACCACTGAAAGCTTCTACTCATTATGAAGCCATTATCAAGAAGGTTAATGAGAATTAGGATACCTCTCAAGGGCAATTAAGGAAGGAACAAATCATTCAAATTCTGTGCAGATCACAGTGAGACATTTGGAACAGTATGCAATTAATGGCACACTCCCTGTACAATAACACTAATGTATTTAACTAATCAGATAACAAAAGAATAATCCTGAAATTCTAAATTACAAAATTGTATTAATCCAGTTTACTGCTAGTAGCAACCTATGCTGCTGACCATGCCTTTTGTAAACCAATTTTCCAAACTAAAATGATGTGTACTGGATGACCTAGTACTACTCCCAACCAAGGATCCCAGAAAAAATATCTCCCTCTCACAAAACACTTGGAAAATTTATTCCACATATTTAATCTTCCGCTTAAATACCAATCAAACCTGTCAATACTGCTGAATGTACAGTATTCATATGTCAATTACATTTCCCTCTATGGCCCTCTCTGTTACATCACCCATATCTCCATGAAGTAGGTTATAGTCAATTTTCTTTTAAATTCATGCTATCTTTCTGTAATCAATCTATTCTTGTTCAATAAATGTTAATTCTGTCCATGATTATGTTAATTACTAAAATAGTGCTAACTAATCAGATTAATTGAAGTGAATAATTAAAGAGCTAAAGAACACAAGGACTCAGCCCACACTAAAAAATAAAAGCAAATCCCTGTTATACATCACCCCATCCGACAATACTTGATGATGCAAAAATAATTACATTACCATACCATCAAAAAGGAGAGTAATTGTACCTGGTTAGGAAAAGCACAAAAAGTATTAGATAGATGGTCCTGATCTTCTTTCTATGGAGTTAGCACCTTCTCCCTGGACCACATGGGCTTCCCCTGGTGTTCCAGTTTCCACAGTGAGTGACCTGGCTAGAGCAAACTGCCCCAGTATGTAGCTGAGTGGTAGAATCTTGGAGAACTGGGCGGTTGATAGTGAAATGAAATTAGATTGGTGTAAATGGGCGCTTAATCATCTACACAAGCTCAATGAAACAAATGGCCAGTGCCCGTGCAGAGATTCCATGATTATAACTCTATGATAAAATCAAATGATTTGAAATAGATCATCGCAATGTATTATCAACTGTAGAGTTGATCAGGTTTGAATAGTGGGAATGAGTGAAGAGGAGTTTTATTAGATCAAGGTTTTGGAGAACATTAAGCCAAGCTTCTGTTCAAAAGATTAAATGTAGGAAAAAGTTAAATACAAGAACATAATCCTATATTTCAGTTTTAGATATGTATCACTAGTTTTATTTGTTTTTATTGACAGATATACTGTACCCATTCTACAGAAAGATCCAGTCTACAGTCTAAATGTTATGCCTTACTGTAGATAGGCCATCAATGTAACATCATCACAGTGAACATTATTAATGAAGTAGTTAAAAGCAATTCATCACAAAGTAAGACCAAAAATTCAATATAAATTCCGTAACAGTTTCTCCATGTACTGAAAGACAGTTAAAGCGTGGTACAGTAAAGCAATATAGACAGGCTCCCATCATTGGACAGAGTCCCAATACAATATATTAACACCTGCATCCAATTAAAGCTATAAACAGACTAATTAGGGCCTTACCAAATACCTATTTCACATATTTCAATGCATAACATGTGTCATCACCCTCTCCTTTTCTACTTGCCTCATTGTCCAAAAACAGTAAAGCGATGTCTTTGAAATTACAAAGCCACAGAGAAGTTTTTGTGACAAAATACTTTGTACATGGGAGGTTAAACAGAGAATATACAAGGAGAATGGGAAGCCATATAATTTTCTATGTGCATTTAAGGTAGGTTTCTTGAGTAGCATGTCCAAGAATCAGCAAAATGGAAGGAGGAGTAAAACTCGCTTACTAATCCAACGATAAGTGGTATTAATTGAACACCAATTGCAAAATGATGAGTCAAACTTAAGCTTTTTACTAGGATTTGTGATTTGGCAATTCCAATTTCATTAGGATGCGACGGCAATTACTAACAGCGAGCTGGGCTCAGACAAAATTGCGGAAATGTTCAAGAACTTACTTCAGTTAACACAGATAAGAGATTCTGCTTACGCTGGAAATCTTGAGCAACACACACACACACACAAAATGCTAAAGGGAGTTAGCAGGTTCAGGCAGCACCTCTGGAGGGAATTGAACAATCAACATTTTGGGCTGAAACACTGCAGGTCTTGATGAAGAATCTCAGTCAAAAATCTTGACTGTTCATTTCCCTCCATTTCTGCTGCCTGACCTGCTCCGTTCATCCAGCACTTTGTCTCTGTTACTCACTATTTGGTTAAATACAGAATGAACATACATCCTGAATGTGAAAGACCTCCACTTACCACATGAAACATCATGGACAATAGAAACAGTAAGAAATGACATGAAATTGAAGGAAAAGGCCGACAAATGAGTAAAGAATAATTTAAACCCAAAAGATCAGAAAGATAAAGAGCAGCAAAACACAAAGGAATATAAAAAATGTGAGTAATATCAAGATTAAGAGACAATGTTTCAGGCCTTCATCAGTACTGGAAAAAAAGAAGAGATGTTAGAGCATGAAGTCGGGGGGAGGGGAGGAAGAAGTACAAGGTGGTAGGTAATAGTTGAAACCAGGAGAGGGGTAGAGTGAAGTAAACGGCTGGAAAGCTGATAGGTGAAAGAAAGAAAGGGCTGGAGAAAGGGGAATCTGACAGGAGACAGTAGAAGACCATGGAAGAAAGGGAATCAGGAGGATCAACAGAGGGAGATGAAGTGAAAGGGGGAAACAGGAATGGGAATGATGAAGGGGTGGGGCAATTACCGGAAGTTCGAGATATTGATGTTCATACCATCAGGTTGGAGGCTACCCAGATGGAATAAAAGGTGTTGCCTCTCCAACCTGAGTGTGTCCTCATCGCAGCAGTAGAGGAGACCATGAACTAACATGTTGGAATGAGAATGGGAAGTAGAATTGAAGTGGCCACCAGCATATCCCAACTTTTCTGGCAGACAGTGCACAGGTGCCCAACGAAGCAGTCTCCCAATCTGTATCGTGTAGAGTCACCATTCCCGTTCTCATTTCCGTCTCTCCCGTCATCTCCTTACCTGCCCATTACTTCACTTCCCTCTGGTGCTATTTCCCCTTCCCTTTCTTCCATGGTCTTTGACCCTCTCCTATCAGATTCCCCCTTCTTCAGCCCTTTATCTCTTTCACCTATCAGCTCCCAGCCCTTTACTACACCCGTCCCCCTCTCCCAGTTTGAACATCACCTTCCTCCCCTCCCCCAATGTTTTTACTCTAACTTCGCATCTTTTGAGTATAAAAGGTGATCATTTTTCTTTGGCGGTTTGATCAACGCAATTCTGTTTACGCAGGAAAGAAACATGATGGTCGTTTGCCTCCCAGGTGCCAGGATCAGGATGTTTCTGATCACGTCCACGATATCCTGAAGTGGGAAGGTGAACAGCCAGAGGTCGTGGTACATATTCATACCAACGACTTAGGTAGGAAAAGAGAGGAGGTCCTGAAAACAGACTACAGGGAGTTAGGAAGGAAGTTGAGAAGCAGAACCTCAAAGGTAGTAATCTTGGGATTTTAAACGCAAACAACAGGAATTCTGCAGATGCTGGAAATTCAAGCAACACACATAAAAGTTGCTGGTGAACGCAGCAGGCCAGGCAGCATCTCTAGGAAGAGGTGCAGTCGACGTTTCAGGCCGAGACCCTTCGTGACGAAGGGTCTCGGCCTGAAACGTCGACTGCACCTCTTCCTAGAGATGCTGCCTGGCCTGCTGCGTTCACCAGCAACTTTTATGTGTGTTGCTTGAATCTTGGGATTATTGCCTGTTCCACGTGACAATGAGTATAGGAACAGAGTGAGGTGGAAGATGAATGCGTGGCTGAGGGATTGGAGAAGGGGGCTGGGATTCAGATTTCTGGATCATTGGAATGACCTGTACAAAAAGGACAAGTTGCACTTGAATCCAAGGGGGACCAATATCCTGGTGGGGAGGTTTGCTAAGTCTTTTGGGGAGCGTTTAAACTAGGATTGCTGGGGGGTTGGAACCAAACTGAAGAGACAGAGGAAAGGGCGGTTGGCTCACAAATTGAAAAGGCTTGTAGACAGTGTGAGAGGGAGGATAGTCAGGTGATAGAGAAGGGATACGCTCAGACTGATGGTTTGAGTTGTGTCTATTTTAATGCAAGAAGCATCATGAACAAAGTGAACAAGCTCAGAACATGGATCAGAACTTGGAACTATGATGTTGTGGCCATTACAGAGACTTGGATGGCTCAGGGGCAGGAATAGTTACTTGGAGTGCCAGGCTTTAGATGTTTCAGAAAGGACAGGGAGGGAGGCAAAAGAGGTGGGGGCATGGCACTGCTGATCAGAGATAGTGTCACGGCTGCAGAAAAGGAGGAAGTCATGGAGGGATTGTCTACTGAGTCTCTGTGGGCGGAAGTTAGGAACAGCAAGGGGCCAATAACTCTACTGGGTGTTTTTTTATACACCATCCAATAGTAACAGGGACATCAAGGGGCAGATAGGGAGACAGATTCTGGAAAGATGCAATAATAACAGGTTTGTCATGGTGGGAGATTTTAATTTCCCAAATATTGATTGGCATCTCCCTACAGAAAGGGGTTTAGATGGGGTGGAGTTTGTTAGGTGTGTTCAGGAAGGTTTCTTGACACAATATGTAGACAAGCCTACAAGCGGAGAGGCTATACTTGATCTGATATTGGGAAATGAACCTGGTCAGGTGTCAGGTTTCTCAGTGGGAGAGCGTTTTGGATATAGTGATCACAATTCTATCTCCTTTACCATAGCACTGGAGAGGGATAGGAACAAACAAGTTAGGAAAGCGTTTAATTGGAGTAAGGGGAACTTGGAAGCATAAATTGGGAACGGATGTCCTTAGGGAAATATACGGCAGAAATGTGGCAAATGCTCAGGGGATATTTGAGTGGTGTTCTGCATAGGTACGTTCCAATGAGACAGGAAAAATATGGTAGGGTACAGGAACTGTGGTGTACAAAGGCTGTTTAAAATCTAATCAAGTAGAAAAGAAAAGCTTATGAAAGGTTGAAAAAACTAGGTAATGACAGAGATCCAGAAAATTATAAGGCTAGCAGGAAAGAGCTTAAGAATGAAATTAGGAGAGCCAGAAGAGGCCATGAGAAGGCCTTGGTGAGCAGGATTAAGGAAGACCCTAAGGCATTCTAAAAGTATGTGAGGAGCAAGAGGATACGACGTGAGAGAATAGGACCAATCAAGTGTGACAGTGGAAAGGTGTGTATGGAACCCGAGGAGATAGCGGACATAATTAATACTTCAGTATTTACTATGCAAAAGGACCTTGGTGATTGTAGGGATGATTTACAGCGGACTGAAAAGCTTGAGCATATAGACATTAAGAAAGAGGATGTGCTGGAGCTTTTAGAAAGCATCAAATTGGATAAGTCACCAGGACCAGATGAAATACTGTATACCCTAGGCTACTCTGGGAGGCGAGGGAGGAGATTGCTGAGCCTCTGGCAATGATCTTTGCATCATCAGTGGGGACGGGGGAGATTCCAGAGGATTGGAGGGTTGCAGATGTTGTTCCTTTGTTCAAGAAAGGGAGTAGAGATAGTCCAGGAAATTATAGACCAGTGAATCTTACTTCAGTGGTTGGTAAGTTGATGGAGAAGATCCTGAGAGACAGGACTTATGAACATTTGGAGAGGCATAATATGATTAGGAATAGTCAGCATGGCTTTGTGAAAGGCAGGTCGTGCCTTATGAGCCTGACTGAATTTTTTGAGAATGTGATTAAACACGTTGACAAAAGTAGAGCAGTAGATTTCAGCAAGGCATTTGATAAGGTACCCCATGCAAGGCTTATTGAGAAAGTAAGGAGGCATGGGATGCAAGGGGACCTTGCTTTCTGGATTCAGAACTGGCTTGCCCACAGAAGGCAAAGAGTGGTTGTAGACGGGTCCTATTCTGCATGGAGGTTGGTGACAAGTGGTGTGCCTCAGGGATCTGTTCCGGGACCCCTTCTCTTCATGATTTTTATAAATGACTTGGAAGAGGAAGTGGAGGGACGAGTGAGTAAATTTGATGATGATACAAAGGTTGGGGGCGTTCTGGATAGTGTGGAGGTCTGTCAGAGGTTACAGCGGGACATCGATAGGATGCAAAACTGGCCTGAAAAGTGGCAGCTGGAGTTCAACCCAGACAAGTGTGTGGTGCAAACACGAGGAAATCTGCAGATGCTGGAAATTCAAGCAAAACACATCAAAGTTGCTAGTGAACGCAGCAGGCCAGGCAGCATCTCTAGGAAGAGGTACAGTCGACGTTTCGGGCCGAGACCCTTCGTCAGGACTAACTGAAAGAAGAGCTAGTAAAAGATTCATTTTGGTAGGTTAAATATGATGGCAGAATATAGTATTAATGGTACTGTTGGCAGTGTGGAGGATCAGAGGGCTCTTGGGGTCCGTGTCCACAGGACACTCAAAGCTGCTGCGCAGGTTGACTGTGTGATTACGGCGCCATACAATGTATTGGCCTTCATCAAATGTGGGATTAAGTTCAAGAGCCAAGAGGTAATGTTACAGCTGTATAGAACCCTGGTCAGACCCCACTTGGAGTACTGTGCTCAGTTCTGGTCACCTCACTACAAGAAGGATGTGGAAACTATAGAAAGGGTGCAGAGGAGATTTATAAGGATGTTGCCTGGACTGGGGAGCATGTCTTATGAGAATAGGTTGAGTGAACTTTGCCTTTTCTCCTTGGAGTGACGGAGGATGAGAGGCGACCTGATAG
The DNA here is from genome assembly GCF_963921235.1 of Mobula hypostoma. Taxonomy (NCBI): domain Eukaryota; kingdom Metazoa; phylum Chordata; class Chondrichthyes; order Myliobatiformes; family Myliobatidae; genus Mobula; species Mobula hypostoma. The sequence continues at coordinate 62,195,378 of NC_086098.1, forward strand.
AGGTGTATAAGATGATGAGAGGCATTGATCGCGTGGATAGTCAGAGGCTTTTTCCTAGGGCTGAAATGGTGCTTGGAAGTAGGTACAGAGGAGATGTCAGGGGTAAGTTTTTTTTTATGCAGAGTGTGGTGAGTGCATGGAATGGGCTGCCAGCGACTGTGGTGGAGGCGGATACAATAGGGTCTTTTAAGAAGCTCCTACATGGAACTTAGAAAAATAGAGGACTAAGGTAACCCTAAATAATTTATGAAGTAAGTACGTGTTCGGCACAGTATTGTGAGCCAAAGGGCCTGTGTTGTGCTGTAGGTTTTCTATGTCTCTATGTTGCTGTCTCTTTCACCTATTAGCTTCCTAGCCCTTTACTTCACCCTTCATCCTCTCCCAGTTTGAACATCACCTTCTTCCCCTCCTCTCACGTTTTTAGTCTAACTTCTCATCTTTTTTTCCAGTCCTGATGAAGGGTCTCGGCACAAAATGTGGACTGTTTACTCTTATCCATAGGTGCTGCCTGGTCTGCTGAGTTCCTCCAGCATTCACTGTGTGTTGCTTGGATTTCCAGCATCTGCAGATTTTCTCATCAAGATTAAGAGTGTTTGTACAATAATATTGGAGGAAAATTACTGCCATTGGAAATGATAGCCTAATGAGCTAACCTAAGAAAATAGCGAATTTATTGAATGATTGTAAAGACAAGAAACAGATAATAACCCTGACATTCTAGGGAAAATAATAAGGAATCAAAGTATACTGAACTTCACAAAAGGAAAATGAATTACATGAACAGCACTTAATGGGAACAAATCTTGCTGTGCTATAATATCATAAGCATTGAATTAGTATGCAATAATTAGCCAGAAAGTCTGGATATAAATCATAAAAATAAGGCTCCCAAAAATCATTGTTACAATAATTACTGAATAAATGCTTATTTTGTGCAGGTCCTCTGGACAAACAATGCATTTTGTCTTTAAAAAGCATGACATTTTAATATATTATGATCCATACACAAGTTAATGCAGCAATCTTTCCATGATATATTATGCAGAAAAAAAATATACTTCTTTAAAATCTAAACTTCATTTGCAACAAAATAGCCCTTTATTGGGTCCACAGTTCTACTATATTACACCACACAGTGGATTTAACTGCAGCTTAACTGCAGCCTGATAGATACAACATAGAAACAATCTAAAGCAAATTGAACACTATTATTCTTGTCACTCTCTTTGATGTCACTATTTGCCCACTCAAAAATAAGTCCACATATGCTACTTTTTCATGTTTGATTTTAATACATGATAATACATTTCGATTATATGGAAGCAATTACTATTAGAAACAGTGCGTTGATTTCAGCTGTTAAGCCTCAGTTTAACATCTAAATCCTTATAGTTCTCTGATTTTAAATACCATACTTACTTTGATCAATGGAGAAGCCCCCAAAGCTATCAAGGCCTTAGCTTGCTGAGTCAAAATATACTGAAAGCCTTCACAAACATACCATTCACAGCCTTGATCTGTAATACAACGTGGAACACAGATTAGTACATTGTAAGTTTAGATCTGTAAACTAATTATCTATTCATTATTATTCATTGGAGATCAATAAGTACTTTTATGTGACTAGCTACAACATTCTATGTAATTCTATTCGTGCAAGTTGAAAAAGGTTTTTCTCTTTATCATGCCAAAATTATTAAATTACAAATTTTCCGCTTGTATATACTACAGCTATTAAAGATAATTTTGCAGTTATTTGCACGATGCAATTTGGAGCAATATAATTCACATTTCACTTATCCTTTAGATTCAAAGGCATTACTGACCATCTGTGGAGGTCACAATTGATGAAAAACTCAACTGGATCAGCCACATAAATACTGTGGCTAGAAAAGCAGGTCAAAAGCTGAGTGACTTACCCTCTGACACCCCAAAGCCTGTATGATGAAATATCCTCCCCTTGCCTAGATGAATACAGCTTCCACAACTCTCAAGTTGCCTGATCCCCTTCAGGACTAAGCAGCCTGCTTGGTTGGTACCCCATCTAGGTCCCTCTAGCACAGTCACTGCAGTGGATCCCATCTACAATATACACTACAGTAACTTGCCCAGTTAATCTAACAACACTAATAAGCTCCAAGAAGTATTATCACCATCAAAAATACTGCTTTCCAGAAAAAACAAAAGCAGAGCTGAACAGGCTGATTAACAATCTGGAATTATGCCACAATTATTTTACTAACGCTACATCATGAGTGTCTTTATCAATTTGCTTCCTTCCAGGGGTTCCCAACCTGGGGTCGACAACCTAGTGGTGGGGTTGACCAAACAGAGGACAGTCAGTGGTTTGGTCTCTGGCATTGAGTCTGGCTCTGTGACCCAGAAGGGAAGGGGGTAGAAGAGGCTTGTGGTGGCGATAGGAGATTCATTAGTTAGGAGAACAGATAGGAAGTTCTGTAGATTCCCAGATGGTATGTTGCCTCCTGGATTCCAGGGTCTGGGATATCTCAGATCGAGTCCTCAGCATTCTTAAATGGGAGAGTTAACAGCCAGAGGTCGTGGTCCATGTCGGTACCAATGTTATGGGTAGTTTGAGTGACAGAGTTCTGTATAGGGAGTTCAAAGAATTCGGTAGTAAGTTAAAGGACAGAACCTCCAGGGTTGTGATCCTAGGATTGTTCTCCATGTCACATGAAGCCAGAGAGAGGGAGAACATTGCCTCTCTGACTGGAGGCCTGTGACTAGTAGGGTGCCGTAGGAATCGGTGCTGGATCCGTTGTTGTTTGTCATCTATATCAATGATCTGGATGATAATGTAGTTAACTGGATCAGCAAATTCGCAAATGTCATCATGATTGGGGGTGTAGTGAGGAAGCCTATCATGGCTTGCACAGGGATCTGCATCAGGTGGAAATGTGGACTGAAAAACAGCAGATGGAATTTAATGCAGACAAGTGTGAGGTTCTGAACTTTGGTGGACCAACTATAGTAGGTCTTAAACTGTAAACGGTAGGGCACTGAGGAGCCTGGTTGAACAAAGGGATCTGGGAACACAGGTCCATAATTAGTTGAAAGTGGCATCACAGGTAGATAGGGTCATAAAGAAAGCTTTTGGTACACTGGCCTTCAGAAATCAATTTATTGAGTACAGAAGATGGGATGTTATGTTGAAGTTGTATACGATGTTGGTGAGGCCTGATTTGGAGTATTGTGTGCAGGTTTGGTTACCCTAGCTACAGTAAAGATGTAAATACGGTTGAAAGCATGCAAAGAAAATTTACAAGGAAACATGAGGGGAAACTTCTTCATTCAGAGGGTCGTGAGCGTGTGAACTGAGCTGCTAGCAAAGTGGTGCATGTGAATTCAATTTCAACGTTTAAGAGCAATTTGGATAGGTCAATGAATAGTAGGGATATGGAGGGCTATGGTCCCAGTGCAGGTTGATGGGAGTGGGCAGTTTAAATGGTTTTGGTATGGACTAGATGGGCTGAAGGGCCTGATTCTGTGATGAAGTTCTCTGTGACTCTAACCATTTATTTGCTTTGAAATAAAGTGTATTTGTAACAGATTGCATATAAAAAGCACTAATACCAGAGACAAAAAGATGTGTTTTGTACCTCCTATGAATGTCTATGAATGCCAATGAAGCCAACTGTGGCAAAACTCTGATAATCTGCTCTCCGATTATCCAGATGGTTGGACATCTGGCTCATGAGATAATATTCTAAACCCCTTTCAACTGACTGGGGCCCCTGGTTCCAGTGCTCCTTTTCAACTCTGTCTACTGAGAAATTTATTACTGAGAAATAACAGTGCAAGTTATTTTTTTTTTAAATCACTATTTTATTTGGATATTAGGAATAGTATCTGAAAATCCGGTGGTCTAGCAACATCAAAATGGTTTTTGGTACAGACTAGATGGGCCAAAGGATCTGTTTATGTGCTGTACTTCTCTTTGACTCTATTCGAAACTTCTGAATTCGTAACTTATGGATTCTATCCAAGTCACGTTATTGTAGATTTACTGCACTTGAATATTGGAGAAAGAAACTGCAAATGCTGGAAGTTCAAAACAGAACCAGAAAATGCTGGAAACACTCAGCAGGTCAAGCAGCACCAGCGAATATTGCCATTTCAGATTGTGGCCTTTCTCTCTCTCACAGATATGTATTCTTTTGTGTTTCAATTTGTTTCTTATTGCTTCTGCCTTTTTTAAGGAGTAAAATTTGACTTAACAACTTTGGTTGGAAAATGACCAAAACACACTCATTTTTTCACTCCTACCATCTCTGCAATTTTAAACATACCACATTTTTCCCCATTATGATGAAGGATCCTACGCTTACTCCACTGAAAATTTCTCTCTTCTCTATCTGCAGAGTTCTTTCAGATTTTTCTGCTTTTGGCTTTATTGTAATAACTTTACTCGACTTGGAAAATCATCTTTGATTTTTCTTTTCAAACATCAAAGGGTTTGAATAAAGATACAAGTGAGGTTGAGTCTATCCTTGATCAATTGAGTCATATGACATTCCTACAACTTTACTTCAAATTCAGGTTCACCATTATTTGAAAAGTTGGCAAAATATTATATCTCTTTTCTTTAACATCATACACATTACTTATCAAAATGGAATCTGATGTGTTAATTTTCTTTTTTTCGCCCAATTTTGTCAAACAATATTCATGATTTCCAATCCATCACGTGAAGTATTATTTATTCGTCTGCTAGGAAAGCACACAGGCTCTTATCAATTCTAGTAAGCAAACGAATGGTGATTAACCCCGAAGCAATGTACTTTACCAAATACTTCACGAGGTCGTTTTAATTTCTATTAGACCAGGGGACCAACTATATTCCCAACAGTTTTTTTTTGTGTGGCTGGGACAAATAAGTGTACAGTCCTTCATAGCCAGAAATGTAATAGATAGGTAGAACGAATAAGCAGGACACAGGAGAATACAATCAGAAGCTGTTAACTTTCAGCAGAGCATACAGTAACTGATAGCTCATTATTCTGTTATAGAAGATGTACGAATTTAAATTGCAAGGATGAAGGTTAAATCTAATTGCTCAATAAGAGAATTAATTTGATGGAATGACTCTAGAGAAGCAAAGTCTCCCCAGCCTTCACACTGTCATGTGTTCAGCTCTGATTGTCATTGCTGTGAAGTTGGAAATCTCTGTAATATTATCTATCATGCTACCTTTGTAAACAAATTCAACAAGTATATGATGAGCAAGATTGACTGATCAGTGAGCCACCCAAGCTTTCACTCATTAGCAAGGTCCAGGTAAAATAAAATCTGTCTATAAGCAAAAAGGCTGGCTGTGCCCTCAGATAGGCTTTGCTATCTAGCAATGGCTCACCCCTGACTCAGGAATTATAAAAGAGTGAAAATTTACAAATGAAGTATTTTTAACTTCTCCATGCTAATTTGACATGAAGCAATCCAGCCCTAGATAAAATGATGTACTGTAAATGCATAACCTGAAACATTCTAAATGCCTTGCCTTAAAGATGCACTTTTAAATCTGTGCAGAAAACATTCCCAAAACATTATGATCCAGCAGAAATCCAAATGCAAGCTGACAAACAAAAGAACTCAAATTATAAGACTGCAAGACACAGAATCTACACTCACCTAGTTTTTTTCTTTTCCTTAGTCCCCTGGAAATAGTATTCACTCTTGCATTTTGCATAAATAACTCAGAGGCAATATCTGCTGTTTTCTGCAAGAACAAGGAAAAATACTTTAACTTAAATATGTTTCACAACATAGTTGAAATCATTTAATATTTGAATGAACAATACGGAAACTGATACCATTCTATTCAATTCCAGTTTAATTGTCATTCAGTAGTACATGAATACTCACGAATACAGTCAAATGACACAATAGTACTTCACAGCCAAGTACCAACAGTCATACACAGCACAAAGAGCAAATAGAACATACAAGGTAGCAAGCACATAAAGATATCAGTAAGATTTAGCTCCCAAATTCATAAATCTATTCCCAAAGAGAAAAATTGAAAAAGAAACATATGATCTTCTTCCAGTAGTTCCCTTGAGAAAACAGTGTTTTACAATCTTGACAAAAATTAAGATTATTGGAATTGATGCCTTCACTATCATGACTAAGCAAGAAGAAATGGAAATCATTCACAATCAAAAACTTTAAGAATAAACACATTGTTCATAAAATCTAACATATAAAATTAGTCAGAAGAAAAACACTTGCTCTCAAAAATCATTGCTTTCAAATTCCTCCTGAAATTTTTCACTAACAGGATAAGTTTGAAGAATGAGGGTGAAAAAATATCAACTAGTAACAGAAATATTTATCCAGATCACAGTAATTCTCAGAAAGGTAACAAATAGTTGAACTATATACAGATTGATATTCAAACATAATCATAAAGTTAGCTAAAAAAAATCCTCCTGTCTGAAATAACATTACATATTTCAAATAATTTTATTTGCAGTCTAAACAACTCATTGCTTTCATTGTAAATTCTTATGGCTTCTCATGGTATTTTATTTATATATTATAAAGTATGCAAAATTTTATCTGTAGAAGTCTCAGGAGATTTTTTGGTATCTTCTCCCTTCAATCAAATTCTGGCTGCTTTGAATTATAATAGTACAAGCAGTCCTATAGCTGTCCTTATAGTAAGTAAACATTTACTGATGCTAGGTAATAAATCTATAGCTTCCCTAAATTAAACAGTTGTCCTTATCAATGACAAGAAGAATTGCCTCAATAACTACAATAGAATTATAAAAACATTATCATGATAAGAAAAAATAAATACCATTTAAACCTGCTTTCATCAACCTTTCAAAAACACATTCAAAGACAAAATTTAATACATGAAAAATATTTTCCTTATGTCACCCTTCATTTTATTATCACTTACAATTCTAGTTATCCATCAGTCTACTGTTGGAAAATTAATCACCCTTGGGATTTATTTTGCTCTCATCTCTTACCTTCACTAATTTAAGAACTAATTTTAGCCTCTCTAGTTTACTGGAATTCCTCAGTATAAAGCAAAAAAGTAAAAAGTGCCATTTAACTGAGTAACAAATTATGCATTAAAATGAAATACAGAACAATTTAGAAGACTCTCAATACCTCTACAGTACTATAAGGCTGTGCATTAGCTCTTAATAGTTATCAACAAAGGAATTCGTCGAGTGTACGCTGCCGTGTTCTTTTGATTGACTGTAAATTAATAAAATCAGCACAGGCACCTAGCGCAGATAATGGACTGCCTCCAAACAATGTTTTCAATGATTGCATCCTCCAAATTTTCATTTTCATTGTAATACTGAAGATGATTGTCGATACCTTCAAATTGTTCATAGTTCCCAACTTGTTGAAGTAGTGAAATCTTTCCATTTTCACTCCTGGCCATTTCTGGCATCTCCAAGCCTGAATGCTTGAAACCATCTTGAATCATCTTGAATCATCCTACTACTTATTTCTCACCAACTATCAGTGACAAAATCACTGCTTTTTGAACACAAACACATGCAACTGACATTATTTTAAAAAATATTTGTTCTAAGTACGGTGTAGTGTCTAACGGTCACACAAGTGCACGCGACTGATGCTAGTTAGAAACTGTTCAGCAACAGTCTCCTGTCCCAATTAAATGGCATAGTGTCCTAAATAAACAAAGGTAATCCCAGCTATTTTCTTGATTAGCTTTTGTTCTTTAAGAGTTGTCCCGATTAACCGATAGCCCGCTTAACTGGAGTCCACTATATCATTAACTTTCTACTTTAGGCATTCAATTCATCCTTACTTCATAATTTACTGATGTTTTTAGAATATTCAATAGCACTGATTGTGTGAACAGCAATATTACTTTGAATTGTTTTAGGAAATTCCTGCTCCTATAGGCAGTTACCATTTTTCTTAAACTTTACAAAGAAATAAAGGTACTGGTTATCTGAAATCTCATGTAAACTTTAATTTCTTTCCTTCCTATTCTCATTTTAACTGGCATATTCGTATTTGAGTGAAATTAAGTAATTTGCATTTATTTAACCTAAGCATGCACCCTTTTATTCATACTACTTATTCAACACAAAGGTTTAATGGTGTTCTGTATTTGCTCAGTAGATATACTTCATCAGTAACTTCCAAAATTTATTTCATTTGGTTGAATCTAGATTATCTTGCAGATTACATTTTTGATTATTTATTTATTCCTGGCAAACTGCCAGATAATTGTACATATGATTATACTGTAATTAAGCTATTGCCATCAGTATCTTGCTCTGTTCCTTGATGAACAGAAGGCATCTGTTCAAAATACTAAGTATTTAATCTTTCTTTTATTGTACTCACCTCAATAACACTATGGCAGGACTTGCAAAAGAACTTGCCTTCATCAGAGATTCCCCAGTTAATCACAGAACATTGTTGACATGGCTGTCTAAAATCTCTCTGAAAAATATACAAACATACTAAACATCAACTTTTTAAAAACTCATATCCTGAGCAGAGCGATTTAAAAGTAAGCTCGAGGAAATAGTATTCTCATGATACATTACATGAAGGTAAAAGTTGGTGGTCTACTATCAACATCACAAAGAGAAATAATGCTGAAAATGTCTCAATTGCACATCTTGTACTTGGCAATTAATGTGTAATTTATTCTAAATGCTGAGCAGCTGCGTGGAGTTCTCCAGCACATTTTCCATATGAGTCTCAGCCTCGAAAGAGTCCCAACTGTGTGAAAAACAGCATGTGTGGTCCCAGGAAGGGCCAACCAAAAAAGTCTTAAATTCTTGGATGACTGCTGTCTAGTGGCCTTGACCTCACACATCACGAAGACCCTCGAGAGGCTAGTCCTGGCTCACCTCCGACCCCTGCTCAGATTAACCCTCGATTTCCCCTGCAGTTTGCCTACTAGGAGCACAATGGAGATGATGATGCTGTCATCTACCTGCTGAACAGAGCCTACTCCCATTTGGATAAGCAGGGCAGCACTGTGAGGACAATGCTTTTTGATTTCTCAAGTGCCTTCAATGCTATACAGCCCTTGTTGCTGTGGGGAAAGCTCCACTCAATGCAGGTTGGCACTTCCATTGTATCCTGGATAATGGACTATCTGACTGGCAGACTGGCAGACTACAGTTTGTGCGTCTTCAGAGCTGTATGAGCAGCACTGTGGCCTCATAGGGGTCTGTATTGGCTTCCTTCCAGTTTACTCTTGTACATTGGACTTTAATTGTAACACTGAGTCATATCATCTACAGAAATTCTCTGACTCAGCAATAGTTGGGTGTATAAAGGGACGAAGGGAAGATGAATACAGGGCCCTGGTGGAGGACTTTGACAAATGGTGCAAGTTGAATCATCTGTAGGTCAACATTGGTAAGACAAAGGAGATGGTGATGGACTTTAGGAAGACTAAGCCTGTACTGCTCCCTGTTACTACTGATGGTGAGGACGTGGATGTGATGAGGACCTACAAGTACCTTGGGGTGCTCCTAGACGACAGAAAAGTGGAACACCAACACAAAGGCTGTGTACAAGAACGGCCAGAGTCGCCTCCACTTCCTGAGCAGACTGAGGACTTTTGGTGTATGGAGGCCTCTCCTTCACATGTTCTATCAGACTGTTGTCACCAGAAAACACGTGTGGTGTGCTGGGGCAATGGCATCAACACGGGTGATGCCAACAAGCTCAAGAAGACCATAAGATATAGGAGCAGAATTAGGCCATTTGGCCCATTGAGTCTGCTCCACCATTCAACTAAGGCTGATCCTTTCTTCCCCTCCTCAGCCCCACTCCCCAGTCTTCTCCCTGTAACCTTTGATCCCATGTCCAGTCAAGAACCTATCAAGCTTTGCCTTAAATACACCCAACAATCTGGCCTCCACAGCTCCTTGTGATAATAAATTCCACAAATTCACCACCCTCCGGCTAAAGAAATTTCTCCACATCTGTGAAACTTTGTGAGCAATTCTGGGCCTCTTATCTAAGAAAGGATGTGCTGCCACTGGAGAGGGTCCAGAGGAGGTTCACAAGAATGATCCAGGGAATGAAAAGATTAAGGTTTGAGGAGTGTCTGATGGCTCTGGTCATGTACTCACTGGAGCCTAGAAGAACGGAGGGGGGATCTCACTGAAACCTTGGACTTTAGATACAACACTGAATCATGTCATCTGCAGAAATTCTCTGATGTCTCAGCATGGTCTTATGGTATTATAGCTGGGTGTATAAAGGGTATTATATATTGAAAGGTCTGGATAGAGTGGTAATGGAGATGATATTTCCTGTTGTGAGGGGAATCTAGCACCAGAGGGCACAGCTTCAGAATATAAGGATGTCCCTTTAGAACAGAGATGAGGAGGAATTTCTTTACCCAAAGGGTGGTGAATCTGTGGAATTTGGGTGTATGGTAGAGAAGGACCAAGGATCTTTGGGGCTCGGAGGTTTTGGGGAAGACAGTAGTGAGGGTTCCCAGAGAATGTGGATTGGGGTATGGGGAAGAAGAGGCTAGGCCAGTTGTGGTGGGGGGTGGGGGCGTTAGGAAGAATGCAAGGACTGGTGTTGGTGGGGTATGGGGAGAGAGGAAGAATGGACAGAAAAGATGACTAAGGCTTAGAGGGAACGGAAGAGGAAGAGGGTCCCGGGGATAGGAGGGGAAGTAGTGAAAAGGGATGTAAGAGAGGAATGCGGAACACGACGGATAATGAGAGAGGAAGACGGAACGGGATCACGTGGGCTCAGAAAGCTGGAGACCTGCGCTCACCGTATTCTCTTCATCCATCTTCGAGACCACTTCACCTTTCAGCCCCGATTGCAATTGTGAACCCGGAGTACTTTCTCCGCACACACGTTTTTTGCTGTCCGTTTGTGAAATGGGGCCGGCTAAACTCTTGTTGAACAGTTTTTGGTGCCCGAGATAACACAGAAATCTTTGGCCAGTGTCTTTCGTTTTAAATAATGTTTTTGTTCTGATGTGTTACTCGCTTATTTAGCTGCTGCTGATATGTTTAGATCGTGTTTTTTTTTATTTTAGCAACGTCAATTTGGTGAGTTTTACGAGGTGTAAGTTTGAGTTACGGCAATTTATCGGCTACAAATTTCAGTAGCTCTCGAAGTCTTAAAATCCGTTTAAGCGTAACGATTAACGACCAATACATCGTATTTGAGATTTACTTTGATCAAATGAGTCGAGAAATACACAGGCAGATTTGACCAATAAATGCCGTTAAAATTTAGCAGATTAAACTTGTTAGATTGGTGCAATGCACCAAGTGAAAGCATAGAAACCATATAAGCACAGATACTGATGGGTTTTAAGTATAAGCTACCGCAGTAAAACTGCGGTTTCCCATTCGAAAATCCTGATGTTTAGGCAATAGGATTCACCCGATTGTTTCCTGTGCTGCCATTGTCACACCTCGTCCTTTTATATATTGTTTTCACGCTGGCAGCTATTCTGTACGTTCCATGAAGCATTAAGTCCACGTTTTTAAAGCAATTTTGTCTGAATTCGCTAATTTATCAGGCTACACACTGAGCATATTCACAAGAAATGATTTGTCATGATCTGGAAAGCTTTACTGCTGGAGTTTCTAGCCTCACCAGATATTTGCCAACCACTTCCTCCGAATTATGATTTCATGTGGCAGACTTGTGGTTGTCAAAAATATATTTTGGCATTAGTTAAAAATGTCCCTTAAAGGTATTCGTTGTGTCCTAGTATCAGACCTCCTCGTACTACCATCTTGTGTACCTTGGCGGTGACATTGTCTTCCTCCTCTCGTGTAAAACCACATTTTCTCTGATCTGTCTTTATTCAGGACTTCAAATACATTGTCTACCCTTCATTGCATACAGAAGGCAAGTTGGCCGATTCCGCTCCTGTCTTTTGAGTTCGTTAACATACTGCCATGTCCATTGGCAACCATTACTATTTTTTAATTGAAGTTGATTAATGTCCAAAGACTCCCTCAAAATCAATACTCGTGTGTGCTGGGTTGCTGTTACCAAGTTACCTTTATTGGAGACAGAAAATCCACTGTCCACTGGAGACAGTACATCCACTTCATGGCAGTGTTTGGTACGATAATATATCAGAAGTCATACCACATCTGTAAATATTTGTAAAAGTAAACTTGCACTTGTACATTAGAGGTGCAAAATTAATTGAAAGATTGGCTGTGCTCTGAGTGGGCAAGTTGACTGATTCAGATGACTTCCATCCTAGGTTGCAAAGGGGAGTGATTGTGGCGATGGCGCTTGTTACGATCTTCCAGTATTTCTTTGTGACAGGGGATGTGCCAGAGGAGTGAAAACTGATGAATGCGACACCCTTGTTTTTTTTTTAAAAAAGGGTGCAAGGACATTTCAAGGAATCAATTTAATGTTAGTGGTTCTATAAATTATAAAAGGGGAAAAATATAAAAGCTTGGAATGGTTTAATTTAATTAAGGATTCTAACTGATTTTTCTTTTGTAGAAGTAACAGAAGGTCATTGAAGGATATGCAATGATTTGCCAATATGAATTTTCAGAAAGAGTTTGACAGCATTGGCATACTTGGTTGGCTAAAAAAAAGTGAGGCTTGTGGAATTGATGGCCCTATTTGGATTTTTTTTTAAAAAAAGAAGCTCAATAACAAGGAACGAGAAATTGTGGTAATTGTTTATTTTTCAGGACAGTGAACAGTGATGTTTAAATATAGAGTAAAATATTAAAATATGCTTTTACCAGATGCACAAGGACTGGGAGCATACATTTAAGGTTTTGGCCAAGAGATATAGTAGGAAATGTCAAAAATTTCTTACCCAGTAGAAGGTAATGACCTGAAACTCATTGTGGAAGCTGACAGAATCAATAATTTCAAAAGCAAATTGAATAGGCAAGTGAGAGTATGAACTTGCAGATTGACAGAAACAGCGCAGGGGAATGTGACTGTCTAATTTTGCCTGCATTAAGCCAACAAGAATTTGATGGGTCAGATGTTTTCCTGCTACAACATCATGGTTGTAAAAATAAGAGAGGGTGATTGAAAAGAATAAGAAAAGACAAGTGGACAGCTGCACCACCTTGGGACACAAATGATTCACTTTTGAGGAAGGAGGTGAATCAACTGGTGTACATTCCATAGACATGTTTTAACGTGAGAGAAATAGTTAGTAATAAGGGGGAAACGTATTTTAGATCTACAATGAGTCACGAAGATCTGGACTGAGCAGTTCAGGGTTATGTTCTTTACCTTATATTTTCTTTGGGATCTAAACATTTTGGCCTCACATTAAAAAGTAGAATGCAGTGAAAAGTATTGGCCATTTGAGTCAGCTCAGCCACATAGCAGATCAAATATTAGCCTCAGTTATACTTTTTAGCTGTTCCTCATAACCCTTAAGCGTCCTATAAAATAAATCTACAGAGGCCTTGAAAAATCAATTACTCAATTGTCACTATTATCTGGGATATGCACGTTTAATGATTCATGACTCCATAAGAGAAGAATTTTCTCCTCAATTTTGTCATGAATGTGCAAAATGCTTACTCTGAAGCTATGTCTCCTAGTTCCAAGTTTCTTCACGAGGGGAGACAGTCTTGTTGCGTCAAGTTCCTTAAATAAACAGGACAAATGGTTTTGAGCTGCTCCTGCTGTGGTCTTGCCATACTCTAGTAGGAGCATGATTTCCCTGCTTTTATCCTGCACCTATCTTCATCTTCTAACCATGAGAAGTGTTTTAAAGTGTTACCTTCTGACCAAGATTTGTCTGACATTGATTGATCCTCTTTCTGTCATGAGGGAGAAGCAAATAGAGAGTGTGGTCGAGTTTAGTCAAGAAATTGAAAAGCAAAACGAGAAAGATGTTTTTAATTTATGCTGAGGTAATTGCTAATATCAGACATAAGAATGGAGATGTTTAAATCCCATACGTTTGATGGAGGTGAAAGGGTAGAAATGTCAGTGTATTTACATAATAAGCATTGGTACACTGTATCAAAGATCAAACTAAATTTATTATCAAAGTATATTTGTTACCATATACTACCTTCAGATTCATTTTATTGCAAACATTTAAAAGGGAAAAAAGAAACAGTAGAATTTACAAAGAACTGTTCATACACAGAGAAAGTGACAAATTATGCAAAAATAAAAAAAACTTAGAACATGAGTTGTAAAGAGTCCTTGAAAGTGAGCCTGTAGGCCGTAGAATCAGTTCAGAGCAGCAGTGATCGAAGTTATCCATGCCAGTTCAGGACTGTAGTCATTGTAAGGTAATAACTGTACCTGAACCTGGTGGTGTAGCAACTAAGGCTTCTGTACCTTCTGCCTGATGATTGTTAAGAGACGAGGGCATGGCCTTGATAGTGGATGCTGCATTCTTGTGGCTGGGCACCATGTACTGGAGATGTATTCAGTGATTAAGAGTGCTGTGCCTGTGCTGGACCGGACTGTGTCGACCACTTTCTGTCGCTTTATCCATTCCTGGTATGTTTCCATACCAGGCTATGATGCAACCAGTTAAGACCATCTCCACTGTGCATCTACAGAAGCTTTTTACAGGTTTTGGTGACGTGCCAAATCTATGCAATCTTATAAGCATTTATAGGTACTGTCATGCTTTTTTTTCTAGTGATACATATGCTAGTTCCAGTACTGATTCTCTGATATGTTAACACCAAAGAGTTTAAAGGTAATGACCCTCTCCACCCCCATTCCCCTAGAGAACCTCCTGTGGGTTTCTGGCTTCTTTGTCCTGTAGTTGATAATCAGTTCTTTGGTTTTGTTGACATTGAGTGAGAAGTCGTTGTGGCACCATGAACCAGATTTTCAATCTCCTCTTACATGCCAATTCGGCACCACCTTTGATTTGGCCAACAACACAAGCGCCATCAGCACACTTATATACGGCGTTGGAGTTGTACTTAGCCGCACAATCATAAGTAGAAATAGAGTACAGCAGGGAGCTACGCACACAGCCCTGTGGTGCACCTGTGCTGATGATAAGTATGGAGGGGATGTTGTTGCCGATCTGTACTGACTTGGGTCCACCAGTGAGGAAATCGAGGAACCAGTTGCACTGGGAGGTACTGAGATCCAGGTCTTGGAGCTTAATGGTGAGTTTCCTGAGGATGATAGTGTTGAATGTTGAGCTGTAGTCAATGAAGAACATCCTCACGTATGCATCTCATTTTGGTGATTCTTCACTGTGGTTCTTGCAAAACCAGTATATAATTTCAGAATTGTAGTGTATAGGATGGGTAGCAGATATGCTCCAACCAGCACTTTGAATCCTGGTGGCAAATCTTCTATCCTTTATTTTCTGATCCTTTTGGTTACAAAATCTAAAATTGCATTAACCTTTCTTTGTGAAATGTACGGCAGAAATGTGGCAAAGGTTCAGGGGATATTTGTGTGGAGTTCTGCATAGGTACGTTCCAATGAGACAGGGAAAGGATGGTAGGGTACAGGAACCATGGTGTACAAAGGCTGTTGTAAATCTAGTCAAGAAGAAAAGAAAAGCTTACAAAAGTTTTAAAAAAACTAGGTAATGATAGAGATCTGAAAGATTATAAGGCTAGCAGGAAGGAGCCTAAGAATGAAATTAGGAGAGCCAGAAGGGGCCATGAAAAGGCCTTGGTGGGCAGGATTAAGGAAAACCCCAGGACATTCTACAAGTACGTGAAGAGCAAGAGGATAAGACATGAGAGAATAGGACCAATCAAGTGTGACAGTGGAAAAGTGTGTATGGAACCGGAGGAGATAGCAGAGGTACTTAATGAATACTTTACTTCAGTATTCACTACGGAAAAGGACCTTCGCGATTGTAGGGATGACTCACAGCGACTGAAAAGCCTGAGCATATAGATATTAAGGAAGAGGATGTGCTGGAGCTTTTGGAAAGCATCAAGTTGGATAAGTCACTGGGCCCAGATGAGATGTACCCCAGGCTAATGTGGGAGGCAAGTGAGGAGATTGCTGAGCCTCTGGCGATAATCTTTGCATCATCAATGGGGATGGGAGAGGTTCCAGAGGATTGGAGGGTTGCAGATGTTGTTCCCTTATTCAAGAAGAGGAGTAGAGATAGCCCAGGAAATTATAGACCAGTGAGTCTTACTTCAGTGGTTGGTAAGTTGATGGAAAAGATCCTGAGAGTCAGGATTTATGAATATTTGGAGAGGCATAATACGATTAGGAATAGTCAGCTTGGCTTTGTCAAAGGTAGGTTGTACCTGATTGAATTTTTTGAGGATGAGACTAAACACATTGAAGGTAGAGCAATAAATGTAGTGTAAATGGATTTCAGCAAGGCATTTGATAAGGTACCCCATGCAAGGCTTATTGAGAAAGTAAGGAGGCATGGGATCCAAGTGGACCTTGCTTTGTGGATTCAGAATTGGCTTGCCCACAGAAGGCAAAGAGTGGTTGTAGATGGGTCATATTCTGCATGGAGACCGGTGACCAGTGGTCTGAGACCCCTTCTGTTTGTGATGTTTATAAATGACCTGAATGAGGAACTGGGGGGATGTGTTAGTAAATTTGCTGGTACATAAATGTTGGGGGTGTTGTGGATAGTGTGGAGGGTTGTCAGAGGTTACAGCGGGACACTGATAGGATGGAAAACTAGGTGGAGAAGTGGCAGATAAAGTTCAACCCAGATAAGTGAGGTGGTTCATTTTGGTAGGTCAAATAGGATGGCAGAACATAGTATTAATGGTAAGACTCTTGGCAGTGTGGAGGATCAGAGGGATCTTGGGGTCCATGTCCATAGGACACTCAAAGCGGCTACACAGGTTGACTCTGTGGTTAAGAAGTCATACAGTGCATTATCCTTCATCAACCATGGGATTGAGTTTAGCAGCCAAGAGGTAATGTTGCAGCTATATAGGACCCTGGTCAGACCCCATGGATCTTAGAAAAATAGAGTGCTATGGGTAACCCTAGGTAATTTCTAAAGTGAGGACAGGTTCAGCACAGCATTGTGGGCTGAAGGGCCTGTATTGTGCTGTAGGTTTTCCTTGTTTCTACAGCAGTTATTAATTTTTTTTAAAAAACAGTCATAGAGGCATAGAAAAGTACAGCACAGAAACAGGCCATTTGGCCCATCTGTTCTGTGCTGAACTATTTAAACTGCGTACTCCTATTGAGCTGCATTGGGACCATAGCTCTTCAAACCCCTACCATCCATGTACCTATCCAAACATTGAAATCAATTTTGCATGCACCACTTGTGGAAGGACATTGTCCAGAAATAAAACAATATGGAAGTGTCAGAGAACCCATGTCAATATTGACTTTCCAGTTCTTAAATTATGTTAAGCTATAATGTAAATGGGATTCATGCTGTACTTTTTGAGTGAGATAATGTAAATGAAGTGCCTTCATAAAACCACTGAGTATTGCAGATGGTGCTATTTTTGCATTATATATCCACTTGTGAAAGAGCATTGTTATCTATAATAAGTATTTGTTTCTGTCAAGTTCAGATTGTGCATAATAATTTTCCTCCACTTTCAATATTTTGCATTTTAAAGATGTAACTAATGAAGATATGACAGACGTTTTCATATGATCATCTGCACAATGCAATTCTATGAAATTGCTAAATATCTCTTTGTTCTCCTTCATACCAGAGTGGTGTTGCTTTCTCATTATTCTGCTAATCATAGATAATGTTGATTGTTAATGTCTTGTTTGCTGTTTTCATATAATTTCTCACTGGTGGATTTATTTTCAACTTTGCTCAATTTGGTTTCCTGCATCTCCTTTTCTAGTTACCTGTTACCGTTGGAAGGGAGGAAAGGAAGGGATACAATGATAAAGGTCAAGAAAGGATGAAGCTGGTAAGGAGAAGAAAAAAATGGAAACACCGTGGATAAGAAAGAAATGCAAAAGCAAACTACTGTAAATTCAGGAGATCTGAACTTAAACAGAAAATGGTGTAAATTGTTTTACCAGTCAGGCAACATCTGCGGAGACTGAAATAGTTAACATTTCAGGTTGATGACCTTTCATTAGAATTAGACAATAGGTGCAGAAGTAGACCATTCGGCCCTTCGAGCCTCCACCGCCATTCTGAGATCATGGCTGATCATCTACTATCAATACCCGGTTCCTGCCTTGTCCCCATAACCCTTGATTCCCCTGTCCATAAGATACCTATCCAGCTCCTTGAAAGCATCCAGAGAATTGGCCTCCACTGCCTTCTGAGGCAGCGCGTTCCACACCTCCACAACTCTCTGGGAGAAGAAGTTCCTCCTCAACTCTGTCTTAAATGACCTACCCCTTATTCTTAAACCATGCCCTCTGGTACTGGACTCTCCCAGCATCTGGAACATATTTCCTGCCTCTATCTTGTCCAATCCCTTGGGAAATGGTGGAAATAAAGATCTTTTAATTTGCCAACACTGAAGTGACAAATCGAACAAGAGAGGTGCCTAAAAGGGTCAAAGGCAGAAGAGGTTGAAGGTGTCTACTAAAAGAAGGCAGTAAAAGCTACCAAAATAACAGAACACTTGTTAGAGAGTTGCATAAATAGGGGGAAATGAATGAAATCTGGAATTTTCAAAAATAAAGAGAAAATTGTAAATACAGAAACACAAGAGATACTGCAGATGCTGGAAATCCAGAGCAACACACAAAAAATGCTAGAGGTACTCAGCAGGTCAGGCAGCATGTAAGGAAATTAAACAGTTGACATTTCAGGCTGAGACCATTCATCAGGACTGGAAAGGAAGGGGAAGAGGTCAGAATGGAGGTGGGGGGATAAGCTAGAGGTTGATAAGTGAAGCCAGGTGGGTGGGGGAGGGATAGATTAAGTAAGGAGGTGGAAGGTGGTAAAGGCGAAGGGCTGGAGAAAAAGGAATTGGAGAGGAGAGTGGACCATGGGAGAAAAGGAAGGGGAGGTGATAGGCGGGTGAGGAAAAATGGGGAAGAGGCCGGAGTGGGGAATTGAAGAAAAGGGAAGGGGAAAATAATTACTGGAAGTTGGAGAAATTGATGTTCCTGCCATGAGGTTGAAGGCTAACTTGACGGAATATGAAGTGTTACTCCTCCACCCTGAGAGTGGACTCATCATAGCAGATGTGGAGGCCATGGACCAACATGTCAGAAGGGGAATAAGGATAGAAATTAAAAAGATTGGACACTGGGAAATTCCACATTTTGCAGATGGAACAGAGGTGCTTCCCTGTAAATACTGAGAAGCTTAGACGTAAGACTGGAATGTCCAGGAGAGGATGAAATGGATTAGTAAAGGAAGGGGGGGGGGCACGAAACACATGAACCAAGAGAAATAAGATGGGCAGGGCTGAAGATATGTTTAAAGGAAGGAAACTGGTGGATTGAAAGATGGGGTAAGATAATTAATATTCTTTATTCAGGATGGAGAGTAATCCAGAAAACAGCTCAGGGAAAAGTGGAAATGAACAGTGTCAGTGGAAGGGAGCCATTTTCAATGTGACTGGGGAAATGTTGCCAACAGCTAGGTGTACAAGAACGTACTCAGAATATAAAATTGGAACAAATGCAAAAGTTAAGGTTTCAATAGTAGTGCTTTCTCTTTGTGTTTAAGACCAATTTGAGTGCCGAACAAGAAATCAGAATATCCAAAGGATTTTGTGTGAAGTACCATGGAATAGGTCAGTAATTTTACAGTTAGGAATGTACAGATGGTTTGCAAATATTGCTCCATAAACACTTGGAAAAATAATATGAGCCTAGTCCTCTGTCGTAACTGTGCCCCACTTACTCTAATCCAGTAATTTGTAATGGGACATTCATTTGGCAGTACATCCAATCATCTCCAGTCTACCTGTTCTACAGTATTGAGGCCATTGCCTCAACATTATGACCTACTTAAAATGGATGTGATAATTAACAGAACACTGCCATTTGATTAACAGAAATAACAGGATGCTGTCCAAGTTGCATGCCATCTTGGACAATGCCTCTCATCCACTACATAATGGACTGGTTGGGCACAGGAGTACATTCAGCCAGAGACTCATTCCACCGAAATGCAACACAGAGCATCATAGGAAGTCATTCCTGCCTGTGGCCATCAAACTTTACAACTCCTCCCTTGGTGGGTCAGATACCCTGAGCCAATAGGCTGGTCCTGCACTTATTTCCTGGCATAATTTACATATTACTATTTAACTATTTATGGTTTTATTACTATTTATTATTTATGGTGCAACTGTAATGAAAACCAATTTCCCCCGGGATCAATAAAGTATGACTGTGACTATAAATAATACTGGTCATAATATCAAGAATATTTTAACATTTGGTTATGGTGCAAAATGAATTATATCAGATTGGCCATTGAATACACAATTCAGCAGATTTTTGAAAATCAGACAGTGTATGAGTGAGCCTATTACCATAATGCTTATAATCTAGCAATCCAAACAGTTTGACTGCTGAGCTGGAGAATGCCACAATTAAGGAAGTACTTTGCTGGTGTGGGAAAAAGCATGAGAGCATTGAAGAAGTGAATGCAGTCACCAATGCATTAAGTTAATAGGAAGAAGAGGCACTGTCAATGATTGGATTTAAACCTGAGCTGACAATTGGAAATAGAGGATTCAAAACCAAAGTCAAAGAAAAGCTTGCAGTCATTCTACACTTAGCAGATTAACGATCAACCATGATAATGTTCATTTATATTTTTAAAATTAGATCTAATAGCATGGCAAATGAATCTGAAACAGCATAAAGGAAAACCCATAAATGCTTTCTTCAGTTTTACTTTCAGTTATGAGCTTCATGACATCTAAAAATTAAGTTGGCATACTTATGAAGCAAGGCAAAGCTAACAGGGTTAATTTTGATCAGTAATAAACAAAATTGATAAGGAACTAAAGGATGGCAATTCCCTTCACCAATCAAAAAATTAGCTCCAATTAATCCAATCTCATGAATATAAAGTCTTAGAGTCACTAGCGGCGATATAGAAGGTACTGATGTGGAACAATTACACATGGAGACAAAAAATGCATTTGTAGGAGCAGAATGTAAATTACTAAGTTTAATTTTGGGGAATGTCAGTAAAGCATTTAAACAATATTCTCAGGAGACCCACCATGAAAGAATGAAGGCATGTTGAGCATTAGACGCATGGATTATATTGCTTTCCCAAGATTTGTAGCATAGGCTTAAGCAGCCTTGAAGTCAGCTGATATGTTGTGTAACAGCGTGCCTGAGTACAATCTGGAAGTAGTAAATCCAAATCCTCCCAAACTCATTAAGAAGCCTTTTGCCAAATGGCTATGTAGATCATGTTGCAGGTTAACAGGTCAACAGGAATATGTGCCTATTCTGCACAAGTTATTTTAAACATGAAGAAACAAATTTCCATATTGTTAGTCGGATAATAATATGGTCATATATTCCATTATTTACCAAAATAGCCTCATTTCCAAGAGTATTTACCATGATTGAGATAAAGGGAAGAAAGCTACCATACAGCAAAAAAACTGGTGCAGATATGACAAGTGCAACAGCAAAAGATGTGGTAAGAATTTGAAAAGAGCAGAAGAGTTGCATTGAATAATGGGATCATATTATAGCCCTAAGTCTGTGGTTCATTTACCATAAGATATAGGAAAATTAGGCAATTTGAGTCTGCTTTGCCATTTTATCATGGCTAATCTATTACTCCCCTCAGCCCCAAACTCCTACCATCTCCCTGTATCCCTTCATGCCTTGAGCAATGAAGAATCTATCAACTACTGCCTTAAACATTTGTAAAGAGTTGTTCTCCACAGCAGCCCATGGCAACGAATTCCACAGATTCATCACTCTCTGGCTAAAGAAATTCCTCATCATTTCCATTCTAAAAGGATGCTGCTCTATTCCGAGGCTGTGTCCTCTGGTCCTAGGCTCTCCAACCATAAGAAACATCCTCTCCACATCCGTTTTATCAATACCATTCAAAAGGTTTCCATTAGGCCATCCCTCATTCTTCTGAATTCTAGTGAATGCAGGCCCAAAGCCATGACATTCTCTTCATGACAAGCCATTCAGTCCTGGAATCATTTTCATGAACCTCTTTTGAACACTCTCCAATGTCAGCACATCTGCGATAAAGGGACTCAAAATTGCTCAGTACTTCCCTTATAAAGCCTCAACATTACATCCTTGCTTTTATATTCTAGTCTTCTTGAAATGAATGCTAACTTCACATTTGCCTTCCTCATCATAGACTCAACTGTAAAGTAACATTTAGTGAATCCTGCACAAGGACTCCCAAGTCCCTTTGCACCTCCGATTTTTGAGTTTTCTCTCCATTTAGAAAATAGTCTACCCTCTCATTTCTTCTACCAAATGCATGATCATACACTTCCTGACACTGTATTCTATCAGCCACTTCTTTTCCCATTCTCCTAATATGTCTAAGTCCTTCTGTAACTTCTCTACCTACTCCAAAACTACCTGCCCCTCCAACTATCTTCGTATCATCTGAAAACTTTGCAACAATGCCATCATTTCCATCATCCAAGTCATTGACATATAACGTAAAGACAAGTGGTCCCAACACAGACCACTGTGGAACACCCCTAGTCACTGGCAATCAGTCAGAAAAGCTTCCCTTTATTCCCACTCTTTGCCCCCTGCCAATCAGCCACTGCCTTATCCATGCTAGCATCTTTCTTGTAATGTCATGAGCTTTTAACTTGTTACGCAGCCTCATGTGTGGCACCCTATCAAAGACCTTCTGAAAGTGCACAATATCAACCAAGTGTCCTTTGTCTATACTGCTTGATATTTTTTTTTCCAAAGCATTCCAATAGATTTGTCAGGCAAGATTTTCCCTTGGGGAAACCATGCTGACTATGGCTTATTTTATCATGTGCCTCCAAGTACCCCAAAACCATATTCTTAACAATTGATTCCAAAATCTTCCCAACCACTGAGGTCAGACTTAACTGGCCTATAATTTCCTTTCTTCTGCCTTTCTCCCTTCTTGAAGAGTGGAGTGACATTTGCAAGTTTCCAGTCTTCTGGAACCATGCCAGAATCTAGTGATTCTTGAAAGATCATTACTAACTTCAGTCACCTCTTTCAGAACCCTGGGGTGTACACCATCAGATCCTGGTGATTTATCTACCTTCAGTTTCACAAGAACTTTTTCCCTAGAAATGGCAATTTCACACACTTCTGACCCTTGGCACTCTGGAACCTCCACCATACTGCTAGTCTCTTTCACAGTGAAGACTGAAGCAAAATACTTACTTAGCTTGTCTGCTATTACTACCTCTCCAGCATCATTTTCCAGTGGTCTGATATCCATTATCAACTCTCATTTACACTTTATGTATTTGAAGAAACTTTTGGCATCCTCTTTAATATTATTGGCTAGCTTATTCTGTATTCAATGTATTCCTTCTTAATGACATTTTAGTTGCCTTCTGTTGGCTTCAAAAGCTTCCCAATCCTCTAACTTCCCACTACTTTTTGCTCTATTATATGCCATCATCTCCTTGGCTTTTATGTTGGCTTTGACTTCTCCTGGTAGCCATGGTTGTGTCATCTTTCCTTTAGAATACAACTTCCTCTTTGGGATGTATATATCCTGTGCCTTCCAAATTGCTTCCAGAAATTTCTGCCATTGCTGCTCTGCCATCATCCCTGCCAGTGCTCTTTTCCAATCAATTTTGGCCAATTCCTCTCTCATGCCTCTGTAATTCCCTTTACTCTATTATAATATTTGACGTATCTGACTTTAGCTTCTCCTTCTCAAATTTCAGGGTGAACTCGATCATATTATCCTTGTCCCTAAGGGTTCATTTACCTTAAGCTCTCTAATCAATTCTGGTTCATTGCACAACACCCAGTCCAGAATAACTGGTCCCCTATTGTGTTCAACCATGAACTGCTGTAAGAAGCCATCTCATGGGCATTCTAGAAGCTCTCCCTCTTGGGATCCAGCACCAAACTGATTTTCCCAATCTACCTGTATATTGAAATCCCCAATACCTATTGTAACATTGCCCTCTTGGCATGCATTTTCCACCTCCCATTATAATTTGTAGGGCACATCATTACTACTGTTTGGGGGTCTGTGTATAACTCACTTCAGTCTTTTTACCCTTTCACTTCGTTAGCTCTACCCACAACGATTCAACACCTTCCAACCGTATGTCACCTCTTCCTAATGATTTAATTTCATTTTTCTTTTACTAACAGAACTACTCCAACACTTCTGCCTACCTGCCTGTCCTTTTGATACAATGTGTATCCTTGGACATTGAGTTCCCAGCTATAATCTTCTTTCAGCCTAATTCAGTGATGCCTAAATCATCGTACATGCCAATCTGCAACTGTGCTACAAGTTCATCTACCTTATTCTGTATACTGCACGAATTCAACATAACACCTTCAGCCCTTTTCGATTTTGTCTGCCTTTTATATTTCAACTCAGCCTTGTTGACTGCAATTTTGTCCTGTCATTGGCCTCTCTTTGCTCGAAGTCTCATTACAGATTTCCTTTGTTTGTAAGCTAGCTGCCTCATCCTCACTACTATTAATCTGGTTCCCATCCCCCAGCCACATTAGTTTAAACCCTGCTAAACAACTCGAGCTAACACAAGGATTTTGGATCCCTCGGGTTGTGTGCAACTGATCAGTTTTGTACCGTGCCTACCTATGTCATTGGTGCCAACATCCACCAAGACTTCTGGCTGCTCACCCTCTCCCCAGTGAATGAGAAAAGTAAAAGCTCAGAAATCAAGTTTAAGAAAAGAACTGATTGAGGAGCATGCCTTATGAGAATAGGTTGAGTGATCTTGGCCTTTTCTCCTTGGAATGACGGAGGACGAGAGGCGACCTGATAGAGGTGTAGAAGATGATGAGAGGCATTGATCGTGTGGATAGTCAGAGACTTTTTCCCGGGGCTGAGATGGCTAACACGAGAGGGCAAAGTTTTAAGGTGCTTTGAAGTAGGTACACAGGAAATGTCAGGGGTATGTTTTTTTTATATAACACAGAGAGTGGTGAAAGCGTGGAATGGGCTGCCAACGATGGTGGTGGAAACGGATATGACGAGGTCTTTTAAGAGACTCCTGCATAGGTGCATGGAGTTTAGAACAACAGAGGGCTATGGGTAACCCTAGGTAATTTCTAAGGCAAGGATGTGTTCAGTACAGCTTTAGGTGCCGAAGGGCCCTGTATTGTGCTGTAGGTTTTCTATGTATCTATGTTTCTATATTTAAGCAGTCTAATAATATCCCAATTAGCATAGTAAGCAGTCAAACTAAACTAGTGTCAATAATGGTCAAACTGAAATTGCATTCCATATGAAATATTAAGCTGCCAGTCCTGCCCTTCCTGCAACCAAGTCTCACTAATAGCTATAATATTATAATCCCACCTGTTAATCCACGCCCTAAACTCATCTGCCTTACCTACAATACTCCTTGCATTGAAATTGATGTACCTGAGAACATTTCTATCTTGTACAAACCTTTGATTTCTGTACATACATGCAGTCTTCACATGACCTTTACCCTCCTCCACCTCACTATCTGCTCTAAGACTCTGGTTCCCCTCCCCCTGCAAATCTAGTTTAAACCCCCCGGAGCAGCACTAGCAAACCTACCCGCAACAGCAATAGCAAACCTACCTGCAAGGATGTTAGTCCCCCTCCAGTTCAGGTGCAAACCGTCCCGTTGGAACAGGTCCCACCTTCCCTGGAACAAAGCCCAATTGTCCAGAAACATGAAGCCCTCCCTCCTGCACCAACTCCTTAGCCACGTATTTAGCTGCATTATCTTCCTACTTCTAGCCTCACAAGCACGTGGCACGGGTAGCAGTCCTGAGATTGCAACCCTGGAGGTCCTGTCCTTCAACTTTGCACCTAACTCTCTAAACTCCCTTTGCAGGACCTCCTCCTTCTTCCTATCTATGTGATTGGTCCCTACATGGATCACAACATCTGGCTGCTTACCCTCCCTCTTGAGAATACCAAGAACTCGATCTGAGATATCGCAGACTCTGGCACCAGGGAGGCAACAGACCATCTGGGATTCTTGATATCTCCCACAGAAACCTCTTATCTGTCCCCCTAACTATCGAATTCCCTATCACTACTGCTCTCTTCTTTTCCCTACTTCCTTTCTGAGCTGAGGGTCCATTCTTGGTGCCAGAGACGTGACCACTACAATTTGTCCCTGGCGGGTCAACCCCACCAACAGTATCCAAAATGGTATACTTATTATTGATGGGAATGGCCACAGGGGTGCTCTGCTCTTTTTGTCTATTCCCCTTCCCTCTCCTGACAGTCACCCAGCTACCTGCCTCCTGACTTTTAGGGGTGACTATCTCCCTGAAACTCCTCTCTATTTCTGCCTCTGCCTCACAAATGATCCAAAGTTCATCCAGCTCCAGCTCCAGTTCCCTAACTCGGTTTGTCAGGAGCTGCAGCTGGATGCAGCTTTTACAGGTGTAGTCATCAGGGACAATTGTGCCTGCCCTGACTTACCACATACTGCAAACAGAGAACTCAACTGCCCTAACTGCTGCCTCCATTACCTACTCCTAATTTAATTAAATTAATTAAAGGAACTTACCCGGCCTTACCTCACTGGGAGCAAGCTCGTCCTCAGCCTCTGCTCACCGAAGCCTAAAAACTCCACTCCTGCCCTGAGCCACTCACACACTGGCCACTCCTCTTCCTCTTCTTTGAGTTTTTGTGGCAGTTGGCATTGTTGCATTACTGCCATCTTCAGGATTTATTTTCCTCATTGTCCATTCACTTTAAAGCCGTCTTTCCAGTCCCATTGCCCTTAAGTAACTAAACAACCATTTCCTCCTCTGATCACTCTCCCCACATTCCAATAAACCTTTAACACTGTTCTCTACCAGTCCTATTTTGCGTAATGGTTGTAACATTTGTGCCTTTCCTGTGCAAATTTCCGGCATGAAATAAGGATATGCTCTACTGTTTCAGTCTCCTGACATAGATCGCAAAAACCTGTTGGATGCTTACTTATGATGGCCAGAGTGCCATTAAGGTTGCTGTGCCCAATTCTCAGTCTACTTATAATTACTTGCTCCTTCCGCTTTACTCCCCTAGTTCTTCCCATATCTACACTGTTCTGAATTGAATGTAAATGTCTTCCTTTTATTGCTCTATCCCAATGCTGCTGCCACTGTTGATTTATCCTTCTCCACACTATGCTCTTCCCCTCTGATTTTGATAGTTTAATATTGACCTCTATAGATCCTTTTTTGACTGCTGCTTTTGCCAGCCTATCTGCGGTCTCATTTCCCATAATACCCGAATGTGCTGGAACCCACATGAATGCGATATTTTTGCCTTGTCTAGCCAGTCTTGAATTTGCAAACAGGACTTCATAAAGCAGATCCTGGTGACCTCTAGCTGTACCTGCCTTAATGCTTGCAAGAGCCGATACAGAATCGCTGCATATCACAAAGTTATTACAATTAACCTGCTCACTCCATTCTAGTGCTAACAATATGGCAAACATTTCAACTGCATATATACTCAAGCAAACAGGTGTTCTCTTGCTAATCTCCACTCGATAACTTGGTACAACAATTGCAGACCCTGTTGCACTTGTTTCTGGATCCTTTGATTCATCCGTAAAAATCTGTATGCTTTTATATTTACATTCCCTATAACTATGATATTCACTGAGTATATCAGCCGTCTTATTACTGTGCTTAATCTTAAGCAATTCCAAATCTACAGAGGGATTTTCTAATACCCAGAAAGGTCTGACAGACCACACCACACTTGGACAAAACTCTTTATCGTATACACTCATATCTTTTGCTGTTTGCTCTCCTGTCCAGCCAAAACTTTCTTTTTGTGACCTCTCCTTCTCCCAGCATGTCTGCAACACCCTTTTTGTAGGATGGCTATCACCATGCCCCCTTAAATTAATCCAGTAATTGGCCTCCAGCTGTTTACGCTGCAGCCCCAATGGTATTTCATTTGCCTCAACTTGGAGAGCACACACTGGGGAAGTTCTAACCGCTCCCAAGCACACCCTTAGAGCCCGAGCTTGTACGATAGACAGTTCTGCCAGCACAGATTTTGCTGCTGACCCATATACAATACTTCCATAGTCTAATCTTGATCTTATTAATGCTACATAAATATACTTCAGTGATGCAAAATCAGCACCCCATTCCAATCCAGCAAGACACCTCATGACATTTATCACATTTTTACATTTACTAACTACATATCTAACACGTTCTCTCCATGTTAATCTCAGGTCAAAGTGCACTCCCAAAAACCGAAAACTTTCAACTCTCTCCAGGTTACTTCCA
Source organism: Mobula hypostoma (assembly GCF_963921235.1). NCBI lineage: Eukaryota > Metazoa > Chordata > Chondrichthyes > Myliobatiformes > Myliobatidae > Mobula > Mobula hypostoma. The sequence continues at coordinate 62,223,692 of NC_086098.1, forward strand.
TACAGATTCAAGTTGAGTCCCCTGAACTTTTTCCTTGTAAAGAACATGGCTTTTGTCTTCTCCACTGAAAATTTAACACCCCACTTTGTCCCCCACTCTTCAACCTGATTAATTCCATCTTGCATTTTCGTAATTACATGTTCAATATTTCTCCCTCTTTTCCACAAAGCCCCGTCATCTGCAAACAATAACCTCCCCACTTCTGTTGGAATATTTACGAATATATCATTTATCAAAATGGAGAATAAAGTTGGACTCACTACATTCCCCTGAGGCGTCCTGTTTAATACAACATACTGGCTTGATAGCTCTGATCCTATCCTCACCTGAATAGTTCTCCCGTTTAAAAAGTCCTTAACCCAATTGAACATTGCGCCCCCCCCCATTCCCATTAAATGTAGCTTGATTAGGAGCCCCTCTTTCCATAACATATCATAAGCTTTCTCAACATCAAAAAAAACTGCAACCACTGTCTCTTTATTTACTTGAGCTTTTCTTATTTCATCCTCTAGACACAACACTGGATCCATAGTATTCCTTCCCTTCCTGAACCCGCTTTGATACATAGCCACCATACCTCTACTTTCCAAGAAGTACACTAACCTCTCATTTATCATACATTCCATAAGTTTACATACATGTGACGTTAAGGCAATTGGCCTGTAGTTTTCTGGCCTGCTGGCATCTTTCCCAGGTTTCCTTATTGGAATAATTATTGTCTCTTTCCAGCTTCCTGGTATTCTCCCTTCATCCCAGACTTTGTTATAGAGAAGCAGTAGTTTCTCCAGACTCCCTTCACTCAAGTGTTTTATCATACTATAACATATTTCATCTTTACCTGGTGCAGTCTTTCCTGTTTTATCTAGTGCCTTTCTTAATTCTCCCATGCTGAAAGGGACATCCTGCACACCGTCAAGGTTAGTTTTCCTACATAAAGCCCCCATATTTTCAGCTTTTGTTCTCTCTCTACCTCTTCTTCCCTTCTCAGACAAGTTATCGGAACTATGTACCATAGCAAAAGTGTTTGCCAACAACTCTGCCTTTTCCTTATTTGTTACTGCAGTCACATTTCCATCAACCAGAACTGGGTAACTCCACTCTCTCCTGTCCCCTCCCATCCTTTTTATCATCCCCCACACCTCTCCTACTTGAGTTGTGTTTCCGATTGAATCACAATACTGTCTCCAGTGCGTTCTCTTAGCATGTCTTATTGTCCTCCTTACTACTGCCTGAGCTTGTTTGTACTGAAACATATGTTGGAAGTTATGAGTTCTTTTAACCAGTTTAAATGCCTTATTTCTATTTCTCACTGCTTCCTTACAATTGTCATCCTACCATGGTATTATTCTCTTCTTTACTCTTCCTTTACTTTTAGGGATGGATTCTAATGCAGCTGATGTTATACCTTGTTTTAATATGCTGTCAAGTGTTCCTATGTCCATTCCATCACTGACCTGACTTAGATATCTATCACTTTTTTCCAGAAATTTCTCCCAATTGGCTTTCTCAAGGATCCATTTCCCACCTGTATTCTCTCTGACCAATGAAGCAGAAATATTTATCTTGCACCAGATTGGGTAATGATTGCTCCCTACAGTTCCTTCTTGGTACACTAACCAATCACACACTGATGCAATGGAGTTTGATACTAATGTAAGATCAAGCACAGATTCTTTACCTGTATTAACATCAATTCTAGTACTACTGCCATCATTTAGGCACACTAAATACTTCTCATCTAGCAACTCCTCTATTACCTGACCATTGATGTCTGTTCTGTCACTCCCCCATAATACATTATGTCCATTAAAATCACCACACCAAACAACGTTACTACTATTCTGCCCTTCTATCTCCTCAAGCTTGTTTAACTCTAGTCTTTTGCATGGATTATAATTCACAATCACCAACTCTTTCCTTTCAGACCATACTTTTACTACCACATACTCTTGTTCACTGCCTACACCTAGTATTCTATAAGGAATACCTTGCTTTACATAAGTTGCACATTCTCCTCCTCCGCCCTCTCTCCTGTCTCGGCTTACTGCCTCATAACCATATAAAACAAAATCTAAATTAGGTTTTAACCAGGTCTCTTGGATACACACAACATCTGGCTTTCCTCTCCTACTCGCTATAAACTGCTTGAAATCTTGTCCATTAGCAATCAGGTTTCTTGCATTCCATTGAAGAAGTAGCATTATTAGTAATATCAACCCACACATACTGTCTCTTGACTTGACCGTACCCTGAGTTCATCGTTTACTTCTTCCCATTTTAATCCTATCATACCCAAACGGTGCTCTGCTGCTTTCACAATAATCTGGATCCTTTCAGTTTTAGATTTGATCTCATACGTTGCGTTTACCACTCCTGCTATAAAGGTCACCAATTTCTTCTCTATCCACGCGTTCTTCTTATCTTGCCTTTCTTTAGCTGCCGCTTGCTCTTTGCTACACCCTCCCTCATTCATTTTCTTCTATCCTGCCAACTTGACTGCCCCAGCATATGAGACTTTTTCCTTCACCCTTATCTGCTGCACCTCCATCTCTTTTTTCAACACTTCACATCCCCAGTAGGCTACACTATGGTTACCTCCACAATTACAGCACTTTGGTCTCACTCCCTCTCCACATTTTCCGTATTCATGTTCCCCCCCACACCTTGCACATCTTCTCTTTCCTTTGCACACTTTAGCCACATGCCCAAACACCTGGCAATTGAAACACCTCATAGGTTTTGGTATATATTCTCTTACATTGTATCTTAGAAATCCAAAATATAACTCCTTTGGAGGCACCCTATTCTCAAATTCTACCAGAACGGTTTTAGTCTCCCTTTTCTCTGCTCCCCTTGTCATTCTTTTTACACTCTTCACTGAACTATTCCTCACCCTCGAGTTCTCCACTAGCTGCTTCATATTAACACTGAGGGGAACCCCAGATATCACCCCCTTGCAACCATTGACTCTTTGTGCTCCAACTCTTACAGCCCTGGACACTTTGACTTTCCCAACATTAGTCACCTTCATTGCCTTCTCCAGCTGCTCTTCAGTTTTACATCCTATCAGCAGGTTTCCATCTCCTAAAATTCTCGCATGATTCACTTCCCCTACTTGTCCTCTAATGATTTTTGTTAGCTTAAGTGAATCGATTTTCTTTACTCCCCCTTCCCCCTCAAATCTTATCACTACATTTAGCAATTTTGCCCTCGGGCCCATCTCCTCAACTCCTCTTCCTTCACTTTCCGATCCACCTACACTAGACCCACCTCCTTTCTTTCTCTTCCGACCCATCATCTTCCTGATCTTAGTCCCTCTCCCTACCTCTTCCCACTCACACTCCGTGCTATTGCTGTCACCATCAGTCTCCCTCCCTGCCATCCTATCAGAGTTTGCAAGGGACCGTGTACGAATATTGTTCCGGACCTATACAGGCCGTTGGTCAATATTCCCACAGAATGTCCCCCACAACACCCCACAGCCAGCAGCTAACTCGTAACTCTGGCCCAGCAGTTGGAGCTTCCAGCCCAAAGCCGCAGAAAACCCTGGCCACTTCTCTTCAGTTACCCCTCTTTTTATTTGTCCCTGCCAATTATTTCAAGTACTCACTCCCTCTAATCAGCTAATCAACACTCTGTTTAACCTTTCAGTTGCCCTCCATGCTCTTTTTAAAGCACACTCCCCTCAGCTCCTCAGCCGCTTTCCAGCACTCAGTGCTCGGGACCCTCGCTCCTCCTCCTGCTGTGACGGTCCTGCGATCACACTGTAGATGGAGTTAAAGCAAGATCTGACCACACTCATGAGCATACAAGGAGGAGAGCAGAGGACTGAAGACACTACCTTGTGGAGCACCAGTGTTTAGAATAAATGTTGCAGGGGTATTGTGCCTGTCCGTACTGTCTGCAGTCTGTAGGTTAGGCTGTAGAGGAAGGAGGGAAGGCAGTAAAGTTGCAGAGGGAGACACTAACACTCGGGGTCTGGAGCTTGGTGATGAATTTGCTTGTAATTGTAGTATTGAAAGCAGAGCTGTAGTCAATAAACAATAGTCTGATGTAGGGTTTTATTGTCCAGATGCTCCGAAATTGAGTGTGGGGCCAGGGAGATGGTGTCCGCTGTGGACCTGTTTCAGCAGTAGGTAAATTGCAGTGCTTGAGGTTATCTGGAAGGCTGGAGTTAATGTACCACATTGCCAGCCTCTTAGAGTATTTCATGGTGGTAGATGTCAGAGTCACTGGGTGGTCGGCGTTAAGGCACATTATCTTATTTTCCTTGGGTAGCAGAAAGGACAGGAATCTTAAGCAGGTTGGAACCACAGATTAAATCCATGAGAGGATAAAATGTCTGCAAATACCCATGCCAGCTGATCTGCACATGATCTAAGTACATGGCCAGAAACACCATCCAGGCCAGATGCTTTCCATGGATTCACTCACCGGAAGATAGACCTTGTGATTGCAACAGTGACTGTTGATTCAGATGACTACTGGGGAGGATGGTAACATACCTTTTCCCATCCGTTGAAAACGGGCATTAAGCTCATTGGAAAGGGACGTGCTGTTGTTGGCTAAGCTGCCTGGAACCATTATTGTACGTAAGCCCAGCCTGATTTTATATTGGAACCGTTATAGTATGTAAGCCCTGCCATAACTGATGGCTGATCTAGGACTTAATTTTTGGACTGTTACTGTCTCTTGGCATCTCTGAGAGTGCTGCGGAGGTAGTTCTTCAATTTCTTGTGAAGGTCAGGCTCTCTGATTTAAATACTGCAGATTTAGAATTCAGTAGGGAGTGGATGTCCTGGTTCATCTCTGGTTTTCAGTTTGGGAACACTGTCTTCTTTGGTCCCAATCCTCAGCACATTTGCTGATAAAGTCCATTATGTGACATGCTCATCCAGGCAGGCAGCTGAGAATTAAGGGAATTAAGTTTCTCTTTTTGATGAGAGGGTAAATTAATATCTCATCAGTCCACAACAGTGAATGTAAAAAAAAACTCACAAACAAAAAATCATGTTTTCTTGGCTGATATTATTCCTCAGTCAATATCAGAGACGTTGCTTAATCGTTTTTCTGTTGCGGGCAAATTGGTTGGCATATCTTCTTATGAGGGGAAAAATTCACTTATAGTGAAGCATGTTAAAGTTCAAAGTAATCATATGTCACCAAATACTACACTGAGGTTCATTTTCTTACAGGCATTCACAGTAGAAATACGATGCAATAGAATCAATGAAAAACGGCACAAAGACTGCCAAACAACCAATGTGCAAAAAGAGACAAACTGTGCAATTTAAAAAAAAATTCTGAGAACATGAGTTGTAGAGTCCTTGGAAGTGAGACCATAGGTTGTGATCAGTTCAGCAATGAGGTGAGCTAAGTTGTCTGTGCTGGTTCAGGAGCACAATGGTTGAAGGGTAATAAATGTTCCTGAACCTGGTGGTTTCAGACCTAAGGCTTCTATACCACCTTCCTGAAGGCAGCAGTGAGAGGAGAGCATGGCCTGGATAGTCTTTGATGATTGATGCTGCTTTCTTGTGGCTGTGCTCCTTGTAAATGTGCTCAATGGTGGAGAGGTTTTCTTTCTATGAAGGACTGGATTGTGTCCACCACTTTTGGTCGGCTGTTTCATTCCTGGACATTGGAGGTTCCATGACTATGGCCATGATGCAACCAGCCAGTATACTCTCCACCATGCATCTATAGAAGTTTGTCAAAGTTTTAGTTGAGATGCCTAAACTGCACAAACTTCTAAGAAAGTAGAGGTGCTGCTGTGCTGTTTTTGTTATGGCACTTACATGCTGAACCCAGGACAGATTCTTTGATATGATAATGCCGAGGAATTTAAAGTCATTGACTCTCTCTGCCTCTAGTACCCTGATGAGGATTGGCTCATGGACCTCAGTTTCCTCCTCTGGTAGTCAATAATGAGCTCTGGTTTTGCTGACGTTGAGTGAGAGGTTGTTGTTGTGGCACCACACTGCCAGATTTTCAATCTCCCCCCTTTGTGCTGATTTGTCACCACTTTTGATTTGGCCAACAACAGTGGAGTCATCAGCAAACTTAAATAAGGCATTGGAGCTGTACTTGGCCTCTGTCATAAGTATAAAGCAAATGGAGCAGGGGCTAAGCACACAGCTTTGTTGTGCACCCGTGCTGTTGGTGATCATGGAGGAAATGTTGTTGCCAGTCCATCCTGGCTAGGTTCTGCAAATGAGGAAATTGAGGATTCATTTTGCACAAGTCAGTATCGAGGCCAAGGTCTTGGAGCTTAGTGATTAATTTCGAGGGGATGATGGGGTTGAACACTGATCTGGAGTCAATGCAGAGCATTCGTTCACTGCCCTGATGTTCCAGGATTGAGTGAAGCTAGCATCTGCTGTTGACTTGTTATGACAGTAGGCAAATTGGAGTGGATCCAGTCGCTGCGCAGGCAGAAGTTGATATGCTTCATGACCAACCTCTCAAAGCACGTCATCACAATGTATGTAAGTGCTACTGGATGGTAATCGTTGAGGCAGGTTATCATGTAGTTCTTGGGCACTGGTACGATTGAAGTCTGCTTGGCGCAGCTGGGTGAAGCAAGAGGTTAAAGATGTTAGTAACCACTCCAGCCTGTTGATTAACACAGACCTTCAGTACTCGGCCAGTTAGCCAGTTGCATTCCATGCGTTCACCCTCCTGAAGGATGCTCTCATGGCAGCATTAGGAACTGACATCACCGGGTTGTTGGAGGCTGTGGGAGCTTGTGAAGGTGCCTCCATGTTTTGTTGGTCTAATTGAGCTTAAAATGCATTGAGCTCATCTGGGAGCAAAACATTGTTGCCACATATGTTGCTTGGCTTTGCTTTGGAAATGGTGGTAGAATTTAAGCCCGACCACAACTGTTGACCATCTTCCTGCAATTCAAGCTTGGTCCGGAGTTGCTACTTCACGTGTGAGATAGCTTTCCAGAGGTCACACCCAGACGACTTGCACATTCCTGGATCACTGAACCTGAATGCCACTGGCCCAGCCCTCTGCACACTGCACATCTCTTAGTTTATCCAGTGCTTCTGGTTGGGGAAGACTTACTTTGCAGGCACACACTTGGCCACGAGTGACTTTATAATGCCTGTGACAACTGTGGCATATTCATTCAGGGCCTCTGATCTCTGAACATGGCCAGTCCATTGACTCAAAGCAACCCGATACAGGTATGCTCCTTCTCCTCCCCTGACATCTTCTTTGTCTTATCCTGAGATGAAGAAAATACAACATATATCAAAGTTAGTTTCTGCAAATGTCCAAGATTTACATTTTATTTTGATTCCATACTGTAGTTTGCTTTCACTTTTTTAATTAATAAATATTGTTTTTATTGGGGTAGAAGTTCTTGGATGTGGAGAGGAGGCTATGAGATAGAGGAATTGTTGTTTCACCACAAACAGTACAAACAGACTGTGCAAACTAATATTTTGTCAATTTTGAAACCCTTCCAGGGAAATCAAGAATACTATAAATATTTTACTTAACTTGCCTAAAGACAGTTGTAATGATATTAATTTAACTTAAATGCTTTAAAAATTCACAGGCACTGTTGCTGTAAGCTTTCATTTGTATTGTTAGTTTAGAATGGAATTGATTTATAAATTGGAAGGTGCGCCAATGAGCAAGACAGCAAGCACGTCATCTCAAAATGTTTTCTAAAGGGAATGGAGAAAACATTTTTGGTTTTACTGTAGGTTTTCACTTCTGATTTACTTAGTTTTATACCGTGCTCATGTGGCGCTTCATGCATGTATCCAATCTGCTGCATTCGAGTTCAGTTTATTATACACGTGTATACTGCTAAATGAATCAAGCTTCGTCTGGACCAAGGTCCGTAACACAGTGCATATAACTCACACACATAACACAAAGTAATATTACAGCGGAAAAAAAAACAATAGGCTGATCTAACTGTGGTTGGCTGGAATTCCGTGACAAAGATTGAACAAGACTGTGCAGCTGTGAGTCAGCCAAGTAGGTGGATCGGTACAGGCTCAAAAGATTGTGCTGTCCTTCTCTGAAAATTTGGCTGAGCCTAAAGTAAATGCCTGACGTGCAGTCACTCTTCTCTGATTCATTGCATTTTGAAATGTCTTAACAGAGTTAGTCCTTACAGAACAATGAAACACTGGCTCCTTAAACTACTTGACTGATCCATTAGGTGGCTATGAGGGAACTACAGAATTAATTGTTGAATCTCACATAGAAAGACAACTGCTAAGTCAGACAGGAAGACTTGCTAACAGTTGGGATAGTTTCCCAGGCATATCAGATCTTTGACATGTATTGCAGATTAAGAATCCTGTTCACAGAAGCAGGTGATTCCACATAGCTATTTGATAGGTATTTGGGCAGGTCTCATGGCAAGAAAGCCAGTGTGACAAGATAGATAACAAAGCTTGCTAACTGGCTTTATGGGAGAAATTATGTATATTCATCCAGGTACTGAACTACCAAAGAATTAGGTATAATTTATGACATAGTTTAAACAGTATGATTTCATGAAACAGAGGAACATGTTAAAATTTGTTATTTATTCCTCATTCAAGAAACAAAGATCAGATTAGCTACTAATTAAGAAGTAAATATAATGCAAGGGAGGAAAATGTGGGGAGAATTGGTATATAAAGTGAAGAGGCGTATCGATAGGGCAAATGCAGGCTTCTCCACTGAGGTTGAGTGAGACTAGAGCTAGACGTCATAGGGTAAGGGTGAAAGGTGAAATAAGGAGAATCTCTGGGGGAACTTCAGGTGCAAGTATAGAAAGAGCTGGGAGTGGAAGTGGTGGATGCAGGTTTGATTGCAAGGAAAATGGAGTAAAAAAGCAGGGAAGTTGTGATCCAACTTGGTGAAGCCATACATGTGCTCTGCGTGCAGTTCTAATGTTTTTTTTAAGGAAGGATTTAATTGCCACAGAGGTGGTCCTGCAGAAGGTTGAACAGATTGATTCCTGGGTGAGGAGCAGTATGGCTTACATTCTTGGGAGTTTAGAAGATTGAAAGGTATTTTCATTAAAACAAATATGATGCCATGAGGATGTTCTCTCTCACGAAGAAGTAAAGAGCTTGTGGGACATAATCACAGGATTTGATTTTGGCCACACAACTGAACTAATGAAGAATTTCTGTAAAGCTTATAAATCTTTGGAATTTTTAACCCCAGAGAGCAGCGCATTCTGAATGATTGATTATATTTGATGAGATACATTTGGAGCGATGAAGAGTTATGGGGATCAAGTGGAAAAGTGGAGATGAAACAAAATCAAATCAGCCATGGTCTTGCTAAATAGTGGAGCTGGCTCATGTGGCTATATAGCCCATTCTAATTCCTACGTTGTGAATGAACCTCCTTTATCACAATAACCAGAAAAAGCAGTAAACTTATGTTCACATCAATATAAAAGTAAATGTCCTTATTGATCTATATAATCAACTGGTAAGAGAGACAGTCAACATTTCAGGACTCTGACCTTCTGTCAGAACTGGAGAAGGCCCAAAGGCTCAGAACGTTGATTGTCATTCTTTCTAAAACTGAGTTTTTTCAGCATTTTCTATTCATGTTTTAGATTTACAGCATCTGCATTTTTAAATTTACATTATGAGTTAGTTTTATGTGAAAATTTGAACTGACCGGAAAGTGGGAGTCTTGACTCAAAGAGCTGGATCTTGCATTCTCTGGCAGACTGCTGATGTATACTGTTTAAATGTGGGGCACTGCAACTGTGCTTCTTTATGGAAGTACATTCCTTACTGACAGTTTTAGAACACCAAATCCATCAACTTGCTCTGCCGTGTGATTCCATGTGGACTGGAGAAAACTGGGACTCTGCACACAGCCTCTGGCACACTCATCAATTTCAAAGGCTATGTTAGTGGCACCTCAGACAGCAGCATCTAGCAGATTAGCAAGAGGAGGGTCGGAAAGAGGTAATTAAAGAAATAAACAAATTACACAATGGAAATCTTTCAATTTGTATTAAAATCAACCATTACTGGTGTTTTGTCTACGAACTTGCAAATCTTTATTAACCTTTGATTGCAATAATGAAACTTCCAGAAAAAACTCCGTTGTTTACAATGGTTTGTGAAGTTCATGAAAGTATTAGAGGCTTAAATATAATTGTAGAGGGTCCTTAATCTGTTGCTATTCAGTTATTTAGGCGGGTTTGGGAGAATGTCCTGGCTGTTAATAGATGTGGGTGGTTCATGGTCCGAGGTATCCTTATTGACAACCTACAGCACATTTGTTTTTGGGCTCTGAGATGCTGAGGCCTAAGCCAACTGAACCCAAACCTACAAAAATGGACGATCATCATGATTATGGGTAGGTATAAAATACTGACAAAAGGTATTGCTTCTTCCAAGTGGTGGGCATGGGACTGTATGATTTGGCTCTGAGTCAGAAGGTTGTGAATTCCAGAAACTTGAGCACGTATTCTAGGCTAATACCTTGGTGGTGTATTGAGAGAATTCTGGAGATGCTGTCCCACAGATTCAAGACCAAATGTTATTTCTGGCTAGTTCGGTTTTCTTTTTGCTATCAATATTTTTGGGTCAGTCTTTTCTGCTCTTACTTAATGAAAAAATTAACTACAGAAATGTGTTGGAACCTGCCAGGATGTTACATGCATGTGAAAAGTAGGAAGATTAGTAATTTTATACCTACAGTGGTACTTAAGCATTCCCAACAAAAGTCCAAAATTTTTTATCAGCTTTAAGGTTATAATATTGTAGACCTGGCAATCAAACCTATGGGCCCTTGGAGTGGAGTTTTCCTACTATGTATACAAAACCAAAGAATAATCTCCAATATTTAATGTTAAACCACAAATTGGTCTATTAGGACTGAATCCTACAACAGATAAACTGCAAATGCAAATATAAATAAATAGCAATAAATATCAAGAGCATGAAAGAACAAGGTAAAGAGTCCTTAAAGTGAGACCATTGGCTGTGGGAACACTAGAAATAGAATGAGTGTCGCTATCCTCTTTTGTTCAAGAGCCTGATGGTTGAGGGGCAGTAACCGTTCTTGAACCCGGTGGTGCGAATCCTCAGAAACTTGTACTTTTTGCCTCATGGCAGCAGCGAGAAAAGAGCATGGGCTGGGCGGTGAGGATCTTTGATGATGGAAGCTGCTTTTCTACGGCAATGTTTTATACAGGTGTGCTCAATGGTTGGGAGGGATTTACCCATGATATACTGGGCCGAATTCATTACCTTTTGTAGGATTTTCTGCTCAAGGGCATTGGTGCTATGCGGCCAGTCAGTACATTTTCCACCACGTTTAAGTTAATGGATAATGTGTTTTAGTAGAACTGGTTGAGGGATGAATGTTGACCACAGCACCAGCAGGGATCCACAGGTCCTTGAATTGTGATATGAGTCAAATATCTTGGCTTGAAATCTCAATCACAAGTTAATATAGTTTCAAGTTTGCAAGATGAGCTTGTGCTAATATCATGTGCCCCTAACTCTCAGGTGGAAATCAGGATAATTATAGACGTAGAAACTTACCTTCTTCCTGCCTGTGCTGTAAACCACTACTTATGTAAATCAGAGAGAAAGAAGGTGTAATGGAAGCAATTCTATTAGCATTGTGTTGAGTTTTCATGCTATATACGTTTGAACTTGTTATGCACTTACTTTGAGATATAAATTGCCCAATTTCAAAATGACAAATTCTTTTAATGACACTTATTACAAATGGAATTTCTTGCTTAGCAAGCATTTGATGGTAATGTATGCATACTTAGTAAGCTCTTAAGTTTTGTAATGTACCAATAATACAAGGCACTCATTCAAGTTGTATTTAGTTTATTCAAATATTCTGCTCTCTGAGAATATATTTTGATCTCAGTCTTCTTCACTATTCTTATTGCCTGTGTGAACTTTCCTAACCCTCTCATCAAACACCTTGACAATTTCCAACCCCCACCCTCCAGTGTCCTTGATACTCTACCTGCTCATCTTTGAACCACTGGGACATCTCAGTACACAACTCTCATGCAGATTGGAGACACGAGGTGCTGGAAATCTTGACCAACACACACAAAATACTGAAGGAACTCAGCAGAACTATGGAGGGAAATAAGCCGTCAACAATTCTGGTCCAGACCCCTCATTAGGACTGCCTTGCCTCCAGTTTTCTTTCCTAGTTGGTTTGATTTCTGAACCTTCTGCGTATTATCACTTTGATATCTTTAATTTTGAAGTCATAGTGTTTGTTATATCACCATCGGTATGTCATTGAAAATGACCTCTTTGAACCTAGTTTTCTGTTACATACGTTTCCCTTCATTTGCGGCACTCTTGGACTACCTTAGCTTTCTATATTTTGTTTTGCCCAGTATGTAGAGGTTATGTGTCCTTGCTTTAAATCATCTTGCTGCACTGAACTGACATACCTGTGCTAATTGAATCCCATTGCAGTACTAGTTAAGTGCAGTACATTTGCAGATGGAATTTTTGAATGACTCATGCTCACGTGGTCCAGACTCAGTGTCAGAACTCCCATGTTCATTCCCGCTATTGGTCTGTGTACTAATATTTTGTTGCAGATGACATTTCTTCATATTAGAGGATGTTTCCATTAGTATCATAAGCTTGCATGCCTGTTTGAAAGCCTCGATCTAATTCTTTCATTGACATGAACTGAATGTGCTCATCAGTTAATCTACATATTAATTTAGTGTAGGATCCAAGAACACATTAAAGTTACTGTGCCATGCCATATTTTTTTTAAAAACAACCATATAAATGTGAATTATTGCTCCTTCTGTGATTGCAGGTTTAAAATTTGTAACTTTTCACAGCCCCTGAGTGCATAGTTTAAGTGTTTGTATAGTTTTTCTATTCGTCATTAAATGGAGCATTGCGAGTAAGTCTGCCAGTGTTGCCTTATTATCTGGCCCATTTTCTACTAATAGAATCATGCGTTCCTGTATGGCCTCATTTTCTCTCTCTCGTCCTCTAGTCACAAAAATGTTATTCATCCCACAAACATCTCCATCTGTTCTATGTGCAAATTGAAGGGCTCTTGTACTTTATTGTAGCCATCAAGATTTTCAATATTTGAGAGTATATTGCCTTTTATACTATTTTTCACTGAAACAGTTAGTAGCTATGTCCTTATTTGCAAGATTTTATTCAGGCACTGCCTTTGTCTTCATGCTCAAGTCACAACCTTCGATTTGCTGCAATTACTCATGAGCTTCAAAGTTTTGACCAACCTGTGCTCAGTCGGTATCAGTGCCTTGACAGATTGTTCATTTCTGTATTCTTCAGTATTCTTGATAGCAATGTAAATTACATAAACATAGAGCAGTACAGCACAGGCAGGCCTGTGGGCTCACAAAGTTTGCTGAACGAATTAAGTTAATGACATCTAATCCCTCCCTCCATATCCCTCCATTCTCTGTGTATTCTTGTGCCCATTGAAGAGTCTCTTAAATGGTTCTATCATTTATGTGTCTTCAGTGATTTCTAAACTCCCAACAAAATGTATGGATTTATACACAAAAAAAAAGATGTAAGGAGCTAAAACAAGGTATTGATCATTCAGTGGCTCTAGGCATACAGTACTATCCTTGTGCAAATATTCTGTGCACTCGCCTCTTATCTACAGATGCCACTGGGGATTGCAGTTACTTCTTAAAATTCCAAAATTTAGATTATATGCATGAATGAAATATAGAAGAAATACAGCCCTTTCAATCCACCATATCTATGCCAATGATTGAGTACCAATCAATACTAATCCCACTCTCTAACACGACAGTCATAATTCAAGTGTTCATCTTGATATTTCTGAAATGTTGTAAGAGTCTGTAACTACCATTTTGTCAGGCAATGGATTCCAAATTCCATCCACCTTCTGGTGAAAAAATGCCTAAACTTCCCACTGCTCTACCTTAGACCGTACCCTTTGGGTTTTATACATCTCTGCTACAGGAGAAAGTTTCCTACTGTCTACCTTTGACCTGAATAATTTTGTACATCTCTATCACGTCCCCTCTCAGCCTCATCTGTTCAAAGAGGAATAAGCCCAACCAATCTAGTCTCTGCTCATAACTGAAACAATCCATCCTAAGCAATAAATATTTTCAGCACCTTGCAATCACATACTTGCAGTCTGTGGATCAGCACCTCATTCAGTAGACAAGCCATGGCCTGACTAGTGTTTGATAAAATTTTCCATAAATCACCTACTTCTATATTCCAAGGCCAGCTAATAAAGGCAGGTATCCAGTTTCCACCATCTTATTTTCAGGAATCCTTGAACTTGAACACCATGGACCATCTGTTCTTTAATACTTCTTACAGTCCTACCAAATTCCATCTCAATTGCTTTGCTCATTTAACCAATGCTTCAAAATTGTCTCAGAATACACTCCTGCTTACCAATCAATAGCCCACAAGGTCTCTTGTCATCTACAGACTAAATAATAATTTTCTTCACCATTCATATCCAAATTGTTAATACATATAACAAAAATTAATTGTCCCAGCACAAATCATTTGTTACAGGCATAGCAACCATAAAACAACCTCCCATCATAACTTAGTGCCTCCAAATCACAAGCCAATTTTAGATCTAATTTGTCAATTTTCCCTGAATCCCTTGGACTCTCACCTTTTAGACCACTTTCCCATTAGTAAGACAGGATCTTATCTGATTAATACTGACTCCCTTGGATTAATCTCTGCCTTTCCTAGTGTAGATGAATCCTGTCCAACAACTTCCTATCACTGACATTAGCATCACTGGACTTGATTACCCGGTTTATCACAAGTGTCCTTCAAAAAATAAAGGTACAATTTTGCTGTCCTCCTGCAATCTGGCATGTCACCTGTGGCAGGCAAAGATTTGAACAATTCAGACAGCCCCAGTAATCTACTCCCTTTCCTTCCATATCAGGCGTGACAACTCATCAGGCCCTGGGAATTTATTCACCTTTAACCACATTCCCATACTTCTTTAAAATTCACCATTGCCCCATTCCCAATGCAACCTTTACACACAACAGGATCCTCATTCCCATGTTTCTTTTTAGTTCACCCAAGCCTAGCTTCCTGCACTCACTTAAACACACCAAATTCACTGGCAAATATATCAGGGAATTAAAAGCATGTTGGGGCGTTAATAAAAAAAAATCTGCCAGTCCAGCAGTACCAAATTCCTGAGTGGAATTTTCCTGTATTTCACCTTTCAACTAACTCATGGTTATTTGCAAGTAGCTGCTCCTAACCTACTTTTGCCAGGTCCTGTCTTACCAGTTTAAAAGCAGCCTTCATCCACTTCAATTCTTTAACTTCTGGTCCATTCTTACCTTTTATCAAAACGAACTTGAAACTCCCAGAATCCTGGTCACTATCTCCAAAATCCACTCTTGACACTTCAGCCTAGCTAAGGCTATGTTCGAAACAGTTCCTTTTCTTGTATTGGCTCAAGTGTCACATCAGCACACACTTTAAAAATGTTATTCCCTTGAAGTTTTTCACACTGGGATTATCTCTGTTAATATTGGAGAAGATAAAATCTCCAACAAATATTATTCTTTAACCTGCCCATAATCTGCCTACAAATCTGTTTTTTCCCACTGGCTGTACTAAACACCCAGCAAGTTCTAACCAACCTCCAGCCCCTTACAAACTTTTCTATCAAGGTTGAGGGTATGCAAAGAGATGGTTAAAATTTCCAACTTAAAAAAATTTCAGTCCATGACCAGTGCAGAAGATAATTTGGTGATACATTTAATGTTGGAACAGCTGAGAGAAATTGTGTGGGTAGGAGAGGTGGAGTCAGTCAGCACTTCCCACAAAGAAACCCACAGAAATCCCTGCAAATAAGACTGCTACAGTGAGCTTCTGGTGATAATGATAAACAATTACAGTTCAACCTAAAAAAAATGCATTTGTGCATAATTTATAACATGGTACAAGCTTCATGATGTGGGTGTAAAGTGGGCAATTTAGCCTGTACTGTAATCAAGGACACATTTACTACATTAGCAAGCCTCAAGCTGATACTAAGAGATAAAGAAATGTTTTCCTTTGTTGGATTTGTGCAACAGAGCCCAACAAAAGCATTAGTGGTAATAAATAAATTTCTTCAAGTAATTAACAGACGAGCATTTGAAGTGCTGAGGTGAAGTTAGGAACGAGGGCATTCCACAAGAGGAGCTGGCATGTGGCACCTCTGGGACAGACCCAGTGATTTAATAACTACATTTTTCCTTGTCAACTGAACCACAGGACAATATTCCTGCCTTGCGAAAATCTTCCACAGCACTAATAGGTGACTGAGGTTTCCATCTTCTTTTCCTGATCTTTGCACCCAAAGAGTGAACCAATCTAGGTGCCAAGGCAGGAGTGGGAGTATCAATCCCTAAGATTTATTGCACACACCAATTTAGTTTTAGCTGAGCTCTTGTGAGCATTTGAATTTCTCAGAAATGCTGCACACTGGCTTATAGACAATGAATCTGATTAACCTATTTCCTTAGCAACAGTCAGTTCCCACTTAACATTGTAAAAATTACTCCAGTTGCAGCCAGCATAGATTCAGTGACCTGAATGGCCTCCTTCCATGCTGTGATAATTCTAAGAAGAGACAATTCTGTAGTAAATGATGTAGAAACCTGCAAAACATCAAGTAAAGAATATTCTATATTCTGCTAAATGTATTTAAGTAAGTTTCCCAAATAATCCAAAAATCGGAATTTTCTGGCATTTACAGGATTATTTCAATTACCTATCATGAGGCCTGCAATGCCAAATGTTATCTATCTTTGACTGTACAGTATATTTGGAATCTTCTCCGTGGATTGTCACCTTGTCGCAGTGGAGAAGCTTGTGTGGTCCTGAGATCCTGAGAGCGATGCCGTCTGGAGCTATGCTCCTGGTAGAGTCACCCATGGTGGTAAGGTTGAGGGTGAGGTCCCTGACAAAGAACAATCCAACCAAGACCTCAACGATGGAACAGGCAGATGAAGTTACTTCGAACTCAATGGCTGTGAAGGCGGATGAAGGCTGCAACAAATCCATCAGCTCCAATCGTCGTGGTTTCCATGCCATTGGAATCAGTTGGTTGGTTTGTGAAGTATCATGTGCTTCTTGGAGTGCAACACCAAGTACACGTTAAACAAATACATGCACAAGCGTCTTCGCTCTGTGGGCCACTTGATCAACAGAACGAAGACCATCATTCTCGACCTCAAGGGATAGCCACGACGACGACGATATCTGGAATGCCACAAGAGATTATGCTGGAGCATAACTATTCATGCCTTACAAAAACCAAGGAAGGGTTAAGACAGAATGAAGGAGTATGACAGTGTAGTCATAATATCTGCTTTCATGTCCAACATATTTGCCTATGGGGAAGTCAGCACGTAAAACTGCTTTCTCCTTGGGATGTGGACATCACTTGGCAGGTCAGCATTATCATTCATCTGCAATTGCCTTCAACAGAGTGGCTTGCATGGCCTTTTCCAGAGAACAATTGAGTTAGCCACCTTAGTGGATCTGAAGATGCACATAAGCCATATGGGGTAACAATGGCAGATTCTCTTTACTGAATACAGTAAGTGACATGAGCTCTTAGGACAGTCTCATAAATTAATAGTCAACATTATTGATACTCTTAATTCCAGATTTCAAATTCAAGTTTAGTTTATTCTCATTCTGCTGTATATATGTATACCACCAAATGAAATAATATTCTTCTGGACCAAGGTGCACAACACAGTACATATCACTCACACACATAATTAGTAGGCATCCGTTAGTCCCGTGGGACCATGGATTTGCACCTTGGAAGGTTTCCAGGGCGCAGGCCTGGGCAAGGTTGTATGGAAGACCGGCAGTTGCCCATGCTGCAAGTCTCCCCTGTCCACGCCACCGATGTTGTCCAAGGGAAGTGCAAGGGCTGATACAGCTTGGCACAGTGTTGTCGCAGAGCAATGTGTGGTTAAGTGCCTTGCTCAAGGACACAACAGGCTACCTCAGCTAAGGCTCAAACTAGCGACCTTCAGGTCACTAGACCGATGCCTTAACCACTTGGCCACGCGCCAACACACATAACAAAGTAAAATTACCACAAATAAATGAACAAATAAGGTGCATATACGATACAAGTTAAAAAGTAGACAGTATAACCTACAGCCGCTTCATGTGATGAGACCATATGATGAGATTTATATGCGGTGGCAGGAAGTTCAGAAATCTTATGGCCTGGGGCAAGAAGTTATTTCCCATCCTAACAGGTCTTGTCCTAATGCTATGATACCTTCCTGCCTGATGGTAGGTGGTCACATAGATTGTTGGATAGATTGACAATGCTAAGGACCTGCATATGCAGCACTCTTGTTTATTAGTATTAATTACACAAGTTGCCAAGTTGGGATTCAAACTCATATTTCCAAATCAATAGTGCAGACATCTGGATACACCCAGTAACTTAGCCATTCAATTGCAATGAATGACCAAGGATTTATCATGCATAATGATTGCTTTACCTCTTGGAGGAATTGAACTTAACCTCAAGGCCTTTCTGATAAATAAACCCTTGCGCATTACTGTTCTGAAATGTTGGTCCTAAATATTATGTATTGAGTTTAGTAGTGAGACTTGAATCCACAAACTTGTGGTTTAGAGGCAAGAGTGAAGCTCTTTATCACATGTACTATTACTTGGTAAATGATTAAACAAAAGATTTGAAATCATAGATCATTTGGTAATAAAATAATCCCGACCAGCTTCTAGCATGCAGACAAAATGCATTCTGTTGTGTAGCTGTATATTCCAGTTTCTAAGATTAAATTAGAATGCTACTGAACCAATTATTAAAATAATCACAGTTTTAATTATGTTTTCTTGCGCAGAACATTTATAAGACTAAGAAACAAAATATTCATGGAAAACATATTCAGAAAATCAGAGTTTACTGTTTTAGGTGAAGTAACCATACATTTAGAATTGTTGAGTGCCTTAATGAATACAGATCACATTGGAGGATTATTGAAGAGTACATAATTTTTTATAATTGTATTTGACACCAATCATTTCAGCACTGTATAAGTACTCTGATGACTTCTTATGTAAACAGCCTATCGGTTTATGTAACATAGTTCTGCACTACTGGTGCTACAAAGTCAGGTTTTTCATACTGACATTATCAGACGATTTTGTTATAGCAGCTGAGAAGTCATTCTCCAGTCCCTGTAGGATATTCACACTTACACACATGCTTCTGTCTGTGGGTGACTAGCAGAGTTTCAGAAGACTTCACTGCTCCTTGATGTATGTATGTATGTGAGGTCATACCTCATTCTCCTCTGCTTCAAAGAATCCATCATGGCTACCTCTGCCTACAACTCTAATCGATGCAGCATCCTCGTAAATCTCTTCTGGACTCTGTCCAGCCTGACAATGTCTTTCCTATAACACGGCGACCAGAACTATGTGCAATACTCTATTTTGTTCCATTACCATTTTAAAGCTAATGGAGTTGTAGTCACTAGACTCAAAGTGACCCCCAACTACCACTTCGGTTACTTGGCCCACCTTGTTCCCCTTACTCCTTACTGAGTATATATTGTATGAGGATGCACCATACAAATTCCACTCTATCCAAGCCCTTTGCCCTCTGTGAGGCCCATTCAATGGCAGAAGAATTGAAATCTCCCACTAACATTACCCTACTATTCTCACAACTACATGTAATTTCTCAGCACATCTTCTCCTCACATTTCCAGTGATTACCATGGTGGTCTATAATACGGCCCTACCAAGCTGACCATCTTCTTATTTCTAAGTTCTGCCCAAATGGCCTAGTTAGGTGGCTCCTCAAGTATATCGCTTCTAAGCACTGCTGGTATGTCCACCTTTATCGAAAAAGCAACAATTTCCACTCTTACCTGTTCCTGTCACACCTAAAGCACTGGTATCCCAGAACACTGAGCAGCCAGTCCAGGCCTTCTCTCAGCCATGTTTCTATTACGGCTACAATGTCCCATTCTCTAGAGACAACCCACACGATAAGTTTGTCCACCTCACCTATTAAGCCAAGTGCATTGAAATAGATGCAATTTAGAGTAGTGGTCCTATCTGTCCTTTTACTGAAAAGGTGGCTATCCTGACTGCTAGGCTTACACATTTTGGTTGTTGCACATCTTCTCACTGACATTACTCTCTTGAGTTCTACCCATCCTGCCAATTTAGTTCAAACCCTCCCTGGTGGCAAAAAATAAAAAATTCCTGCTGGGATATTGGTATCTATCTGTTCTCCTGCAACCCATCCCTCTTGCACAGAATACCTCTACCCCAGTAGAGATCCAAGTAATCTGAGAATAAGAAACCCTGCCCTCTACACCATGTGTCATGGTGCGCTCACGAAGGACTGGACCCAGGTGCGGAGGAGCAGCAGGATCCCCAGGAAGAGACAAACAAGAGGTTCAATGTCAGAATCAGAGCTTTGGAGGTGTGACTGAGTGACACCATGAAATAATTCATCCTCTCCAACACAATCGCAGAACGTGGGAAACGTGCTAGCCACAATAATTTGACAATATTAAACCAAAAACACAAGGGCTTATCAACTATAGTTAAGACACTGATTATCAAATAGTGGTCTGGTCCTCAGAGGAACATTCAGTAGGACCTCACCCCTTGTCTGTCTTTTTGTACCAATGTGCACAACAACCTCTGGCCACTTGCCCTCCTCCTCAAGAATTTTCTGTAGTTGCTCAGAGACATCCTTGACCCTGGCACCTGGGGGTCAACACATGATCCAAGAACCCCTTCTGCAGCCACAGAATCTCTTGTCTCTCCCCTTCACTATTGAGCCTCCAATCACTATACCCAGTCTGACCGTACCCTTTCCCTCTGAGCCTTAGAGTTAGTCACAGTGCCAAAGAACTGACGACTGCTTCTAGCCCCTGAGAGAACATTTGCCTCACCAATATCCAAAGAGGTACACTTCTCCTGGTGGCCACCCATCTGAAGCTGGTACCTTTTGGTGTGACCACCTTACCAAACCTCTCATCTATGATGTCCTAGTCTGTCAGGAGCTGCTGGAGGGTGCACTTCCCACACATTTAATCATCAGGGAGACCATGAAGTCAGGAAACCACCCAGATGGTCATGTACTGTTACACCTTTCTCCCCTCAAAGTGTAACAGTGCCTGATGAGCAGAGTGGTTCACACCACTCAACTTGGAGCTGCTGCCAGAGATCACTTTTTAGGTTCCAGTCCCTACCCCATTTCCACAAGTTGTCCTTTCCTGTGAACAGCTCCCATGGGTTTCTAACTATAGCCGTCTTTCATGCTGCGGCTGACCATTCTTCCAGCCTCTTCACTGCTTAAAGAAAATGACAGCTGGGAGTTAGAACAGTCCTGTTTTTATACATATCTGTCTGATCCTCTTCCTGCACTTAGTCCATCCCCGTCATTAAAACCAAGACTGCAGCGAGGTAATGGGTCACCCTTTCTTTAAAAGGTTTGTGTATACAGGCTGCAATTATCTTCATGAAAAATGTAGTATTTGAACAGACATAGTAGAAGATGGATGGAATAAGTATTCGTAGATAGTTATAGATAGTAGGTAAGGCTGCCTCCTTGGCTAGACAAGTAATGTCACTGAATTTCCTCCAGCATTGAACTGCTGGTGAAATCTAACTGCCAAAGATCTCTATCAATTTTGATATTGGCTTCCTGCCATTATCCTCAGATATTTGCTTCCTCCACACTGATGCTTGTTGCTTGATGGTTCGTATGCAAGTTTTAAATTTTATTCATTTTCAGGATACGGGCAACCTTAGAATGGTAGAATTAATTGCACTAATGATAGTGGGCCTTCCTTCATAGGTGTGACCTTGTTTGTGGCAGGATCCCTTTTTTGACCATGAGATTTTAAGACAGTCACACAGCGTCAGTGCTTGTTTTTTTCTGCTGCTGTTCTACTTAATATCATGCTTAAAGAATTCAGTTTCAAAACTTAGCACAGTGGAATTTCAATATAATTTCTGCTTTGCAACTATGTATGTTAACCCTCTTCTGGTTGCTTCCTGGTGTTACATCACTGTTCTACAGCCAGTTAATTCTCAGATCAGCTTCAGATGATGGAACACAAACATGTAACTTAGGGTGCAGGAACAATAATTATTTATTCTCTTCTGACCTTGAAAGCCTGAAAAAACTAAATAATTGTAAATAGAGTAGGATGTATTTACGATAATTGGGTTGCATGCCCTACCATCCTTTTCTCAAAATCAAAGGTTTCAGACTAGAACAGCCACAAGTTTCTTTACTTGTTTGCAATCATTGGCTTCCTCCTTTTCCCATATTCTCCCCTTATCCTACCCATCACATGCTGCTTCTGGATTTTTCACTTTATTATCATATAGTTAAAGATAAAGTCTGTCCTGAGCCTTGTGACCCATCAGGTCGGTGCTTATGCCGGTTTCTGTGGCGTGAAGCGACTGAGAGTACGAGACTCCCCCCCCCTCCCCCCTCCCCCCTCCCCCCTGGATAGGACACCGGTCTATCGCGAGTTTAACCCCCAGCATTTGCTGGTACCCATTTTCAGCTGGGTGGACTGGAGCAGCGTGTGGTTAAGTGTCTTGCTCAAAGACACAACACGCTGCCTTGGCCGAGACTTGAACCCATGACCTTCAGATCTTGAGCCCAACACCCTAACCACTTGGCCACACGCCACACATTATCATATAGAGAAGGGATTAAATGTATTTTGTTATTTGTGCTGTTATAAACCAGTGATTTTAGGATTAATTGGAAGAAAACTGGTGTCAAATCAGATGGTTTTGGAAATAAAGTTCATGCTAGCAGCTACAATTCCACTAAATTTCCTGGATCCTGTGAAAATGTTAAGATAGTAATAAAAACAGATAAATTGTATTCCATTCTGGAAAAACTCAAGAGTAATAATTGCAAATGAAATGGTAGTTATGTAACTATTCATTTTATATTTCAGATTGAAATGGTGGAGGGTCATTAATCAAAAAGCATTACAATGTCTCTCTTTTGGAGGGTGCTGCTTGTTATAAATTAAGGCATGACTTGCAGTTTTGTCAATGGGATGCAAAATAACATCCTGGTAATCTCAGGAGGTCAGTTTAAGTCTGTCTGCTAAACTGGTTTAGAATCAGAATCAGGTTTATTATCACTGATATATGTCATGAAATTTGTTGTTTTGCAGCAGCTGTGAAGTACAATACATAAAACATGCTACAAATTACACTAAGAAATATGTATATGAATATATAATTAATAAATAATGCAAAAAAAGGAGCAAAAATAATGAGGTAGTGTTCATGGTTTCTGCACGTTGCAAGTACTTGCATGATGGGAAGGAATACATAACCCCACAAAGGAGGGAATTTACACTATTTGCCTAAAATATATTTTTTGATTTTTGTTAATGAAACTTCATCTTGAAGGAAAATAGAAGATTATGTCCACCAGCTGCTAATAACAGTATATCCTGTCCAGCTTTGTTTTAGATTAGATTAGATTATGAGGACGCGTAGTCCTCTTTTATTGTCATTTAGTAATGCATGCATTAAGAAATGATACAATGTTCCTCCAGTGTGATATCACAGAAACACAAGACAGACCAAGACTGAAAAACTGACAAAAACCACATAATTATAACATATAGTTACAACAGTGCAAAGCAATACCGTAATTTGATAAAGAACAGACTATGGGCATGGTAAAAAAAAGTCTCAAAGTCTCTCGAAAGTCCCAACATCTCACGCAGATGGTAGAAAGAAGAAAACTCTCCCTGCCATGAGCTTCCAGCACCGCAAACTTGCCGATGCAGCACCCTGGAAGCACCCAACCACAGTCCAACTCTCAGTCCGTCTAAAAATTTCGAGCCTCCAACCAGCATTCTGACACCGAGCGCTTCGACCCCAGCTCCGGCCACCAGCAACAGGCAAAGCTGAGGATTTGGGGCCTTCCCCTCTGGAGATTCTCGATCGCACAGTAGCAGCGGCAGCGAACTGGGCATTTCAGAAGTTTCTCCAGATGTTCCTCCGTGCTACTCACGTCCACCTCCATCAAATCAGGATTATGCACGGCCCCTATTTAACAAATACGATATCATTTCACCGGAGAGGCCGCATGCGCTGCGTCTGTTTTAAGCTGATTTTTGAAGGCTTACGTCCCAGAGTTGCCTTCTACATTAATTTGCCTGCCAGTGTTGCTTTGATTCAGTGATAGAGCCACTAGATGGAGTGTTTCAGTATGGATGGCAACTCCATTTCCATCAAGAATTGGGGAAAAGGATATGTCACTTTTCAACTTTACTGTGTGGGCAGCCTTCCAAATGGGAGGATTCTATCTGTGGCCAAACCTGCCCTCATTTAATTCTATTTTGATCATACCACAAAAAGGGAGCCTTTAGATCAGGGGACAGGGAGGAATTGAAACATGTACAGAGGGAGCTAGAGGAGAAGATCAGAGGAATACAGGAGAGAAGTGGAGAACAAGCTTGGGCAGAGTAACACACGGGAAGTGTGGAGAGGCTTGAAGAACATCACTGGCTGCAATCAGCCTCGGGATGCAGCCGTGGATGAGCTAATGAATTAAACCAATTCTTCAATAGGGTTCACAATTGCCCTCCTGTTCACACTCCCCTCAGCACACCAGTCCAAGCGCCAAGGCACCCAATGCTCCCTCAGCACTTGTATCTTGCCTCCTCCCCTCTCCAGTTCAACAAGTGGACGAACAACACAGGTTACCACTGTCTAAATCCTCTCCTTGCTTTGTACCTACCATCCACACCTCCACATAACACATACCAATCTTCACCTCCCCCTGCCCCCACCTTCCACCAACTCCCCAGTCATCATGGACTCACCTTCACTGCTGAGCAGGTGAAAAGGGCTCTGGGGAAACTCAGGCATGGCAAAGTATTGGGACTGGATGGTGTGAACTCCAAAGAGTGTGCTGAGCTGCTGCGTGGAGTTCTCCAGCACATTTGCAGACTGACTCTCAGACTGAAAAGAGTCCTGACTGAGTGGAAAATGGCATGTGTGGTCCCAGAACCCAAGGGTCAATCGAATGCCTTGACTGACTTTCGTCCAGTGGCCCTGACCTCGCACATCATGAAGACCATAGAGTGGCTGCTCCTGGTTCACATCCAACCCTGGTCAGATCAGCCCTCAATCCCCTGCAGTTTGCCTAACAGGAGCACATTAGAGTAAACGAAACTGTCATCTACCTGCTGAACAGATCCTACTCCCATTTGGATAAGCAGGGCAGCACAGTGAGGATCATGTTTTTTGATTTCTCAAATGCCTTCAATGCTATACAGCCCTTGTTGCTGTGGGGAAAGCTCCATTCAATGCAGATTGGCACTTCCATTGTATCCTGGATAATGGACTAACTGACTGACAGACCACATTTTGTGCAGCTTCAGAGCTGTGTGTCAGACATGGCTATAAGCAGCACTGGGGCCCCACAGGGGACTGTATGGGCTCTCTTCCATTTTATCCTGTACACCTTGGACTTCAGATACAACACTGAGTCATGATATCTGCAGAAATTCTCTGATGACTCAGCAATAGTTGTGTGTATAAAGGAAGGAAGGGAGGATGAATAGAGGGCCCTGCTGGAGGACTTTGTCAAACGGTGCAAGCTGAATCATCTACAGCTCATCAGTAAGACAAAGGAGATGGTGATGGACTTTAGGAAGACTAAGCTGCTCTGCTCCTTGTTACTACTGATGGTGAGGACGTGGATGCAGTGAGGACCTACAAGTGCCTGGGGTGCTCCTAGATTACACACTAGCCGAGCACCAGCACAGAGGCTGTGTACTAGAAAGGCCAGAGTTGCATCTACTTCCTGAGGAGACTGAGGTCCTTTGAAATATGCAGGACTCTCCTTCACATGTTCTACAATTCTGTTGTTGGAAGCACAATTTTCTATACAGTGATGTGTTGAGGCAATGGCATCAATACTGGTGATGCCAATAGGCTCAATAAACTGATTAGAAAGGCTGGCTGTGTTATAGGGGTCAAACTGGACACACTAGAGGCTGTTGTAGAACAAAAGACCCTATGGAAAATCCTGGCAATTCTGAACAATGTTTCTCATCCTCTGCATGCCATAACCTTGGCCATTAGGCTCCATAATGAGTCAACCTATAGGCAGTAAAGTGATGACCCGCCGCCCCACTCCTGTTAGACTGTTTAAGGTAACTCATTTTCTATTCTTTCTTACTTCTCTTCTAATATTTGTATATCTCTGCACTTGTAACACTACTGTGATGCTGTAATTTCCTTTGGGATTAATGAAGTATCTATCTATCTATCTAATATTGGAATAGAATTAGGCCATTTGGCCCATCAAGTCTGTTCTGCCATTCAATCATGACTGCTTTACCTTTCCCTTCTATCTCATTCTCCTGCCTTTTCCTCATAACCTGACGTATCAAGAACCTAGCAATCTCCACATTAAATATGCCCAATGACATGGCCTCCACAGCCAACTGTGGCAATAAACTCCACCCTTTAGCAAAAGAAATTCCTCCTCATTTCTGCTCCAAAAGAATGTCTTCCTATTTTGAGGCTGGTCCTAGACGCTCCCACTAATGGAAACATCCTCTCCAAGCCTACTGCATTTAGGCCTTTCAATAATTGATAGGTTTTAATGAGTTCTTCCCTCATTCTTCTAAATTCCAGTGAGCACAGGGCAAAAGCCATCAAACACTTTTCTCATACAGTAACCCTTTCATATCCGAGATTATCTTGCTTTCCTCCTTTGGACCCACTCCAATACCAGCATATCCTTTCTTAAATATGGGACCCAAAACTGCTCCCAATACTCCAAATGCAGCCTGACCAATGCTTTAAAAAGCCTCATCATTTTACTGTATATTGTATTCTTCTGGAAATGAATGCTAACATTGCATTCGCCTTCCTTACTATTGAATCATTTAAAGAACAAAAAACAGCTTTATTTGTCACATGTACATTGAAACATACACCTTTTGAACCATATCAAATCAACGAGGGATCTGTAGACATGTACCCCCAGATCCCTCTGCTCCTCCACACTACCAAGTAACCTACCATTTACTTTGTACTCTGCCTTGGAGTTTGTCCTTCCAAAGTGTACTACTTCACACTTCTCCGGGTTGAACTTCATCTGCCACTTCTCAGCCCACTTCTGCATCCTATCAATGTCTCTCTGCAATCTTCAACAATCCTCTACACTATTCACAACACCACCAACCTCCGTGGTCATCTGCAAACTTGCCAACCCACCCTTCTACCCCCACATCCAGGTCGTTAATAAAAACCACGAAAAGTAGAGGTCCCAGAACAAATCCTTGTGGGACACCACTAATCACAACCCTCCAGTCTAAACATACTCCCTCCACCACCACCCTTTGCTTTCTGCAGGAAAGCCAATTCTGAATCCACCTGGCCAAACTTCCCTGCCTTCTGACTTTCTGAATAAGCCTGCCGTGTGGAACCTTGTCAAATGCCTTACTAAAATCCATATAGATCACATCCACTACACTACCCTTATCTATATACCAGGTCACCTCCTCAAAGAACTATCAGGCTTGTTAGACATGATCTGCCCTTCACAAAGCCATGCTGACAGTCCCTGATTAGACCATGATTCTCTAAATGCCCCGAGATCCTATCTCTAAGAAACTTTTCCAACAGCTTTCCTACCACAAACGTAAGGCTCACTGGTCTATAATTACCCGGACTATCCCTACTACCTTTATTGAACAAGGGGACAACATTCACCTCCCTCCAATCCTCCGGTACCATTCCCGTGGACAACGAGGACATAAAGATCCTAGCCAGAGGCTCAGCAATCTCTTCCCTCGCCCCATGGAGCAGCCTGGGGAATATTCCGTCAGGCCCAGGAGGCTTAACCTTCCTAATGTATTTTAACAACTTCAAAACCTCCTGTCCTATCCTTGCTTCCTAAACCTCATGCATGCTGCCTTCTTCCACCTGACTAGATTTTCCACCACACTTGTCACCCATGGTTCCTTCACCCTACCATTCTTTATCTTCCTCACCGGAACAAATTTATCCTTAACATCCTGCAAGAGATCCCTAAACATCAACCACATGTCCATAGTACATTTCCCTGCATCATGCCAATTCACACCCGCAAGTTCTAGCCTTATAGCCTCATAATTTGCCCTTCGCCAATTAAAAATTTTCCTGTCCTCTCTGATTCTGTCCTTTTCCATGATAATGCTAAAGGCCAGGGAATGGTGGTCACTGTCCCCCAGATGCTCAACCACTGAGAGATCTGTGACCTGACCCGGTTCGTTACCTAATACTAGATCTGGTATGGCACTCTCCCTAGTCGGCCTGTCAACATACTGTGACAGGAATCCGTCCTGGACACACTTAACAAACTCTGCCCCGTCTAAACTGTTGGAACTAATCAGGTGCCAATCAATATTAGGGAAGTTAAAACCATCCATGATAACAACCCTGTTATTTTTGCACCTTTCCAAAATCTGCCTCCTAATCTGCTCCTCAGTATCTCTGTTGCTACCAGGGGGCCTATAGAATAGTCCCAATAGAGAAACTGCTCCCTTCCTGTTCCTGACTTAGATATAGTTATAGATATAGACTAGTACAGCACAGTATAGGCCCTTCGGCCCACAATGTTGTGCCGACCCTCAAACCCTGCCTCCCATATAAGCCCCCACCTTAAATTCCTCCATATACCCATCTAGTAGTCTCTTAAACTTCACTGGTGTATCTGCCTCCACCACTGACTCAGGCAGTGCATTCCACACACCAACCACTCTCTGATTAAAAAACCTTCCTCTCATATCCCCCTTGAACTTCCCACCCCTTACCTTAAAGCCATGTCCTCTTGTATTGAGCAGTGGTGCCCTGGGGAAGAGGCGCTGGCTGTCCACTCTATCTATTCCTCTTATTATCTTGTACAACTCTATCATGTCTCCTCTCATCCTGCTTCTCTCCAAAGAGTAAATCCCTAGCTCCCTTAATCTCTGATCATAATGCATACTTTTTACACCAGGCAGCATCCTGGTAAATCTCCTCTGTACCCTTTCCAATGCTTCCACATCCTTCCTATAGTGAGGTGACCAGAACTGGACACAGTACTCCAAGTGTGGCCTAACCAGAGTTTTATAGAGCTGCGTCATTACATCGTGACTCTTAAACTCTATCCCTCGACTTATGAAAGCTAACACCCCACAAGCTTTCTTAACTACCCTATCCACCTGTGAGGCAACTTTCAGGGATCTGTCGACATGTACCACGAGATCCCTCTGCTCCTCCACACTACCAAGTATCCTGCCATTTACTTTGTACTCTGCCTTGGAGTTTGTCCTTCCAAAGTGTACCACCTCACACTTCTCTGGGTTGAACTCCACCTGCCACTTCTCAGCCCACTTCTGCATCCAATCAATGTCTCTCTGCAATCTTTGACAATCCTCTACACTATCTACAACACCACCAACCTTTGTGTCATCTGCAAACTTGCCAATCCACCCTTCTACCCCCAAATCCAGGTCGTTAATAAAAATCACAAAAAGTAGAGGTCCCAGAACAGATTCTTGTGGGACACCACTAGTCACAATCCTCCAATCTGAATGTACTCCCTCCACCACCACCCTCTGCCTTCTGCAGGCAAGCCAATTCTGAATCCACCTGGCCTAACTTCCCTGGATCCCATGCCTTCTAACTTTCTGAATAAGCCTACCATGTGGAACCTTGTCAAATGCCTTACTAAAATCCATATAGATCACATCCACTGCACTACCCTCATCTATATACCTGGTCACCTCCTCAAAGAACTCTATCAGGCTTGTTAGACACGATCTGCCCTTCACAAATCCATGCTGACTGTCCCTGATCAGACCATGATTCTCTAAATGCCTATAGATCCTATCTCTAAGAATCTTTTCCAACAGCTTTCCCACCACAGATGTAAGGCTCACTGGTCTGTAATTACCCGGACTATCCCTACTACCCTTTTTGAACAAGGGGACAACATTCGCCTCCCTGCAATCCTCCAGTACCATTCCCGTGGACAACGAGGACATAAAGATCCCAGCCAGAGGCTCAGCAATCACTTCTCTCGCCTCGTGGAGCAGCCTGGGGAATATTCCGTCAGGCTCCGGGGACTTATCTGTCCTAATGTATTTTAACAACTCCAACACCTCCTCTCCCTTAATATCAACATGCTCCAGAACATCAACCTCACTCATATTGTCCTCACCATCATCAAGTTCCCTCTCGTTGGTGAATACCGAAGAGAAGTATTCATTGAGGATCTCGCTCACTTCCACAGCCTCCAGGCACATCTTCCCACCTTTATCTCTAATCGGTCCTACCTTCACTCCTGTCATCCTTTTTTTCTTCACATAATTGAAGACTGCCTTGGGGTTTTCCTTTACCCTACTCGCCAAGGCCTTCTCATGCCCCCTTCTTGCACTTCTCAGCCCCTTCCTAACCTCCTTTCTTGCTTCCCTATATTCCTCAATAGATTCATCTGCTCCCTTCCTGTTCCTGACTTCCACCCATATTGACTCAAAAGAGGATCCTGCTACATTACCCACCCTTTCTGTAGCTGTAATAGTATCCCTGATCAGTAATGCCACCCCTCCTCCCCTTTCCCCCAATCTCTATCCCTTTTAAAGCACTGAAATCCAGGAATATTGAGAATCCATTCCTGCCCTGGTGCCAGCCAAGTCTCTGTAATGGCCACTACATCATAATTCCATGTATGTATCTAAGTTCTCAGTTCGTCAGCTTTGTTCCTGATGCTTCTTGCATTGAAGTACGCGCACTTTAGCCCTTCTACCTCACTACTTTTACACCCTTTATTCTGCTTCTCTTTCCTCAAAGCTCCCTGGCCTTTAGCATTATCATGGAAAAGGATAGAATCAGAGAGGACGGGAAAATTTTTAATTGGGGAAGGGCAAATTATGAGGCTATAAGGCTAGAACATGCGGGTGTGAATTGGGATGATGTTAGATCTGGCTTTACTCCGTGCACTTCTTCCACTGCTCTATTGCTCCGAGTTCCATCCCCCTTGCAAATTAGCTTAAACCCTCCTGTCCTATGCCAGCAAACCTACCTGCAAGGATATTGCTCCCCCTCGAGTTCAGGTGCAACCCATCCAATCTGCACAGGTCCCACCTTCCCCAGAATAGATCCCAATGATCCAAAAATCTAAAACCCTGCCCCCTGCACCAACTTCTCAGCCACGCAGTCAACTGCTATCTCCTCCAATTCTTACCATCACTATCACGTAGCACTGGCAGCAATCCTGAGAACGCCACCCTTGAGGTCCTGTTCTTCAGCCTTCTGCCTAGTTCCCGAAACTCACACTTCAGGACCTCATCCCTCTTCCTGCCTATGTCGTTGGTACCAACATGTATCACGACTTCTGGTTGCTTTCCCTCTCGTACCAGGATGTCGTGCACCCGGTCAGAGACATCTCGGACCCTGACACCCGGGAGGCAACAAACCATGCGGGTGTCCTTCTCACGTCCGCAAAATCTCCTGTTTGCTCCCCTGACTATAAGAGTCCCCAATGATGACAGCTCTCCTCTTCTCTGTCCCACCCTTCTGCACCACAGGGTCAGACTCAGTGCTGGAGGCCCTGCCACCGTGGCTCACCCCTGATCGGTCGTTCCCACCAACAGTATCCAGGACGGTAAACTTATTATACAGGGAATGGCTACGGGGTGTTCTGCACTACCTGTCTACTCACCTTCGCTTTCCCCTCTCTGACTGTCACCCAACGACCTGCTTCCGACAGCCTAGGTGTGACTACCTCCCTGTAGCTCTCATCTATGACTGCCTCATTCTCCCTTATGAGTCGAAGGTCATCCAGCTGCTGCTCCAGATTCCTTACATGGTCTTCCAGATCGCCCAGCTGTATGCACTTCTGGCAGATGTGACTCTGTGGGAGAGGGGAATTACCCCAAGACTGCCACATCTCACATGAGAGGCACATCACCATCTCAGGAGGCATTGTAAAGCCTAACTGGGAGCAAGCTCATCCTCTGTCTCCTCTCATTGAAGCCTCTCGAGTTAAAGCCTCAAAGCTCCACTCCTTCACTGGCCCACTCACTCACTGGCCGCTTCACTTGAGCTATCCCTCTGTTTATTTTTTTGAGCTTTTCAAACTACTTGATCACCTGACCTCGATTGCCCAATCAGCTGCTTTCTGCTGAGTCTGAGCTATTCAAATCTTGATTGACTTGATAGCACAATCCAACTGCCAAAACTGCCAGAATTTGCAAGAATAGATTGGGAAGCTGAGACAATTTTCTTTGGAGAGTAGTAAGCTAGGGGGGAGGATATTTGATTGGATATAAAAAACATAGTGGAGGCTCTTCCCTGTACAGTCAGAGTTCTGTGACTACATAGGTGGTGTAGTAATTTAGCACATTGCTTTACAGTGCCAACAACCGGCATTCAATTCCGCCGTTTTTATGTACTCACCACGAGCACGCAGGTTTCATCTGGGTGCAATGGTTTCCTCTCACATTCCAAAGACTAGTAGGTTAATTGGTCACATGGGTGTAATTGGGGGGCATGGGCTCGTTGGGCCTGTATCTCCAAATAAACATAAATTAATAAAAATTCTACAGTGTGGAAATGGCCCATCATGCCATGCTGAACTTTATCGCCTTCCATATTAATCCTATTCCCCACAGTGGGTCCATGTCATCATCATCATTATGTGCCATGTCGTAAGATGTGGGCGATCATGGTCTTTGACCATGATTATTCTTGGCAAATTTTTCTACAGAAGCAGCTTGCCATTGCCTTCTTCTGAGCAGTGTCTTTACAGGATGGGTGACCCCAGCCATTACCAATACTCTTCAGAGATTGTCTGCCTGGCGTCAGTGGTCGCATGACAAGGATTTGTGATATGCACCAGCTGCTCATACAACCTTCTCCCATGGTTTCACGTGACCCTGATCGGAGGGGAGGCTAAGCAGGTGCAACGCCTTGCCCAAGGGTGAGCTTCAGGCTAGCAGAGGGAAGGAGCGACTTACACCTCCTTTGATAGAAACGTATCTCCACCCCACCACCCATAATTCTATGTATAGCCTATTTAAGTGCACATCGATCCTAAACCTAATGGTTGTGGCAGTGAATTCCAGATATCAACTATTCTCTGTATAAAATAAACTTTCCCCTTAAATCCCCTTGTGATGGTATTGGGTTTGCTAACAACAAAGTTACAAACTCAAACAAAGATCTTAAGTCCTATCTGATATAGATAGCTATACGTACCCTCACTAAGGGGAATTTATATTGCAGCAATCTACTCTTAAAAAGCTCGTTCACTCCCCTGTTTATTCTCCGTGGTGTGTTTAGCTGCCAATACCTATTATCTGAGTGGTGGGTCCTCCTTCCCTACCAGTGAGATACTTCCAGCTAACAAAGCAGTTTAAACACAGTTCTTTTTAGTGATGCACATTTCAAATTAATCAATGCTCTTAAAACACACTTAGATCTCAGAGAGGACTTCTATCATACAAAAGATTTCCAAATTACAAATTATTTCTAAAAGACAAAGGACTTCCAAGACACAGGTACAGTTCCTGTAAGCTAAAAAAGACATACCAATGATTTGCTGATGAACGAATTGTCCATCACAGAAGTAAACAGTAGAGGAATGGAGTATGG
Source organism: Mobula hypostoma (assembly GCF_963921235.1). Taxonomy (NCBI): domain Eukaryota; kingdom Metazoa; phylum Chordata; class Chondrichthyes; order Myliobatiformes; family Myliobatidae; genus Mobula; species Mobula hypostoma. Next base: position 62,257,423 of record NC_086098.1, read on the forward strand.
TCCCCCTCTTCCTGTCATTCTTTTTGATGTTCTTTGACGATTCCTAAAATATCTGACTGCTCTGTGCATTTATACATTTTTTTCTGCCACTTGGGTGACTTCACACACATACGTGATATTTTCCAGACCCTTGATCAGGACTATGGTTGAATATGTATGTCTCGTTCAACCAGTGCAGTTGCAGTGGCTATTGATTGATCACAGTACAAATCCAACAGCAAGCCTCCAGTGTTCCTATCAGAAATGTTAGTTTATTACTATCTGGGGCAAGTAGGTGTAAAGATTTTATAGTGTTTTTAATCCCATATATCTATAACTTTATAAGTTATATCTATGTAACTTAATCCCATATATATATAACTTTATAAATTATATCTATATAACTTAATCCCATATATCCATAACTTTATAAATTGGAAACCACCTCATTTCCATGTATTTCTACAATTTCAATTTTCACTCTCCTAGTTTATGGCCTTGAATAATATCAGAATTTAGCATTGAAGTGTCTGCATCTATATCAAAACAGCAGGGTCATACAGCAAGGTTTGGTCTGGCTAATCTGCATCCTACTCTATATTCCAAACCTTCATCATTCCAGTCTCTGATTTGAAGAATAAAATATTCATCATGTTCAATATGAGGAATAATTGGGGTATTATCCCATAGTTCTGCTATATTATTAACACATTCATAATATCAACCAACATTTGCCTGCACAACTACTTTAACCAGGATGTCGTCCATTTTATAGTCCGAGGGGGAATGGCACAGCACATGTCAAATGCACTCTGAGTTGGACTACTACTAAATAATAATTGTTTTTAAAATAATGCTTCTGATATAATGTGGCCATGTTGGTGACCAGCTGCGATGGTACTGAGTTTCTTGTCTGTAAAACTCAAATGAAGATCTTAAGTCCAATCCGATACAGAGAGCTACGTGTACCTATCTGTTATACTGTAACTACCTGTTCTTCAAAAGCTAGTTCTCTTCCCTCTTTATTCGCCATGGGGAATTTAGCTACCAACACCCACTATCTGAGTGGTGGGTCCCCTTCCCTACCAATGAGGAGATACTTCCAGCTAACAATGTAGTTTAAACACAGTTCTTTTTAGTGATGCATGTTTGAATTTAAACTACACATTTAAAACTGACAGAGGATTTCTATCTTATAAAAGATTTCCAGAGAATGGCAGAAAAGCTATAGGTAGAATTCGCCTCCTCCCCACAGTGCACTGTTCTTCCTTCTTTATATTTGCTCCGTTAGAACAGTAGAGATACCAGGCAGGATAGTGGAGTGCTCCTCTGCAGGGATGTGGGAAGGCAGGGAGACCTCCATTGTCCCTGACAACTACACCTGTGAGAAGTGCACCCAGCTACAGCTTCCAACACTCCACCTTAAGGAGCTGGAGCTGGAACTGGTTGAGTTGCAGATCATTCGAGAGGCTGAAGGGGTGATGGATAGGACATTATCGAGAGGTAATTACACCCAAAGTGCAGTACACAGGAAACTGGGTAGTCAGGAAGGGGAAAGCGTTTACGGAGCCAGTAAAGAGTAGCCCTTTGACCAATCCCCTCAATAATAGGTACCGTACATCACTGTGGATACTTCTGGGGGGATGACCTTGCAGAGGAAGGTCACAATGGTCAGGTCTCTGGCACTGATTCAGTCTCTGCAACTCAGAAGGAATGAGGGGAGAAGAGGCACGCTGTGGTGAGAGGGGATTTGTTAGGGGAACAGAAAGGAGGTTCTGTGGACAAGAATGACATTCCTGGATGGTATGTTGCCTCCAAGGTTCCAGAGTCCGGGACATCTCGGATCGAATCCTCAGTATTCTTAACTGGGAGGGTGAACATCCAGAGGTTATGGTCCATGTAGACACCAATGACATAGGTAGGAACAGTGACGAGGTTCTGCAAAGTGAGGTCAGGGAGTTAGCTGCTAACTTAAAGGGTAGGATCTCCAGGGGTGTGATCTCAGGATTGCTACCCATGCCACATGCTAGTGAGGCCAAAAATAGGAAAGTTCTTCAGTTTAACACGTGGCTAAGGAGTTGATGTAGGAGGGATGGTATAAGATTAATGAATCATTGAGCCAGAGAAGGTGAGAGCTGTGCAGAAGAGAGAGTTTGCACCTGAACCGGAAGGGGACTAATATCCTAGTGGGAAGGTTTGCTAGTGCTGCACAGTGGGGTTTAAACTAGAGTTGCAGGGTGGTGGGCACCAGAGATCATGTGACCTGATTGGGTGTGGAGTGGGTTAAGCAGTGGTAAACCTTGCCCAAGGGTGACCTGCAGGCCAGCAGAGGGAAGGATGCCTTATACCTCCTTTGGTAGAAACGTATCTCCATCCTGCCACCCAAAAATATCTATGCCATGAACGCCACCTACATACCAGTTTGAGATTAGAAAGCAAGGCCTGGTATGCACTCTGCCTCGTTAGACAGACGTTGGTACAAATGAAAAAGGAAGCAGCAAAATAGGTGATCAAACAATTTATCAAAGTGGTATGTCTTAAGTGGTATGTGAAAAGAGGGCAGTGAGTGATCTAAAAACAACGAGAAACCCTATGGCAGAAGCACCAGGGACAGTAGGTGTTCAAAGAGATCAGAGGTGAAGGAATGTAGAGTTGTAGGACTATAGGAACATACGAAGTGTCCTCCTGAAACTCAGCTGCCCACCCAGCATGAGAGTTGCCTGTTGAAAAAGTAATGAAGCATGAAATACTCTACAAGCCCTGACAAGGTCTATAAGCAATTGGTAGGAATCTTACAATCCCCAGTACTGAGAGTCCAAGTACCACATCAAAAGGCTAAACTTGAATTTGATTCCTCGAAAACAATGAGTAGTCAGAATTGAAATTAACACTTGCTCCACAGATTTCTTGATGTTTATATTCTGAAAGCCTGGCAGCCATGCATTGCAGGTGGCTGTAAAGTTTTCTTCTAGGCACTAGCAAGGATGTGGAAATGAGCTCACAGTTAGCTTTACATAATGCATGTGATAGGTAATGGCTAGACTGATTGATTGGACAGATTGTTTGGCAAGGCAGGGAGGTACATAAAACTACCTGCTGACACCAGTAACAACAACGAGCAGTGACTCAGGTATGCTTCTTAGGCTAGTCACCTGAAGCTAGGGAGCCATCGACTCCACAGGTGTGGCAATTCAAGCACATCCAAACTGGAGATTTTGTCAATGCAAGAGCTTTCATTCCATCAAAATTTAGATAATGTGCAACCAAAAGAACAGAATTATGCCGGTCTATGCCAGGTAACTAAAGAACTGCCTATATGCTTTTAGTTGATGCAATCAAAAATCACTCGACTGTTCCGACGAGGAATCAGACTTAAAGTTGTCTTCTAGCTGGCAGAGCAAATCCCTTCAAACACAGCATATGTTCAGCTCTGAGAAATCTCATTGAGGAACATGGAGCATAACTGCACTCTTGCATATCATCTGAGTCACAAGCAGACCATTAGTTCACTCAAGTAGCATGTCAGGTCTGTAGACTACTGCACTCACCAGCAAGAGTCTCCAGAATGATCACGATATGTTCGTGCTAGTGAAGGTTTGCTCATGCTGCATGGGGTGGGGTTTAAACTAGAGTTGCAAGGGGATGGGAGATAGAGTAGAGAGGTTGTGTACAGATGAGGTAAAGATCTCAGGCAAAGTCAGAAATCGAAAGGTTGAGCATGGTGCAACTAATGTCCTGAGCTGTGTAGATTTCAATGCACAAAGGATTGCAGGAAAGGCAGATGAGATCAACACCTGGAATTATGATATTGTAGCCATTAGTGAGACTTGGTCATTCAGGAAAGTTTCCTTAATCAGTAGGTCAAAGTCCCAATGAGAGAGTGTGTGATACTTGATCTGCTTTTCGGGAATGAGACAGGGCAGGTGATAAAAGTTTGTGTAGGGGAACACTTTGCATCTAGTGATCATAATGCCATTAGTTTCAATATAAATATGGAAAAAGATAGGGCTGGATCATCGGTTGAGATTCTACATTGGAGGAAGGCTGATTTTGATGGTATCAGAAAGAATCTGGCAAGTGTGGATTAGGACAGGTCATTTTTGGTAGTGGGAGGCTTCCAAAAGTGAAATTTTGAGAGTACAAACTTGTATGTGCCTATCAGAATAAAAGTTAAAGATAACAGGTTTATGGAACCTTGGTTTTCAAGAGATATTGAGACCCTGGTTAAGAAAAAAGAAGAGGTGCATTGCAGGAAAAGGCAGGTAGGAACAAATGAGGTATTTATGAGTATAAGAAATGCAAGAGAAATGCACTAGCAGGCAAGGGGAAGAGGAATCCTAAAGGATTCTACAGATATATTAAGAGCAAACGGATTGCAAGGGAGAAAATTGGTTCTCTGGAAGATCAGAATGGTAATCCATGTGTAGAGCCAAAAGAGATGGGGCAGATATTAAATGGAATTTTTGCATCTGTATTTACTCAGGAGATGGACACAGAGTCTATAGAAGTGAGGCAAAGCAGCATCGACTTCATGGACTCTATACAGATTACAGAGGAGGACATGTTTGCTGGCTTGAGGCAAATAAGGGTGGATAAATTCCCAGAGCCTGATAAGATGTTCCTTCGGGCTCTGTAGGAGGCAAGGGCAGAAATTGCCGGGGCCCTAGCAGAGATATTTAAATTATCGTTAGTGACAGGTGAGGTATCAGAGAATTGGAGGATAGCTAATGTTGTTCCACTGTTTAAGAAAGGCTCTAAAAATAAACAATGAAATTATAGGCCAGTAAGCCTGACACCAGTAGTGGGAAGGTTATTGAAAGGTATTCTAAAGGACCGGATATATGAGTATTGGGATAGGCGTGGACCGATTAGGAATAGTTAGCATGACTTTGTGAGTGGTAGGTTGTGTCTAACCAATCTTACAGAGTTTTTCGAGGGAGCCAGCAGGAAATTTGGTGAAGGTAAGGCAGTGGATGTTGTCTACATGAACTTTAGCAAGGCATTTAACAAGGTGCCGTATGGGAGGTTGGTCAAGAAGGTTCAGTCGCTCGGCATTGAAGCTGAGATAGTAAATTGGATTAGATATTGGCTTTGTGAGAGAAGCCAGAGGGTGACAGTAGATGGTTGCCTCTCTGACTTGATGCCTGTGACTAGTGGAGTGCCATAGGGATCGGTACTGGCTCCATTGTTATTTGTCATCTATATCAAAGATCTGGATATTGTTAACTGTATCAGATGACACCAGGATTGGGGGTAAGGTGGACAGCGAGGAAGACAATCGGAGCTTACAGTGGGATCTGGACCAGCTGGAGAAATGGGCTGAACAATGGCAAATAGAATCTAATGCAGACACGTGCGAAGTGTTGCACTTCGGTTGGACCAACCATGTCATGTCTTACACATTGAACAGTAGGGCACTGAGGAGTGTGGTAGAACAAAGGGATCTGGGAATACTGGTCCATAATTCATTGAAAGTGGCATCACAGTTAGATAGGGTAATAAAGAAATCTTTTGGCACATTGTCCTTCATAAAGCAATGTATTGAGTACAAAAGATGGCATGTTATGTTGTAGTTGTAAAAGACATCGGAGAGGCCTAATTTACATAAGAAAATAAGAAATAGGAGCAGGAGTAGACCATCTGACCCATCGAGCATGCTCTGCCATTCAATAAGATCATGGCTGATCTGACTATAGACTCATCTCCATCTACCTGCCTTTTCCCCATAACCCTTAATTCCCCTACTATGCCAAAATGTATCCAACCTTGTCTTAAATGTATTTACCAAGGTAGTGTCCACTGCTTCACTGGGCAGAGAATTCCAGATATTCACCACTCTCCGGGAAAAGCAGTTCCTCCACATCTCCGCCCTAAATCTACTCCCCTGAATCTTGAGGGATCTTGATTTTTGGAGTATTATGTTCTGTTTTGATCACCTGCCTACGGGAAAGATCTAAATAAGGTTGAAAGAATACAGAAAAAATTGACAAAGATGTTGCCAGGACTGAAGGACCTGAGTTATAAGGAAAGATTGAATAGGTCAGGACTGTATTCCTTAGAACATTGATAGAGGTATACAAAATTATTAGGGGCATAGATAGGGTAAATGCAAGCAGGCTTTTTCCGCTGAAGTTGGGTGGAACTACAACTGGAGGTCATAGGTTAAGGGTGAAAGGTGAAAAGTTTAAGGGGAACACAAGGGGAAGCTTCATCACTCAGAGGATTGTGAGAGTGTGGAATGTGCTGCCATCACAAGTGGTGCATGCAAACTTAATTTCAACACTTAAGAGAAGTTTGGATAGATGCATGAATGGTACAGATGTGGAAGGCTATAGTCCTGGTGTAGATCATTGGCAGGTTAAATGTTGTAGGCATGGACTAGATGGGCTGAATGGCCTGTTTCTGTAGAGTACTTTTCTATGATTCTATGAGTCTATGTGCTGGATTCTACACATGCTGAAACAGGATTAATAAACAACACAGTGTACCTCATCTGATGAGAATTCCAGGAGGGAGAAGAAACAAGAGGGAGATGGAGGTGTAATGAACCAAAATAGGGCAGATGTTAGAAATATAGGTTGATTTTATTTACATTAATTGCTCCACAGCTTCAATGGCCATGATATTAATATAGACTGATGATCTGAGTAGGAATGGAAAGCAATTGATTGGAAGCTCCCCAAGGAAGAGATGTGTTAGTAATTTGAATATTTTAATCACCCATCCAGAGCAGCCCTTCAATACCCACAAGCTTAACAGCTCTCATTTGGCTTTCAGTGACAAGATTCAGAAAGTTCCGGAAGGCCTTCCGTTTTTGATTAAAGATAAAAACATCGCTGAATATACAAGTTCTATGAATGTTAAAAAGATGATAGGTGGAGTGATGTAGAGGTGCAGGATATTCTTTCTATAGTGCAATGATAAAAATTGGTGAGGGTTGCCAGGGGCCTACCAAATTTTCGTAGCTTCTTGAGGCATAGGTACATTTTCTCGGCCATTGGTTGCACAAGATAACTATTGGTGATGTTGATTCCTAGGAACTTGAAGCTCTCAGCACCGTTGATGTGCACCATCCCCTTCCTGAAATCACATTTCTGGGAGGATATCCAGAAGATATATGAACCTTCAGCTTTGCTCCCCTTGCTAAACCTTGCACTTATCTTGTTCTGCTGCATCTTCTTTACTGCTGAAGAGGGAATTCTTCTCAGTCTTTACTGCACAATATAGAGAGAAGACCTTGCTTCCGTCTATGAATCTGTCTTTTCCACTTTAAAACCAAATTTACAACTTTCAGACTTACTTCTAAATGTCAGCTGTGGCTCAGTTGTTAACACTCTCGCATCTGATTCAGACAGCTGTGGGTCGAAATCCCACGCCAGAGACCAGTGTGTAAACTTTAGGTTAACACTCTAGTCTGCAGTGTTGAAAGTGCTATATATTGGATGTGACATCAAACTGAGGCCAATCTGCTCTCTCAGATGAAGGAGCAACAGAGATATCCCTGGAGTTCTGCCCAATATGTGGTGTTGAACCAACATCACTGATAAAATTATATTATCTGCCGGTTACTATACTACTCTTTGTGGCAGCAGAATCTAATTTGACTACTGCTTTTCCTAGAGGTGTACACATTTCAGCAGTCCTTCCTTGGTTGTAAAGTTCTCTGTACCGAGATTCTGAACGAATCCGAAACAGGCTTATTATCACCGGCATGTGTTGTGAAATTTATTAACTTAGCAGCAGCAGTTCAATGCCATACATGATAATGTAGAAAGAAAAATAAATAATTCAACTACACAAAGTATATATATGAATATTGAATAGATTAAAAATAGTGCAAAAAGAGAAATAATATATAATAAAAATAAGTGAGGTAGTGTTCATGGGTTCGGTGTCCATTTAGGGATCTTATGGCAGAGGGGAAGAAGCTGTTCCTGCATCGCTGAGTGTGTGCCTTCAGACTTCTGTACCTCCTACCTGATGGTAACAGTGAGAAAAGGGCATGCCTTAGGTGATGGGGGTCCTTAATAATGAACGTCGCCTTCCTGAGGCATCGCTCCTTGAAAATGTCTTGGGTACTACGGAGGCTAGTACCCATGATGGAGCTGACTAATTTTACGACTTTCCGTAGCTTCTTTTGATCCTGTGCAGTAGCCTCCCCTCTACCAGACAGTGATACCGCCTGTCAGAATGCTCTCCATAGTACATCTGTAGAATTTTTGAGTGTTTTAGTTGACAAACCAAATCTCTTCAAACTCCTAATGAAATATTGTTGCAGTCTTGCCTTATTTATAGCTACATCAATATGTTAGATGAGGTTAGATCCTCAGAGATCTTGACACCCAGGAACTTGAAACTGCTCACTCTCTTCAATTCAGATCCCTCTACGAGGATGGGTTTGTGTTCCCGCGTCTTGCCCTTCCTGAAGTCCACAATCAGCTCTTTCATCTCTTTGATGTCAAGTGCAAGGCTGTTGCTGTAACACCATTCAACTAGCTGGTATATCTCACTCCTGTACACCCTCCCATCTCTATCTGAGATTCTTCCAACAATGGCTGTATCATTAGTAAATTTATAGATGGTATTGGAGTTATACCTAACCACAGAGTCGAGGGTATAGAGAGAGTAGAGCAGTGGGCTAAGCACACACCCCTGAGCTGCACCAGTGTTGATCGTCAACAAGGAGAAGATATTATTACCAATCCTCACAGATTGTGGTCTCTGGTTAGGAAGTCAAGGATCCAATTGCAGAGGAAGGTACAGAGGCCCAGGTTGTGGGAATGATGGTGTTAAATGCTGAGCTATAGTCGACGAACAACATTTTGACATGGGTGTTTGTATTGTCCAAGTGATCTAAGACTGTGTGAAGAGCCATGACCAACCGCTCAAAGCATTTCATCATTGTAGATGTGGGAGTGCCACTGGGCAATAGTCATTAAGGCAGCTCACACTATTCTTCTTAGACACTGGTATAATTGTCGCCTTTTTGAAGCAGGTGGGAACTTTCAACCACAGCATTGAGAGGGGTATGTCTTTTCTTCCAGCTGCACCACTTCAGTGAACAAGGCCTTTAAATATTTGAGGTGAAATCATAGCAGGATATTCAATAGATGAGTCCAGATCAAGTGTCTTAACTTGAAACTTTGAATGTTTATCACCCTCCATAGATGCTGCCTGATGGACTGAGTTGCTCCAGTGCTTTGCGTGTTGCTGTAGTATATTCCCTGTTGTGTTTACCTGTATTAACTGGTGACAAAAAAAAATTGGAACTAAAATGATTACAGCTAATTGATTTCGATTTCACACTGCACTGCACCCCGTAGTTTATTTTCCAAATATCACCTTCTACCACCATTAGCAGGGTCCACACCATCCCACCATAAGACCATCAGACAAAGGAGCAGAAGTCGGCCATTCGGCCCATCGAGTCTGCTCCGCCATTTTATCATGAGCTGATCCATTCTCCCATTTAGTCCCACTCCCCCGCCTTCTCACCATAACCTTTGATGCCCTGGCTACTCAGATACCTATCAATCTCTGCCTTAAATACACCCAATGACTTGGCCTCCACTGCCGCCCGTGGCAACAATTTCCATAGATTCACCACCCTCTGACTAAAAAAAATTTCTTCGCATCTCTGTTCTGAATGGGCGCCCTTCAATCCTTAAGTTATGCCCTCTCATACTAGACTCCCCCATCATGGGAAACAACTTTGCCACATCCACTCTGTCCATGCCTTTCATCATTCGAAATGTTTCTATGAGGTCCCCCTTCATTCTCCTAAACTCCAAGGAATACAGTCCAAGAGCGGACAAACGCTCCTCATATGTTAACCCTCTCATTCCTGGAATCATTCTAGTGAATCTTCTCTGTACCCTCTCCAACGTCAGCACATCCTTTCTTAAATAAGGAGACCAAAACTGCCCACAGTGCTCCAAGTGAGGTCTCACCAGCGCCTTATAGAGCCTCAACATCACATCCCTGCTCCTATACTCTATTCCTCTAGAAATGAATGCCAACATTGCATTCGCCTTCTTCACCACTGACACAACCTTCACCACCGGCTCAACCTGGAGGTTAACCTTAAGGGTATCCTGTACGAGGACTCCCAAGTCCCGTTGCATCTCAGAACTTTGAATTCTCTCCCCATTTAAATAATAGTCTGCCTGTTTATTTCTTCTGCCAAAGTGTATAACCATACACTTTCCAACATTGTATTTCATTTGCCACTTCTTTGCCTATTCTTCCAATCTATCCAAGTCTCTCTGCAGACTCTGTTTCCTCAGCACCACCGGCCCCTCCACCTATCTTCGTATCATCAGCGAAGTTAGCCACAAAGCCATCTATTCCATGATCCAAATCGTTGACGTACAATGTAAAAAGAAGCAGCCCCCAACACGGACCCCTGTGGAACACCACTGGTAACCGTCAGCCAACCAGAATAAGATCCCTTTATTCCCACTCTCTGTTTCCTGCCAATCAGCCAATGCTCTATCCAGGTATGTAACTTTCCCGTAATTCCATGGGCTCTTATCTTGTTAAGTAGCCTCATGTGTGGCACCTTGTCAAAGGCCTTCTGAAAATCCAAATATACAACATTCACTGCATCTCCCTTGTCTAGCCTACTGGTAATTTCCTCAAAAAATTGTAATTGGTTTGTCAGGCAGGATTTTCCTTTAAGGAATCCATGCTGAGTTCTGCCTATCTTGTCATACGCCTCCAGGTACTCTGTAACCTCATCCTTGACAATCGACTCCAACAACTTCCCAACCACTGATGTCAAGCTGACAGGTCTATAATTTCCTTTTTGCTTCCTTGCCCCCTTCTTAAATAGCAGAGTGACATTTGCAATCTTCCAGTCCTCCGGAACCATGCCAGAATCTATCAACTATTGAAAGATCATCGCTAATACCTCCGCAATCTCCACAGCTACTTCCTTCAGAACACGAGGGTGCATTCCATCTGGTCCGGGAGATTTATCTACCCTTAGACTATTCAGCTTCCTGAGTACCTTCTCCGTCGTAATTGTGACTGTGCACACTTCTCTTTCCTGCCACCCTTGAGTGTCCGGTATACTGCTGATGTCTTCCTCAGTGAAGACTGATGCAAAATACTCGTTCAGTTCCTCCGCCATCTCCTTATCTCCCATTACAATTTCTCCAGCATCACTTTCTATCGGTCCTATATCTACTCTCACCTGTCTTTTACTCTTTATATACTTGACAAAGCTTTTAGTATCCTCTTTGATATTACTTGCCAGCTTCCTTTCATAGTTAATCTTTTCCCTCTTAATAACCTTCTTAGTTTCCTTTTGTAAGTTTTTTAAAACTTCCCAGTCCTCTGTCTTCCCACTAATTTTTGCTTCCTTGTATGCCCTCTCCTTTGCTTTAACTTTGGCTTTGACTTCTCTCGTCAGCCACGGATGCATCCTTTTTCCATTCGAAAATTTCTTCTTTTTTCGAATATACCTGTCTTGCCCCTTTCTCACTTCTCGCATAAACTCCAGCCACTGCTGCTTTGCTGTCCTTCCCGCTAGTGTCCCTTTCCAGTTAACTTTAGCCAGTTCCTCTCTCATGTCACTATAATTTCCTTTACTCCACTGAAATACTGACACATCAGATTTCGGCTTCTCATTTTCAAATTTCACAGTGAATTCAATCATGTTATGATCACTGTCTCCTAAGGGTTCCTTCACCTCAATCTCTCTAATCACCTCCGGTTCATTACACAATACCCAATCCAGTACAGACGATCCCCTAGTGGGCTCAACAACAAGCTGTTCTAAAAAGACATCTTGCAGACATTCTACAAATTCTCTCTCTTGAGATCCAGTGCTGACCTGATTTTCCCAATCCACTCACATGACACTACCCTTCTGACAAGCCTTTTCTATTTCCTGTTGTAATTTGTAGTCCACATCACTGCAGCTGTTTGGAGGCCTGTATATAACTGCCATCGGGGTCCTTTTACTCCTGCAATTTCTTAGCTCAACCCATAAAGATTCTGCACCTTCCGATCCTATATCACCTCTTTCTAATGATTTAATATCATTTCTTACCAATAAAGCCACGCCTCCCCCTCTGCCTACCTTCCTATCCTTCCAATACACTGTGTATCCTTGGACATTCAGCTCCCAGAGACATGCATCCTTTAGCCACGTCTCAGTGACGGCCACAATATCATACCTGCCAATCTGTAGCTGTACGACAAGATCATCCACCTTATTCCTTATGCTGCGTGCATTTAAGTGTAACACCTTAACACCAGTATTTGGTACTTTTCGCTTTGATCTCACTGCTACTTTATTGCACTGCAACTCATCCCGATGGCTACAAATTTGCCCCATCACCTGCCTGTCTTTCCTGACATCTTCACTGCTTACTATCTTAGATTTATTTCTGTTTTCCCCTTCCTCTACTCTGTCATTCCAGTTCCCATCCCCCTGCCAAATTTGTTTAAACCCTCCCTAACAGCTCTATTAAACCTTCCCGCCAGGATATTGGTCCCCTTCGGGTTCAGGTGTAACCTGTCCATTTTGAACTGGTCATACTTCCCCCAGAAGAGATCCCAATGATTCAAGAATCTGAAGCCCTGCCCCCTGCACCAATCTCTCAGCCATGCATTCATCAGCCTGATCCTACTATTCCTGCCCTCGCTAGCACGTGGCACAGGTAGTAATCCCGAGATTACTACCCTGGAGGTCCTGCTTCTGAGCTTCCTTCCTCACTCCTGGAAATCTCTCTTCAGGACCTCCTCCATTTTCCTATCTATGTCATAGTACCAACATGTACCAAGACAACTGGCTGCTCACCCTCCCCCTTCAGAATATTCTGGACCCGATCCGAGACATCCTGTACCCTGGCACCCGGGAGGCAACACACCATGCGGGTATCTCTATCAGGCTCACAGAATCTCCTGCTCATGTCATAACTCTGCATTAATACTGAGCCTATATACAGTGTTTTTTGAAATTTATGCTTAATGTTATGAGTAGCAACGGCTCAAAGCACTGCAACATAAATTTATCGTAAGACTTATCATCAGGATGTTACTGAGGTGGATGTCAGGTTATTTACTGTATTTCTCAAACTCGAAAAGGTCTGCAGGTGCTGGAAATCCGACTCAATGCACACAAAATGATGGAGGAACTCAGCAGTTCAGGCAGCATCAACGGAAAAGAGTAAAGAGTCGACTTTCAGGGCCAAAAACCTTCACCAGGACTGGTAAGGAAGAGATGCAGGTGAGGGCAACGTTGATGGTGAAGGAAGGGAAGCCCCTTTCTTTGAAAGAGGAGGACATCTCAGTTGTTTTGCTACAGTGATGACTGCGTTGGTGCTGCTTCCTGCACTCATGCTGAGCTAATCGATTTCTTCAACTTTGCCTCCAACTTCCACCCTACCCTCAGATATACTTGATCCATTTCTGACACCTCTCTCCCCTTTCTCGATCTTTCTGCCTCCATCTATGGACACAGTTTGATATTTACTGATATTTTTTATAAACCTACTGACTCTCACAGCTATCTGTACTGTATCCCTTCCCACCCTTTCACCTGTAATCCCCTTCTCCCAGTTCCTCCGTCTCCACCACAGATGAGGCTTTTCATTCCAGAACGACTGAGATGTCCTCCTTCTTCAAAGAAAGGGGTTTCCCTTCCTCCACCATCAAAGCTGCCCTCACTGGCATCTCTTCATTTTCATGCACATCTGCCCTCACCCCACCAATCCAGGGATAGGGTTCCTCTTGTCCTCACCTACCAGCCCACTAGCCTCCACATTCAGCATATAATTCTCTGCAACTTCTGCCATCTCCAACGGGATCCCACTACCAAACATATCTTACCCTCCATCTCCCCCCACTTTCTGCTTTCCGCAGGGATCGCTCCCTACATGACTCCCTTGTACACGCCCCTTGTACACTCATCCCTCCCCACTGAACTCCCTCTTGGTACTTATCCTTGCAAGTGGAACAAGTACAGCACCTGCCCCTACACCTCCTCCATCACTACCAATCAGGGCCCCAAACTGTCCTTCTAAGTGAGGCAACTCTTCACCTGTGAGTCTGCTGGGGTCATCTACTGTACCTGGTGCTCCTAGTCTGAGCTCCTGTATATCGGTGAGACCTGACATAGATGGGGAGACCACTTTGCTGAGCATCTTTGCTCCACCCGACAAAAAAAGCAGGATCTCCCAGTAGCCACCCATTCCAATTCTACTTCCCATTCCAATTCCGACATGTCAGTCCATAGTCTCCTCTTCTGCCATGATGAGGCCATACTCATGTTGGAGGAGCAACACCGTATATTCCGTTCGGGTAACCTCCAAATTGATGGCATGAACATCGATTTAAGACGTAAGAGCATAAGGTATAGGAGCAGAATTAGGCTATTTGGCCCATCGAGTCTGCTCTGCCATTTCATCATGGCTGATCCAATTTTCCTTTCAGCTCCAATCTCATGCCTTCTCCCCGTATCTCTTCATGACCTGACCAATAAGAATCTATCCATCTCTGCCTTAAATTATACATACAAACTTGGCCTCCACTGCTGCCTGTGGCAAAGAATTCCACAGATTCACCACTCTTTGGCTAAATAAATTCCACCTCATCTCCATTCTAAAAGGACGCCCCTTTATTCTGAGGCTGTGTCCTCTGGTCTTAGACTCTCCCACCAGAAGAAACATCCTCTCCTCATCCACTCTATCAAGGCCTTTCACCACTCGATAGGTTTCTTCTAAGTTCCAGTGAATACAGGCCCAGAGCCATCAAGTGCTCTTCTCGAACTCCCAGAAATTGCCCCCACCCAGTCCTCTCCTTCAACATTCCCCATTCCTGTTTCCCTCTCCCACCTTATCTGCCTGCCCGCTCATCACCTCCCTCTGGTGCTCCTCCCTCTTCCCTTTCTTCCATGGTCTTCTGTCCTCTCCTATCAGATACCCGGCCCCCCCCCATCTCCAGCCCTGTCTCTTTTTCACAAACAACTTCCCAGCTCATTACTTCACCCCCTCCCCATCTCCCGGTTCCACCTATCACGGACCACCTTGTATTTCTTTCTCCCCTCCTCCCATCTTCTTACTCTTACTTCTTTTTTTTCCAGCTTGATAAAGGGTCTCGGCCCGAAATTTTGACTGTAAATGCTGCCTGACCTACTGAGTTCTTCCACCACCTTGTGTGGGTTTTTTTTACTGTATTTATTGGTTTGCTTATTTATTTATTTGTTTATTTTTGTATTGTTTTTGCAATTTATCTTCTTTTGCACATTGGTTATTTCCCAGTCTTTGTTATTTATAATTTTTCATAAATTTTATTGTATTTCTTTATTTACTTGCAAATGCCTGCAAGAAAACGAATTTCAAGGTAGTATATGGTGACACATACATACTTTGATATATCTACTTTGAACTTTGAACTTTTGATGGAGTGTTACAATTATTTCTGCTGTACTTAAGAAGTTTGAGAAATGCAACTGGCAGCAACAACTGACAGCTTCTAACTTTGAATGCAAGCTTTAGTGACCCCAACAAAAATTATACTCTGAAATGCAGTAATGATAGACTTTAATGAAAAAGAAAAGCATTGTTCTGAGCTGTGGCTTCAGTTCCAGTTGGACAGTGAACAGAAGCTATTAAAACTGAAATAAAAAAGTTTTAATGTAATTAGTAAGCCGTATTATCGTAGACAGGTTGACTGAAATATTTGACATGTCTGTAATGTATCAGGCGGCTACAGCAGTGGGATAGGTTATCTAGATCACTGGCCAGGTGTTGCAGTTCACAGTAGTTGAGTCCCACCCTAATGAACAATTGACTATTCATTCACAGCAGACACCACACCTCTTGCGACAGCAAGTCAACCAGAGTTTTTCAACTCACCAGAAGAATAGGTATTGAAAATATTTTTACATTTTTTCTGGCTAAATATGAAAGCTTGGGTCAAGCAGTTTTCACTTGGAAATGAGGAATATCAGGAAAATTGGCAAAAATAAAGGATGCTTCTGCGTTACTTTCCAGGGTGTGGCATTGCTACCTTTGCTCCACACCTCAGCAGATGCTGGATGATTTCATCACTAAACATGTGTAAGCACGCAATGTAACTCTGATCAGATCCACGCCCTGAGTGAGTAATGGAGGTGCAGGCAAGGCTCTTTATTCTCCATGCTATGGGCAGGACCAGTCACAGTCAAATTACTTTCTACCTCCTTTCCTCATACATTTTTTAAAATAAAGGTACAGAATTAGGCCATTTGGCTCATCAAGTCTGCTCTGCCATTGCATCATGGCTGATCCAATATTCCTCTCAGCACCAATCTCTTGCCTTTTCCCTGCATCACATCATGCCCTGGCCAATCAAGAATCAATCAACCTCTGCCTTAAATATACAGTATATACAGACTTGGCCTCCACAGCTCCCTGTGGTAAAGAATTCCACAGATTCACCACTCTCTAGCTAAAGAAATTCCTCCTCATCTCTATTCTTACAGGACACTCCACTATCCTAAGGGTTTTAGGCACTCCCACAATAAGAAACATCCACTCCACATCCACTCTTTCAAGGCCTTTCACCATTCAATAGATTTCTATGAGGTCACCTCTCGTTCTTCTGAATTCTAATGAATATAGGCCCAGAGCCATCAAATGCTCTTCATTTGACAAGCCATTCAATCTTGGAATCCATTTCATGAACCTCCTTTGAACTTTCACCAGTTTCAGCACATCCCTTCTCAGGTAAGGGGCCCAAAACTGCTCACAATACTCCAAGTGAGACCTCAACAGTGCTCTACAAAGTCTAAACATTACATCCTTGTTTTGATAATCTAGTCCTCTTAAAATGAATGCTAACATACATTTGCCTTCCTCACCAAAGACTCAACCTACAAATTAACGTTTAGGGAATCCTGCACAATGACTCCCAAATCCATTTGCACCTCAGGTTTTTGAATTTTCTCTCCATTTAGAAAATAGTCAACCTTTTCATTTCTTCTTCCGAAGTGCATGGATTTGTGGCTAAATTTGCCAATGATACAAAGATAGATGGAGGAGTGGGTAGTGTTGAGGAAACAGAGAGCCTGCAGAGAGACTTGGATAGTTTAAGGGAATGGGCAAAGAGCTGGCAAATGAAATACAATGTTGGAAAGTGTATGGCCATGCACTTTGGTGGGAGGAATAAATGGGAAGACTGTTATTTAGTTGGGGAGAGAATTCAAAATGCAGAGATGCAAAGGGACTTGGGAGTCCTTGTGCAAGATACCCTAAAGGTTAACCTCCAGGTTGAATCGGTGGTGAAGAAGGCAAATACAATGTTGGCATTCATTTCTAAAGGTATAGAATATAAGAGCAAGGATGTGATGTTGAGGCTCTATAAGGCACTTGGAGTATTGTGTGCAGTTTTGGGCTCCTCATTTTAGAAAAGATATACTGACATTGGAGAGGATTCAGGGAAGATTCACGAGAATGATTCCAGGAATGAAAGGGTTACCATATGACAGCTCTTGGTCTGTATTCTCTGGAGTTCAGGAGAATGAGGGGGGATCTCATTGAAACATTCTGAATGTTAAAAGGCCTGAACAGATTAGATATGGCAAAGTTATTTCCCATGGTAGGGGAGTCTCGGACAAGAGGGTATGACTTCAGTATTGAAGGTCGTCCATTTAGAACAGAGATGCGGAGAAATTACTTTAGTCAGAGGGTGGTAAACCTGTGGAATTTGTTGCCATAAATGGCTGTGGAGGCCAAGTCATTGGCTGTATTTAAGGCAGAGATAGATAGGTTCTTGATTAGCCAGGGCATCAAAGGGTATGGGAAGAAGGCAGAGGAGTGGGGATGACTGGAAGAAATGGATCAGCCCATGATTGAATGGCAGAGCAGACTCAATGGGCCAAATGGCCTGTTTCTGCTCCTATATCTTATGATCTTATGGTCTTATATTGTTCCCAGCACTGTATTTCATATGCCATTGCTTTGCCCATTATCCTAATCTGTGTAAGTCCTTCTAATCCTCTCTACTTCTTCAAAACTACCTGCCCCTCCATCCATCTTCATATTATCTGCAAATGGTACAACAAAGCCATCAATTCTATCATCCAAATCATTGATATATAATGTAAAAAGAATCAGTCCCAACACAGACCCCTGTGGAACATCACTAATCACCGGCAGCCAATCAGACAAGGCTCCGGTTATTCCCACTCTTTGCCTCCTGTCAATCAGCCACTGCTTTATCCATTCTAGAATCTTTCCTGCAATACCATGGACTCGTAGCTGGTTATGCAGCCTCGTGTGTGGCACCTTGTCAAAGGCCTTCTGAAAATCCAAATACACAACATCAACCAATTCTCCTTTGTCTATCCTTTTGTTATTTCTTCAAAGACTTCCAACAGATTTGGCAGGCAAGATTTTCCCTTGAGGAAACCATGCTGACTACAACCAATTTTATCATGTGCCTTCAAGTACCCTGAGATCTCATACTTAATCCTTAATAATCAACTCCAATCTTCATATATATCCTCATAGAATGGAGAGACTTATGTCTACAAGAACTGGTGAACACAGCCCAGTCCATTACAGGTAAAACTCTCCCCACCACTGAGCATATCTATAAGGAAGGCTGCCACAAGAAAGCAGCATCCATTATCAAGGGCCCCCACCATCCAGCCCTAGCTTTCTTCTCACTGCTGTCATTGGGAAGGAGGTTCAGGAAATGTAGGTCCCACAGCACCAGGTTCAGGAACAATTATTACCCTTCAACCATTAGGCTCCTGGACCATTATGACTAACTTGATTTACCTCAACACTGAACTGATTTCACAACCTATGGACTCACTTTCATGTTCTCAATATTTATTTATTTATTTGTTTGCTTGTTTATTTAATTATTCATCTGTTCCATTATTTATTTATTCATTCATTTACTCATTTGAATATTTATACATTTACTTATCTATTTGTTTGCACTCTTATTTTGCACATTGCTTGTCTTTGTGGACACATTTTGATAGCGTCTATTTCGTTTCCTGTTCTACTGTGAATGCCTGCAAGAAAATGAATCTCAAGGTAGTGTATGGTGATATATACATACTTTGATAATAAATTTATACCATAAACATAGGACCAGAATTATGCCATTCGGCCGGTCTACTCCTTGCTATTTCATCAGGGCTGATTCATTATTCCGCTCAACCCTATTCCTCTGCCCTCTCCCCATAATGTCTGACAACCTCTGCTTTAATTATATCCAGTGGCTTGTCCTCCACAGCCATCTGTGACAATGAATTCCACAGATTCACTACCCTCTGGCTTAAGAAATTCCTCCTCATCTCCGTTCTAAATGGACATCCCTCAATTCTGAGTCTGTGCCCTCTGGTTCTAGACTTAACCACTATAGGAAACATCCTCTCCACATCCACTTGTCTAGGCTTTTCAATATTTGATAGGATTGAATGAAACCCCCCTTCATTCCTCTAAACTCTAGCAAGTACAGGCTCAGAGCCATCAAACGCTCCTTGTATGTTAACCCTTTCATTCCTGGAATTATTCGCGGGAACCTCCTCTAGATCCTCTCCAATGCCTGCCCACCTTTTCTTAGATAGGGGCCGAAAACAGCTCACAATACTCCAAGTGCTGTCCGACCAATGCATTATAAAGTCTCAGCATTACATCCTTGCTCTGATATACTAGTCTTCTCAAGTTAAGTACTAGCAGTGCATTTTCCTTCTTTCTGTAGGGCAGGGGTTCCCAGCCTTTCTTTATGCCATGGACCAATACCATTAAGCAAGGAGTCCATGGATGCCAGGTTGGAAATCCCTCACAGTCGTAACATACACTGTATCTACTCGTATATCTACTTGCTCATCCACGGCTCTATTACTCCTGTTCCCATCCTCCTACCAAGTTAGTTCAAACGCTACAGGATTTGCTCATAAAGCCATTCTGTGCATGTTCGGTCGCCGTAGACAAATTCTAGAGGTGATTAGCAACCCAAGGTAAATTGGCCTGGCAACTTCAAACTTTGACCTCCTAATATTTGACCAGTGCCAAGCACTCAGCTAATGACAACATCCCAGTGTATAGCAGGTTTCTCTGCATTATTGGCAAAAACATTGTGCTATGAAGCTGTGTGCTATGACTTTTTAAATAAAGAATACCCTAACATAGAATAAGAAGACAAAGAGATGCCAATCAAAGGTTCCCCATTGTGGTATTGGTGGATCAGTCACAGCCTCACTGGTTCTGGCCGACTCGTACATCTGAGCTCCAATTTTGTTCATAGCCATTGACAACAAAAACTGCAACATTTCTTTATCCTGCACTCATCTGTACATTTAAAGCCCCTTGATATGCCTGTACCTCTCAGTGGTTTTGGATCATTTGTGGATGGAGGTGGATTGGACCTCATTATTGTTTGTGTGGGTGCGTTGGTGGGGGTGGGGGGGAGAGGTGGGTTCTTGACAACGCAGGAGTATATCGTGTTCAGCCACTCCCACCCCAGTGTCTCTCGCCCATGCAGCAAGCACTAATCCTCTTCAACAGTGGCTGCTGTTTAGAGCTGACGTAGTTCCCAGTGATCAGCACAACAATACACCGGTAAAGTTTTATCACATGATTCAGGATATAAGTTACTTTAAGTTTTTAGAATGTTCTTCTCCATTCTTCTGCTTTTATTTTTTGCATGTGGTGCTCATTTAGTGAATCAAAAAAAAAAGCGCAAAATCTCATTTCTAGGCATTGATATTTCCAGTTCAAGGCAAAGGCTCTATGCTGAATGTCATGTGTATTTATTTCATATTTGTATTCAAAATGTCTGTGAGTCTGCTACCTACATTCCTTAAATTTCTATCACCTGCCAGTTTTCAGGCTGCCTTTAACATTGTAGTTTTAAAAGAACTACGAAGGTGCAATGTGTCCAAAATATTCATGAAGCTGACAACTCATGAATTGCATTATCTTCCTAAAAAACAATAACCAAAATCCTTTGTTTAGATTGAGGCCTATTTAATGGTAGATAGCTTCTCCAAACTTACTCTTCTCTTTTAACTTGTGTAGCTTTTGGCTAGTTTGATTCATCACTGCTGTAAATGGGTTGGCCTGTATACTCATAATTAAACTAAGATAAAAGGGGTTTAATTGTGAAGTCTAAACTTGCTGTCAGTTCACGGGACTGAATTATTTCCAACGATAAAATTGCAAATGGATGGCATTTTTCCAACAAGTCGATCCAGTTTTAAGACCAACAGCTGGTGTTACTTAATTTATGAGAAAGACCCACCCAGAGTAGCAGAAATCTTGAAATAAGAATCATGTTGCAACAAGGCAAAGTTCTTTGTTGAAATCTTCCCATAACTAGCACTTCTCACTCATTAATATCATATGAGTATACAGGTTGAGTCCTGCTCAGATCAGAACAAGATTACTCACATGACTTGAGAAAATGTTTTAACAAGTAGAGCTGAAATACAGAAAAATTCAGGCTTCCTAATTTTTTCTCCATATCTAAAGTTAAGTCGGGTCATCCCTACAGCTCTTCTAATACATAGTGTATTGAATCTTTCATCTATATTAAACCGGAATTTAGCTCAATGTCATTCTTCTGTGTTCTTTCTATGGTAAGAGTAATGTCAACTGTGAGAGAGAAAACAATCCATATAAATCATTGAAATTTAATAGCCATACTTAGGCTTTTGGGAATTCCTGAGCCTGTGAAATCATCCATGTGAATGCAAGGCTTTTTGTTTTTAATTTGCCAAAATAATTATACCTTTATATGTGTCATTCAAAGGGAACACAAATTAACAAGTAGGGGTTAATAAAACCGACATAATTAAATGACTGAACCACCTAAATTATTCATTCCGACCATATTTCAAATGTAGTGAGATAATGTGTCAGACGCTAACCTAAACCAGATTCAGTAATTTAAATAACTAGCCAGTTAAAATACAACAAGAACACAACTGTTAAAACAAATGTCAGAAAATGTGATACAAGTACATTGTGCAAAATAGGGAAAATAGAACAAGTATGGGTCAGGTAAATTATAACAAGTTTAAACATTTTCATTGCAGGATTAGTGACAACATAAGCATGTGAAATGTTACGGCATGCAGGGTGAATAGCAAGCTTTAAGTTTATGTTGGTAGAGCTATTAATTAATTTGGGTGTAGGCTGTTTTGTGTACCATACTGACTAACAGTGAATGAGACAACAGGCAGATTGCATTGATGATTATACCCCATGAATGACTAAAATAAGTCACAACACTAGATAGGTATGTAAAAATCAGCTACACGACTGCATTGAATTTTCCTACAAAACACTTCAGCCTGCACTACTAATTATTGTGTAGAAGTTATTAGCCTGTTCTCTCAAGTGGTATTAATTTGTGGAAGACCAGGAGATTTGTCTCCAGTGCGCTGATAATGCTTAACTTCAATCAACTGAAATAAACAGTGTATCTGGTCTTTGTCAGAAGGCAGTTTGTGGCGGACTGCAAAATTCACATTGGCTGATGGCTTGATGCACATTTGTCATTGTCTCCCATACATTCCTACAGTTAGAATGCTTCTGAATACTACATTAGTTATGTATATAAATGCAAACCTTTTATTTCTTTACGAATGTATTTTTTTCATATAAGATTACATTTGTACAATTTCAGGACATCACAACATTTCTCACCCTTACTATTAAAACGTAAGCACCAACAAACCTTCATCATCGGTTCTTCCGTGGGGAACAATGAGTGTTGGTAGCTATGAAGCATTTCAAAGGGTGACATACCTGTGGCAGAGGAGGTGTGAAGATTGTGGGACAGCTCAGCCCAGGACAGATACTCTTTCCATGTGGAAGAGTTAGAGGTGCTGAAGTACCACAGAAGCTTCCTCACTTGCTGATTGGCTCTGTATGACTGGACTGTTGGTCTGTGGATGATAGATAGCCAGAGGACAAGCTCACCATTGTCAGGTGCAGAGGAGGGAACAGAAGGTTTGCTAGAAGTAGGAGCCAAATTGTGGGCTCCAGTCTGACACAATCTCTTGAGGGAAGCAGAACTACATGTTAGAGAACCAGGCCCACCATCTCAGCGGCTGACAGAAGTTTAGGGAGGGCAATGAAGTGGGTTGCATTGGAGAACCAGTCCACCACAGTCAAGATCACCGTGGCCCCATTAGAAGGTGGCAAACCCATGACAAAATCTATGGCAATGTGGAACCACAGGCATCAAGGGACTGAAATTCCAGGGTCTTTTGTGCACCAGGATGGTTGAGGAGGGGTGGGGAATGGACACAATGGCACCTCAAGGCACATGGCCACCGGTAAGTATGTGGTTGTCAGACATGTTGGCTGGACCAGGCTCATGCTGTAGGGCCTGGTGGATCTAGTTCTCAAAGTCCCAGGTGATTGGGGCGAGGATCTGCATTCAAAGTTCAAAATAAATTTATTATCGAAATACATATATGTCAACATTTACAATGCTGATTCTTTTTCTTGCAGGCATTCACAGTAAATACAAGAAATACAATAGACTCAATAAAAGACTGCTCCATCAGGATAGACAAACAACTAAATTACAAAAGTCAACAAACTCTGCTAATACAAAAAAGGGTAAAAAAAATAATAATAATACAAATAAAATAAATATCGAGAAAATGAGATGAAGAGTCCTTGAAAGTGACTCTATAGGTTATGGGAAAAGTTTAGTGATGGGCTAGGTGAAGTTGAGTGAATTTATTCCCCCTGGTTCAAGAGACTGATGGTTGAGGAGTAATAATTATTCCTGAACCTGGTGATGTGGGTCCTGAACCTTCTTTCTGATGGCTGTAGAAAGAAGAGAGCGGGGCCTGAATGGCGGGGTCCTTGAGGATGGATGCTGCTTTCCTGCAACAGCCCTCCATGTAGTTGTGCTCAATCATGGGGTGCGTTTTTAGCTGCAATGGACTGGACTGTATCCACTACTTTTTGTGGGCTTTTCCATTCAAGGGCATTGGTGTTTCCATATCAGACCGTAATGCAACCAGTCAATATGCGGTACTCTCCACCACACACATCTAAAGAAGTTTGTCAATGAAGAAGGATCTACTGCTTTCCCGGCATACATGATGAATAAACTCTTCTCTGGCTTCCAGCTGGGTACAGGTATGTTAGTTTATCAGCGTTTCAGATGACACGCTGAATCTTTGTAAACTTCTAAGCAGAGGTGCTGCTGTGTTTTCCTTGTAATGGCACCTACGTTCTGGACCCAGGACAAATCCTCTGAAATGACAACACCGAGGAAATTAAGGTTTCTGACTCTCTCCATTTCTGATTCCCCCAATGAATAATGGCTAATGGACCTTCGGTTTCTTCCTCCTGAAGTCAGTAATCAGCTCCTTGGTCTTGCTGACATTGAAGGAGAGGTTTTTGTTGTGGCACCATTCAGCCAGGTTTTCGGTCTCCCTCCTATATGCTGATTCATCACCACCCTTGATTCGGCCTGACAGTGGTGTCATTAGCAAACCTGAAAAAGACATTGGATCTGTGTGCTTAGCCACACAGTCATAAGTGTAAAGCGAGTACAGCAGGGGGCTAAGCACACAGCCTTGTGGTGCATTTGTGCTGATGGTGATTGTGGACCAAATTGAAGTAACTGGGGTCTGCAAGTGAGGAAACTGAGAATCCAGCTAACAAGGAGCTATTGAGGCCAAGGTATTGAAGCTTATTGATTAGTTTTGAGGGGATGATAGTATTGAATGCTGAGCTGTAGTCAATGAAGAGCATCCTGATATACGCATCTTCACTGGCCAGAGGATGGAATGATGGGCTGATGGTTGAACTCTATGTCCACTGGATCGAACTGTCATGATGGGGTGTCTGCCTTTTGTTCTTGGAGCCAGGTTGGTAGGAGATGGTACCGTTGAATTGCTCAAAGAAGAGGGCCCAACAAGCCTGATGTGGATTGATGTTGGTGGGTCTGTTGAATGGATATGAGGTTCTGGTGGTTAGTCCAGATCGGGAAGGGCTTCCAATCAGTCAATGTCTCCATTCCTCCAAGGCCCATGTAATGGCAAGTAGCTCCCTGTTTCCTACTTCATAATGGCACTGTGTAAAGATGATCTTGTGCAAGAAGGCAACAGAAGGAGTGTCTTCCTTTCTGGTCCTCACCGGGAGAGGAAGACCCTGGCACCCATGTCAGCTGCATCAAACTCCACCACAAAAGGAATGGGAGTGGTGATGAAACATCACTTGAGCTCCTCACAAGCATGATCTGCAACAGCAGACTAGGCTATCCATGAGGTAGGTGACTTGGTGAGGGGGGTGAGTGGAGCAGCAGATTGGCAGTAGAAGTTGGAGAAGCCCAAGAAGCACTGAAGCTGTTTGAGGGAATGCAGTCAGGGCCAGTCAGGGTCCATGGTTATGCCTTGGGGTGAAAGGATGTAACCCAGGAACGAAATGACTAGGCTGTGGAAATGGCATTTCTCTAAATTGCAGTAGAGTTGGTTTTCGAGGAGACTGAAGAGGCGTGACAGACATGGTCTCGGGGACCCTTGGAGAAGATGAGGATGTCGTCAAGACAAACACATGCCTGTGTAGCATGTCTCAGAGGCTTTCATTAACAAAGTCCTGGACTGTTCCAAAGTCCAAAAGGCATCACCAAGTATTCGTAGCTGGCTGTGGGTGTTATGAACGCCGTCTTCCATTCACCCACTGTTGGATGCGGTTCAGGTTGTATGCACAATGTAGATCCAGTTTGGTAAAGATCTGGGCCCCACAGAGCATTCCAAATGCACTATCCATCAAGGGGAGAGGGTGGCGGTTCTTAATGGGGATTTTGTTGAGTTCACAGTAGTCAGTGCAGGGACAGAGACCCCCAAATTTCTTTGGACAAAGAAGAATCCTGTATTGGCTGGGGACTGGGATGGTTGAATGAAGCTGTTCTGTAATGCTACAGTGACGTAGTCATTCATGACGTGTGTCTTGGGGGGGAGGGGAGGTGAAGTGAGGGACATGAGCAGAGACTCAAGGGTAACCCAAAATGAAAGAAGTGCTGGGTGAGTCAATCAGGAGGAAGTGGATGAACTTATGGTGTTCTCCGATGCTCGTTTGACAGGCTGTGTGCACGCTCTGAACACCTGAGACCCCTAGGGATGTCTGTCAATGGCCGTGATGCAGAAGTGGCTTGGTAGGCTTTCCAAGCTGCACACACAGAGACCGGTCCAGACATTGCCTGCTGTGCCAGAATCCATCAGAGCCTGCTGTGTGTGTCGAGCCATCGGGGTGTGGAGGAGAACAGAGAGAGTGAGTCAGGCTATGATGCTGAATCGAGGGGCCGGGGAGCGCTCACCAGATAGAAAGCCCCTCATACCTACCTGTTTCCTGGACGCCATGGGCATTGAATGCGTGGGTGATCGGTGGCTCCTCAGTAAGCACATGTTTATGTCTCCCACAGTGCTTATGCTCTGGGGTGGGGTTAAGGGAGTTCTCCCTAACTGCGTGTATCCTGGAGGAGTTGATGAGGGTGCTGCAGCCTGACATCGTTCTGGGAACAGAACTAGGGTTCTTGCTGATGATCGGGAGGGTCATTCCATAAGATACTTGCTAATTTGGAGGGCCAGAGTAATGAGGCCTTTGCGGTCCGTGGCCATCTCCCAGGTAGACAGCTTGTCTTTCAAGTGCTCCGAGAGGCCGTGATACTAATGGGGTAGCAGCACTTCTGCATTCCGCCACGAGGGTCCTGAATTCCATGGTGTTAGTCCAGCATGAGCCTTAATACAGGCGAAGTATCGTATCTGATCCGCTGACCCCCTCCACTTCCCAGTCAATAACTGCGGCATCTCAGTGGTGAATTCCTCATATTTATTGCAAATGGAGGTTATATTGTCCCAGTTAGCAGCAGCCCAGGTCAGACCTCACCCAGTCAGGAGAGGGATGACAAAAGTTCTCTTGGCTTGGTCTGCAGAGTACAGAGATAGCTGGAGCTCAAAGTGTAAGGAAGTTGCAGCGTTGGGTTGGAGATCCACTGAAGCATTTGGACATGGGATTCTGGGGCTCAGAGGGAGAGGTTGACTGAGACAGAGAATAGGAAGAAAGCGGTGAGCATGTGGTCAGTGGTTTCCTGGTATTGTGTGTTCATGTTGATGGATGACTTCTTTCTGGTGAGCATATTCTGCTGTGTCGATAGATGGCTCGCCCATCCTATTGGGAAATGTAGAGGAGGCTTGACCCAGAAGCAGAGCAGTTGAGCCAATTTATCTGTAAACAATACTTTAATAATAAAATGCAAAATAACAAGCAGTAACATCGGAGAGAACGCACTAAACACAACAGGCAACAAGGTAACTGAAGGCTAGGAGCAATTGGTTGAGGCTGGCTGATTCAATGGTTAAGCAAGATGACAGCTGGGTTCAAATTGGCTGCAGGTGATGAGTTGGAAATGAGTGGGGTGGTGACTGGGAGGTGCTTGCCTGTGCAGGCCTAACACTGCTGAATTGATGAGATTAAGTATTTGACAGGAATGAATTATTTAGGAAGTGTTTGAAGTATTATACAAGCAGAAAAGACTAACTGGATGGCTGTTTTAAAGGAAGATGAAGTGGGTCAGAATGATATCCCTCTGAGGCCACTGTTTATACAATTCATTTAAGCATTGTTATTTGAGTCTAAATAGGATCCGGTCATGTGTGGCTCTTTTGTTGGTATGATTGTTCTTTATTGTTTTCATGAATGACGTAAATGAACATAATTACAACTTATCAGTAGATCTGAACATGTGCACAGTTTATTATTGAATTGAATTGAATTGACTTTATTTCTTACATCCTTCACATACAGGAGGAGTAAAAATCTTTACATTACATTTCCATATGAATGTGCAATGTGCAATCATAGTAATTTATCATAATTTATAATAAATAGAACAGTCAATGTAACATAGAAATACATTCAAATCAGCGTGAGTTAATCAGTCTGTTGGCCTGGTGGAGGAAACTGTCCCGGAGCCTGTTAGTCCTGGCTTTTATGCCATGGTACCATTTCCCAGGTGGTAGTGGCTGGAATAGATTGTGGTTGGGGTGACTCGGGTCTCCAATGATCCTTCGGGGCCTTTTTTCACACCTGTCTTTTTAAATGTCCTGAATCATGGGAAGTTCACAACTACAGATGTGCTGGGCTGTCCGCACCACTCTCTGCAGAATCCTGTGACTAAGAGAGGTTCAGTTCCCATACCAGAAGTGATGCAGCCAGTCAGGATGCTCTCAGTTGTGCCTCTGTAGAAAGTTCTTAGGATTTGGGGGTCCATACCAAACTTCCTCAACCGTCTGAGGTGAAAGAGGTACTGTTTTGCCTCTATCACCACATAGCTAGTGTGTAGAGACCATGTGAGGTTCTTGGTGTTATGGATGCCGAGGAACTTAAAGCTGTTTACCTCTCAACCCCAGATCCATTGATGTCAATAGGGGTTAGCCCGTCTCCATACCTCCTGAAGGCCACATCCAGCTCCTTTGTTTTTGTGACACTGAGGGAGAGGTTGTTTTCTTGACACCACTGTGTCAGAGAGATGACTTCTTCCGTGTAGGCCACCTCGTTATTGTTTGAGATCAGACCAATCAATGTAGTGTAGTTGGCAAATTTAATTAGCAGATTAGAGCTGTGGGTAGCAACACAGTCATGGGTATACTGGGAGTAAGGGGCCTGAGGGGCACCTCTTTTGAGGGTCAGAGGGGCGGAAGTGAGGGAGCCCACTCTTACCACCTGCTGGAGATCTGACAGGAAGTCCTGGATCCAGCTGCACAAGGCAGGGTCAACATAGAACATAGAACAGTACAGCACAATACAGGCCCTTCAGCCCACAATGTTGTGCTGACCCTTAAACCCTGCCTCTCATATTACCCCCCCCCCACCTTAATTTCCTCAATATACCTGTCTGGTAGTCTCTTAAATTTTTCTAGTATATCTGCCTCCACCACTGACTCAGACAGTGTATTCCATGCACTACCCGCTCTCTGAGTAAAAAACCTTCCTCTAATATCCCCCTTGAATCTTAAAGCCATGTCCTCTTGTATTGAGCAGTGGTGCCCTGGGGAAGAGGCGCTGGCTATCCACTCTGTCTATTCCTCTTAATACTGTATCTTGTATACAAGGCCAAGGTCTCTGATTTTCTTGTCGAGGCTGGATGGAGTTATGGCGTTGAATGCTGAACTGTAGTCCAAGAAGGGCATTCGCACATAAGCATCCAGATGTGCAAGGACAGTACGTAGAGCAGTGGCTATTGAGTCATCTGTTGATCGGTTGTGTCGGCAGACGAATTGTAGGGGGTCAGTTTGGGTAGTAGCATGCTGCAGATGTAATCCTTGACTAGCCTCTCAAAGCATGTGCTTATTATTGAGGTGAGTGCGACAGGACGCCGGTCATTCAGACATGTTATCTTGGTCTTTTTAGGTACAGGGACAATGGTGGATAATTTGAAGCAGGAAGGCACTCTACACTGGGAGAGGGAGAGATTAAAAATGTCTGTAAACACACCTGCCAGTTGTGCTGCGCGCATCCTGAGTACCCGCCCTGGGATGCCATCCTGTCCCGCAGACTTGCAACTGTCCACTCGTTGGAAACATCTGCGTACCTCAGCCTCAGAGATGGCTATAGAACAAAGTGTTGGAAGCTGATTTATTGTCATTTATGTTCCTTTTATTTATTCGTGTGGCATGCATAGAGTAATCATTTATTATCTACCCCTGAGATGAATTGAATTGACTTTATTTCTTACATCCTTCACATACACGAGGAGTAAAAATCTTTACATTAAGTCTCCAAAAATGTGCAATGTGCAATCATAGTAATTTACAATAATTTATAATAAATAGAACAGTCAATGTAATATAGAGTACATTCAGATTACCGTGAGGTCATCAGTCTGATGGCCTGGTGGAAGAAGCTGTCCCAGAGCCTATTGTTCCTGGTTTTTATGCTGCGGTACCAATTCCCGGATGGTAGCAGCCGGAGCAGTTTGTGGATGTGATGACTTGGGTCCCCAGTGGTCTTATGGGCTCTTTTTACACACCTGTCCTTGTAAGTGTGGTGAGTTAGCTTCATGATCTACCTCAGACTTTCTGGTGGGAAGTACTCCTACAGAGCTTTTGATTGAAGTTTCAGGATTTTAGCTCAATGAAAATAAAGGAAATAATGTATTTCCAGGGCAGCATGATTTATATGATCATTTCCAAAGGAATTGGGAGATTGTGCAACACAAGAGACTCCGCACATGCTAGAAATCTTGAGCAACACACACAAAATGCTGGAGGAAGCTAGCAGCATCTATGGAGGGAAGTGAGCAGTTAACATCCTGGGCCAAGAGCCTGACCTGATGAAGGGTCTCAGCCCGAAACTTCAACTGTTTATTCCCCTCCATAGATGGTGCCTGACTTGCTGAGTTCCTTCACCATTTTCTGTGTGTTGGACAGTAAATACTAAAATGAAGGATAGCGTAACAATCACCCACAGCTGCTTTATCCTGGACAATATGAACTATAATTTAAGGCCCATCCATCTGAGCAGGAGGAAGGTATTCCATCATTCTCCTTTGTAGACTGCTAAAATTTATGGTAAGTGGTAACAGTCAAGGTGTTGTTGGTGGTGAGTTCCAAACTGCAGCATCTGCAGTTTTTTGTGTTTCCAAGATTCATGTTTGAATGTGAAGAGGAGCCTGGGTTCTGCCTTTGTGGAGGTGGCCATTGCTTGTCCATCGTGCAGTGTGAGTATTATTTAACCCTCATCAACCTATGATTGATATTTGCCTTGTTTTGTTGAGCCCAAGGTACTTCACTAGACAGACTGAAAAAGAGCCATGTGCTTCTCAGGGTCCTCTTGTTTGACCTCGTGGTGGAGGAAATCTATTGACAATAAAGCTAGAGGTTTTGAAGAAATTTGACAATATGTCAGAGTCCTCAATTCATGCATGGCAGTACCATAAATTTCAGGTTGAGAATTCATCCAGTGGTTATGTGCTTTAAGTTAAATATCGGCAAGTGATCTGCAAGCAGGTTAAAGTAGTGGTAGGAAAAGAAGGGTTTCAACTGTATTACAAGGACATCTTATATAAAACAAAGAGCTTTGTACATCCACTGTAACCGTCTTCAGTACTTGTGTACTTGAGTATTAGGTCCAGTTTTGGCCCCTGCAGGTGAAGAATTCCGATGTCGAGGTACTGAGAAAAATACACAGTGAGTTTCCAAGGCAGCCTACTGCAGTCAGGGCAATTTGATATTTTATGAAATGAATTGAGTAAACTCAAAATGCCTGAGGAGGAAAGGTAGCCAGTTAAAAGAGGAGAGGGGAGGTGTGATGTAGAGGCTGGGAGATGAGAGTGGATGGAGGAGGGCTGAGTGATGATAGGCAGAGAGAGCCAGGTGAAGAAGGGGTAGGGTGGGATTTGGAGACAGACAGGTGAAGAAAAGGGCGAGATAGAGCCAGATGTGGGTGGGGAGAATGAGGGAAGAGTGAAGATAGAGAAAGAGGCTGGAGAGCCAAGAAAAGAAGGTGATAACGGAAACCACTTAAGTGAGAGATGAGTGACAGATGGAAGCAGATGGGGGACAACCAGGTGGAACTAGATAGGTCTAGAAAATGGGCTTAATACATCTTTACATCAAAAGTAGGTCGGCTACCTATTGCTGGACATTAAAAACCAGACAAACAAATCATGTGCAACATATGGATTCACTGCTGCCTTTCTAAAGGAAAATTAAACTAATTTTGATGTGAAAGAGATATATCAAACTGTTATAGAGAGCAAGTTTCCAGTTAACTGGTGAAGAGTTACATTCAAGGTTAGATATCTTTTGATATCCAACCATTAATAGATATAACTGCATGGTATAAACATGTCTCAGACTTCTCTTAAGAGTTTAGGAAATCGGGGAAAAATTTCCATAACTTGTGGCTGAGATAATCACAGTTTTCCAGAAATTTGGGATAAATTTCATCTAATTTGTAGAGAGAACGCCTGAGATTATGAAATATTGGTTTTATATCTTGTCAAATATTCCACTCTTGGCCTCAACAGAAAGTACAATTGTACAGTTAGTAAACCAAAGTTGTCACCTACCCAGAAGTTGGGTTAGGTTAAACTTCACATCGAGGATGTTGCAAGATTAGATTTGATGTTAACCTCATATGTGTGTGGTTGCATTGTCTCTGAACAGGATGGGTTTGCTGAGCTTGGTACTCATTTCCTGTTTTGTTTGAATTTTGTGTCAGAATAACGTAGCACTCTATATTTTGTGACATTCTGTGTTATCTTTATTAATGTATCAATGAATATCAATAAATAATGCTTAAGTAAGTAAAGATGGAACTGAAAGCAACTTGGAACCTTAGCTCGCAAACACGAGGAAATCTGCAGATGCAGGGGTCTCGGCCTGAAATGTTGACAGTACCTCTTCCTGTAGATGCTGCCTGGCCTTTCGTGTGTGTTGCTTGGAATCTTAGCTGATGGTATTAAACATATCATTGTAACCAATGCACAAGAATAATCAATGAAGCTAATAGCACCTTAACTACATAACTACAAAAGCTCAGTCTAAAATAGGTGGTGATGATCAAATCTTGTGGTGCAGTTTGAATCCCTCTTTTATATTTACTTAGATAAATAGATAGGTAGATACTTCATTGATCCCAAAGGAAATTACAGGGTCACAATAGCATTACAAGTGCACAGATATGCAAATATTAGAAAAGAAGTCAGTCTAGCGGGAGGGGTCATCACTTCCCCAACTATAGGTTGTCTCATTATAGAGCCTAGTGGCCGAGGGTAAGAATGTCCTCGTATAACACTCTTTGGAGCATCTCAGTTGTCTAGTCTATTACTAAACGTGATCCTTTGTTCAGCCAAAGTGGCATGCAGAGGGTGAGAAACGTTGTTCAGAATTGCCAGGATTTTCTGTAGGGTCCTTGGTTCTGCCACAGCCTCCAGTGTGTCCAGTTTGACTCCTATAACAGAGCCAACCTTTTTAATCAGTATATTGAGCCTATTGGCATCACCCGTGTTGATGCCATTGCCCCAGCACACCATCGTATAGAAGTTTGTACTAGCGACAAAAGACTGGTAGAATATGTAAAGGAGAGGCCTGCATCTCCAAAGGACCTCAGTCATCTCAGGGAGTAGAGGCAACTCTGGCTATTCTTGTACACAGCCTCAGTGTTGATGCTCCACTCAAATCTGTCATCCAGAAGCACCCCAAGTTAATTGTAGGTCCTCACCACATCCACGTCCTCACCATCAATACCAACAGGGAGCAGAGCAGACTTAGTCTTAAGTCCATCACCATCTTTTTTGTCAAGTGGTGCAAGCTGAATCATCTGCAGCTCAACATCAGTAAGACAAAGTCCTCCTCCAGAGCCCTGTATTCATCCTCCCGCCCTCCCTTTATACACCCAACTATTGCTAAGACATCAGATAAAATTTCTGTAGATGACATGACTCAGTGTCGTATCTAGAGTCCAAGGTATGGAGGGTAAACAGGAAGGGAGGTAATACAGTTTCCTGTGAGGCCTCAGTGCTGCTTATAGCTACATCTGACACACAGCTCTGAAACCGCACTGTGATCTGCCAGTCAGGTAGTCCATTATTCAGGATGCAATGGAAGTGCCATCCTGCACTGGACTGAGCTTTTCCCCCAGCAATGAGGGCTGTGTGGTATTGAAAGCATTTGAGAAATCAAAAAACATGATCCTCACAGTGCTTCCCAGCTTATCCAAATGGGAATATACTCTGTTCAGTAAGAAAATGACAGCATCGTCCACTCCAATGTGCTCCTGGTAGGCAAACTGCAGGAGATCAAGGGCCAATCTGACCAGGGGTCAGAGATGAGCCAGGTCCAGCCTCTCTAGGGCCTTCATGATGTGTGGAAACATGAGAATAATTCAAGGACTGGGGATACTGTGAATGTAAGTCACTAGTTTGATCAATGAAAAAGATTTCGAGTTATAAGAAAAAAACATCAGAACTTGTGCTCTTCTGCTTAATAAGGAAATATGTGTGTGTTCATATTATGGCTTTGAAACAGAATAAAAACTTAGTATATTTTTCTCAAAATTTACTTTATTCGTAAAATAAACAAATGTACAATTGAAAGCTAGCATTATTGTAAATCACTGCCAAAGCATTTAATTATATTTGATATTTGCTGGAGGAACTCGGTGGGTTTAGCAGCATCAGTGGAGGGAAAAAGAATTGCTGAAATTTTGAGTTGAGACCTTGTATCAGACTGGGTGAGACTTGTCACTATGTTTCATTCTTTAAAATTTCATCAGCAAAATCTTTAATGTCATACAATTAGCAACTGATACTGGAAAATTACACCAAATACTAACATAAGATTCCAGAACTAAAGGCCTTTTAATGATTTAGTAAATAACTGGGTTCTAAAGTGAGGAAGATTGAGAACCCATCTCCATGGATAAATTATAGTGCACTGACTAGCATTTTCATTTGTAATTATCTGGTGAACATTTAATTGTGTTGGAGACACAAACACATGATTAATCACAATATCAAATTTGCAGCTTGTTGCTATGGCTAACTTTCAAATTTCATATATTAATAATTTTTCTACATTCATGGTTTGAAGTAACTTGCAATCTCAGGTGGATGAAGACAAGATTTAAGCTTGCTGTCACTTTATTGCCTTGCTTAAGTATTTGCCCATATTTGTAAAATCTGATAGATTAAGAAGAATTGTGTATAGGTTAATTTTCTACACTATGAAGGCAGCTCGGAATCCTTCAATATTTTTATTGTACTTTTTATGGTGGTTGTATAGAACATAGAAGAGCGCAGCAGAGAAACAGGCCATTTGGCCCACAATGTTGTGCCAAACCAGCTAAAAAGCAAATCAAAAACTCCCAAACACTAATCCCTCCTCTATACACCATGTCCATATCCCTCCGTCTTCTTTACATCCCGGTGCCTATCCAAATGTCTCTTAAAAGCCTCTATCACCACACCAGGCAGCACATTTCAGCCATCCTCCACTCTCTGAACAAAAAAGTTTACCCCTCACATCCCCTTTGAACCTACTGCCCTCTTACCTTCAATGCATGCCCTCTGGTATTAGACATTTCAACCCTGGGAAACAGATACTCTCTGTCCACTCTATCTATGCCTCTCATCATCTTGTAAACCTCTGTCAGATCTCCCCTCAGTCTCCAAAGCTCCAGAGAAAACAACCCAAGTTTATCCAGTCTCGATAGCACATGTCCTCTAGATGAGGCAGCATCCGGGTAAACCTCTTCTCACCCTCTCCAAAGCCTCAATATTCTTACTACAGTGGGACGACCAGAATTATTCACAATACTCCAGTTGTGGCCTCGTCAGAGTTTTATTAAATTGCAACATAACCTCCTGATTTTTGAACTCAATACCTCGACTAATGAAAGCAAGCATTCCACAAGCCTTCTTCACCACCTTATTGACCTGTGTACCCACTTTCAAGGAGCTATGAACTTGGATCCCAAGATCTCTCTGCTAATCTACACTGTTAAGCACCTTGCCCTTAACAGTGTACTGTCTCCTTGCATTTGCCCTACCAAGGTGTAACATCTCACATTTATCTGAGTTAAACTCCATCTGCCATTTCTCAGCCCATATCTACAACTGATCTATATCATGCTGTATTCTTTGCCAATCTTCCACACTATCCAAGATTTGGTAATCTTGGTAACATCTGCAAATTTACTAACCCACCCATCCACATTTTCATCCAGGTCATTTGTATACATTACAAACAGCAGAGGTCCCAGCACGGACCCCTACAAAACCCCACTAATTACAGAACTCCAGCTGGAATAAGTCCCTTTTAACCACTACCCTGTCTTCTATGCTCAAACCAGTTCTGAATCCAAACAGCCAATTCGCCGCAAATCCCATGCATCTTAATCTTCTAGATTAGCCTCCCATGAGAGACTTTGTCAAATGCCTTACTAAAATCCATATAGACAATATCTACTGCACCACCCTCATCAGTCTCTCTTGTCACCTTGTCAAAAAACTCAGTCAAGTTGGTAAGGCACGACGTGCCGTGCACAAAGCCATGCTGGCTCTCCCTAATTAGGCTATGGGTTTACCCTTGGTAAATGGGTTCCTCAAAGTCCTGGTAGCTATTAGGTGGAATGTTCTACAATCCCATCAGTGTGATTGCGCCCTTCCTCCTCCTGAGTTCCACCCAAATGGACTCAAAGTCTGGACCCCTCGACTACATCTCCCCAAGTTCAACTATAACACTGTCCCTCATTAACAGTGCAACTTCACCCCCTCTTTTACCTCCTCCTCTATCTTTTCTAAAACTTCAAAAACCTGGTACATTAATCACCCATTCCTGCCCCTTTCTCAGCCAAGTTTCAGTAATGGCTACAACATCATAGTTCCATGCGCTGGGTTCATCAGCCTTATGCATAAATACTCCTAGCAGTAAAATACACACACTTCAAACTATATGACCTATCTTACCTGCTATTTCGATTTTGCCTTTCAATGTCTTTCCTTACATCTACCTTCTGGTCTGGTCCTTCCCTTATTGACCTGGGATTCTGGCTCCCAGCCCCCTGCAGAACTAGTTTAAATCTCGAGAGCAGCATCAGCAAATCTCCTGGTAGGATATTGGTTCCCCTCCAGTTCAGGTGCAACCCATCCCTATTGTACAGGTCACCCCTTCCTCAGAAAAGGTTCCTATGATCCAAGAAATTGAAACCCTGTACCCTGGACCATCTCTGCAGCCGCTCATTCATCCGTGCTATCGCCCCATTTCTACCTGCACTAGCCCATGGCACAGGGAGTAATCCAAAGGTTACAACCTTGGAGGTCCTTCTCTTCAGCCCCTCTCCTATCTCTATATACTCATTGTGTAGGACCTCTTCCCCTTTTCTCCCTCTGTCTTTGGTACCACTATGCACTACGACTCCGTCCCCCTTGAGTGTCTACTGCATCTGCTCTGATACATGGACCCAACAGGCGGGAGGCAACAGATCATCCTAGTGTCTCTTTTGCGGCCACAGAATCTCCTTCCTGACCCCTTAACTATTGAGTCCCCTCTAACTACCACACTGCCTGACTTTACCCCTCCCTGTCGAGCGTCAGAGCTGACAACAGTGCCACCATCCTGGCTGATGCTGCTGCGATCTTCTTAACTGTTCCTTCATCTGTTCACGCCGAATCCTGTTAGGCCAAAGCCTTCACACTCTATCACCAGCACACTCAAACAGTGGCCGCTCCAACAATGGCTCCTCTGCTTGAGCCGACCCTCCTTTTATTTGCAGCTGAGGTTAGGTCTCTGACACCAACACTTCCTGTGCCTGCGTAGCCCAAAGAGACTGGTCTTGCCTGGTTTTTTTATCCTCTCTCTCCCGATTTCCATAGGCCTCTGACACTGACACACACTCCCCTCACCTGAGCCAACAAAAAAAGACTGAATTTACCTGAGTTCGCTCTTCTTACACCTGCACTCCTAAATTCAGTTGGCCTCTGACGCCAACCGTTTCAGCGCCTGTGCAGCTGAAAAGGACTGTCCTTCCCCAAATCTGCTCTTTTTATTCTCTTTCTCTCTCTCTCTCTCTCTTTCCCTCTCTCTCTCTATCTATCTATCTCTCTATCTCTCTCTCTCTCTATCTCTCTCTCTATCTCTATCTCTCTCTATCTCTATCTCTCTGTCTCTCTCTCGATCTCTCCCTTTCTCTCTATCTCTCTCCATCTCTCTTTATCTATCTCTCTATCTCTCTTTATCTCTATCTCTCTCTATCTCTATCTCTATCTCTCTATCTCTATCTCTCTATCTCTATCTCTCTATCTCTCTCTATCTCTCTCTATCTCTATCTCTCTGTCTCTCTCTCTATCTCTCTATCTCTATCTCTCTTTACCTATCTCTCTATCTCTCTCTATCTCTCTATCTCTATCTCTCTCTATCTCTATCTCTATCTCTATCTCTCTATCTCTCTCTCTATCTCTATCTCTCTCTCTATCTCTCTATCTCTCTATCTCTATCTCTCTCTCTATCTCTCTCTCTATCTCTACCTCTATCTCTCTCTCTATCTCTCTCTATCTCTCTCTCTATCTCTACCTCTATCTCTCTCTCTATCTCTATCTCTATATCTCTCTATCTCTCTATCCCTCTCTCTATCTCTCTCTATCTCTCTCTATCTCTATCTCTCTCTCTATCTCACTCTATCTCTATCTCTATCTCTATCTTTCTGTCCTTCTATCTCTATCTCTATCTCTCTCACCCCCCAAAAGTTATATTCTGTGGGCTCTGACACCGACCCACATTTCTCTCACCTGAGCCACTGAAAAAAGACCAGCTTTACCCCAGTCTGTTCTTTTATACTCAGACTCCTAGGTTCGGTAGGCTTCTGATGCCGGAGCTGTTGTCAAATCAGCTTGCTGCTGTTGCATCAGAATATACTGATCGCAACCATGGTCCATCAGTAGATTGAGCACTGAGTACTTAGGTGGTGGATGGGTGTCAGTTAAATGGGCTGAATTGATCTGGATGGAGTTGAGGTTCCAGTATACTGTTCTTGTGTCAACATCCAAGTAAGGAGAGACTATTCCATGACATTCCAACATGTTGATGGTGCCAAGCCTCTATAAAGTCACAACATGAACCATCAATGATACTGATCTGTTCTTGGACCTGAAGTATTTATATGGCCAAATTAGAAACAGAAAATGATGGAAATACTCAATGGGTAAGGCAGCATCTGAAGGGAGAAGCAACTCCCGTTTCAGTTCTTTGGAACTGATTTTAAAGTATTGACGTGATGTTGTCCATGTGTAACCCACAGGTTTGGCCAGCATGTGTTTGTCTGGGGGAGGAGAGTCTCTGGCCCAGCCAAACTGAGAAATCTCGTTTGTGTGGATGTTGCATGATGTGTTGTCGGGTTACAAATCCGCACCGTAAAATATCAGACAGTACACCATATGCAATTAAACGATTAAACTTTATAAATCTTAATGTGACTATTAGGTTAGTAACGAAATTAAATAGAAAAAAGGGTCCATTTTAATGAAACAGTCTAATGTGCATGTTGGAGCTCACAGTTCCGTCCATTCATTCCCCATTGACCTCCTCCGAGCGTAGCCGACCCTCAGACCCTTGCTCTAAGTCCACTCTGTCCGGTGGCCTAACAACTTTCTCCACTCACATCTCCTCTCTTCATCTCTCGCCAACAGAAGACCGCAAATCCCTTCTCTCAGACCCACAAGAAAGAACAGCATGCCTCTTATTGGATGGTGCACATTCCAAACCTAGCATTATCTCTAGTCATAACCCAAACATTGCTGCTACAGAGACACCATTACATTATCAGTGAAACCTTACACACGTTGTAAGGAAGAAGAATCGTATTCTTTAAATCAAGGGAAACTGCAGAAAGCTGCAGCACCAAGAGATCTGGTGGTCTGTGTGCATAAAATAAAGAAAAACTACACACAAATGTGCTGGTATAAAATGAAAGCTAATGGGATGTTAGCTATGATTTCAAGGGAGTAGGAGTATAAAAGGGAAATCTTATTGCAACCAATGAGATCACATCTAGAATACTATAAGCAATTCTAATCCCAAATTTAAGGAAATACAGTATATTATTTATTTGAAGCTGTTCCAAGGAGATTCACAAGGATGTTCCGGAGGATGGAAGTGCTGTCCTTTGAAGTAATGTTATAAGGCTGGGACTCTGCCCATTAGAATTCAGGAGAATAAGGGGCAATCTTATTGAAACGTATGTAATTCTTAAAGAGCTATATAGGGTAAATGGTAAAAGACTATTTCCTCATCTGAGATGGTCTGAAACCAAAGGAGATGTTCTCGGAATAAAGAAGCACCCATTTATGGCTGAGATGAGAAATAATCTGTACTCTCAGATGATTGTAAGTCTTTCGAATTTCATGTTACAAAAAGATGTGGGAGCAGAGCCCTTGTGAATATTTACGGCTAAGATAGATTTCTACTCAGTAAGGGAATCAAGGGAAATGGAGAAAGGGCAGGAAATGGACACCAAGAATATCATAGCCATAATCCCATTGAATGGTGGAGAAAGCTCAAGAGATGAATAGTCATAAATCCTGTTCTTACCACTTTTGGTCTCATGGTCTATGCTCCTGCATAGAAAGGGTAATAACAAAGAAATAGAGTTCTTATTAATACAGAAGTAGCAAAAACTGTTGAGGAGGAGTAAAAGGGGTGAAGGAATTGGGAAGAACAAGAGGGAATGGTGGAAAGAGAGAAGGAGGAAGAGAAGGATGATGCAACA
Source organism: Mobula hypostoma (assembly GCF_963921235.1). Taxonomy (NCBI): domain Eukaryota; kingdom Metazoa; phylum Chordata; class Chondrichthyes; order Myliobatiformes; family Myliobatidae; genus Mobula; species Mobula hypostoma. Next base: position 62,297,658 of record NC_086098.1, read on the forward strand.
TTGCACCTGAAATCCCACACCACCACCAGGGACACTGGAACTACAAGCAATGAACAGTTTCAATCAGAGCGATGCATGGTACAGAGTTAAACAGACATGCCAGGCTGTAGTCTGGTGGAAGGTAGAAAGAATCCTGTGTGGGGTTCCCAGGGGAGTGATTTGACAAGGGGCATGGAGCCATTCATCTCCAAGCTCTCAATGCCAGGAAACCATGAGCTCCACCGTGGAGGTGCTGGGTTTCAGTGACGATCACATCACATGGTGCCCATGGTAACCCCTGAGAGCTGTTGTGGAAGCACAAACAGTGACCACATTTGCAGACACAATAGACTGCAGATGCTTGGATTCAGAGGCTCCCTGAATTCAGACTCCTTTTCATTATGAACAAATATCTCCCTTCGCAATGTCACCACTTTACATTATCATATTCAATTTTGCAACCAGTCATCCACAATTGTTTCTCAAGCCAGCCCTGGGCAGCAGTCTGAACCAGAAAGGCAGGAGGTTTTGTGGGCTCTCAAGGATATCTACATGCACTCAAAGTGAAAAGAAGCAACTTTCCAGCAGCCACACTACAACCACACAGGGGACTCTGTAACACAGAAACCCACATAGATTATTGCAATATAGAAAGTTACAAAGTTATTTTACTAAAGCATTTCATCACTTACAATATGTGTACTCATTGATTCTATTTCTGTTATTATGATTATAAACACACTAGTGTCACTCAAATGCATTCTCATTTAGGGCACATCCCTTCATTGTGCAAAGAATGAATGAATGAGTTAATGAATGAATGAATGAATTTATATGCAGTAAACCAAAGCACCAGGAGGAAACCCACATGTACATGGGAAGGAATGCACAAACCTGTTTACAGAGGACTATGGAATTGACTCTGAACTCTGAACTCTGATGCCCAAGCTGTAACGGCATCGTGCTAACCGTTGCGACCTAAGGGTCTCGGCCCGAAACGTCAACTGTTTATTCCTCTCCATTGATCCTGCCTGACCTGCTGGGTTCCTCCAGTTCCTCCAGCCACATGTGTGTGTGTGTGTGTGTGTGTGTGTGTGTGTTTGTTACTCTAAACTGTTAGTGTTGGCTGAGGTGTGTGTCTCAGAGATTAGAACACATGCTCTCACTGCTAGCTGCTCAGAATTGTTACCTGACTCACACTTAGTTCAGCAGGATTTTGTTGTTAGAGACACAGAATATCTGCGATCACAGCACTGACACACACGGTAAACAAAGTACTTTATCCTCGGCTCTCTCACACTTATTACGCCAATTTCTGTCGGCAGCCCTTGGATGACTAATCGCCCTCTACTTCTACTGTAAACTCTTTTGCAAATATATATTACCTAACCTTTGCTCTTCCTTCACAGCTTTGAAAATATCTGCCCTGGAATTAATTACATTCGGGTGAGAATTGAACCGACACTGATCCTGACCTCCTCTGATTCTGTGTGCTCTGTTTATTTTTGCACATCACTTGTGAACTGTGCTTTTCCAAACCATTTCAAGCCACAACACTCTTAATTTGGCTGTAAATCCACCACCTGCACAAAGGATCAGGGATCCACATACATTTGCGTGGATTAGCAATCTGCTGTGGTGTGTTGGTCAGGGCACACCTCTACACCAGCTCATTAATGCAAATATGTAATAAGTAAGTCATGTGGCAGCAACTCAATGCATAAAAGTGTGCAGACTAGTCAAGTGGTTGTTCAGACCAAACATAAGAATGGGGAAGAAGTGTGATCTAAGTGACTTTGACTGTGGAAAGATTATTGGTGCCAGACGGGGTGATTTGAGTATCGCAGAATCTCCTGATCTCCTGGGATTTTCATATACAACAGTTCCTAGGGTTTGCAAAGAATGGTGTAAACAGACAAAATACATTGAATGGGCTGCAGGTCTATGGGCAGAAATGCCTTGTTTTTGAGAGAAGTCAGAGGAGAATGGCCAGACTGGTTCAAGCTGACAGGAAAGTGACAGTAGCTCAAATAACCACGCGTTACAACAGTGGTGTGCAGAGAGCACTTCTGAATGCACAAATGTATTGAGCTTTGAAGTGGATGGGCTACAGCAGCAGAAGACCACATTGAGTTCCACTCCTGTACCGAATATAGTGTCCACTGAGAGTACATTTACATGTATTAGGAATTTGTTATGGTGTGTTGGTGCAACAGACAACAAGTATAAAGAATAGAAAATTATATAACTATAAAGTTCAAGATTAAAGTACAGATATGTAACTTATTACTGCCCATTACGCCCCTGGTATATAGGGCATCAATGAAGGTCCAACATCTCTAGCAGTGTTCAGGGCTTCCTTCATCACGTCAGTAGCTTCCTCTCGGTTTTCGCTACTGTTAGTCACACAAGTCCCAGGAGGAGAATCTGGAATACAGTCACACTCAGGTGCAGAAGGATTCTTCATTGCTGTTTCCATAACATTCTATCATTCAAGGTTGTTAACCCTCAGATGAACTCCTGAACATGGAGGACTGGTGGACAACTCTTAGTATGGCCTCTGCCCTTTGACCTGTTTGGCATGGGTGACCCTACCAAGAGCCAAAACATAAAGCCCCAACTCCAACCAACACAGCTCTCCAGGTCACTGAGGCATGTAAGGCTCCAAACCACAACAAGGTTATGGTCCTCTTGGAGGGTGGATATGTAAACAGCAGTACAAAAAGTGGTTTAAAGTGTTTACAGTGCAGTGCAGAGACGGGGTAATGGGTAGATGGGGGCTTGGGGCTAACTAGAATGGTTGATCATCTTAGCTGCCTGGGCAGAAACTTTTAAGATGGAGTAAGGTTTTTGTTTTAACAGCCCTATGACAATTTCCAGACTGGATCTCAAGGATCAAGTATCAACTTCATTCACCATATACATTTACATGTATTAGGAATTTTCTCTGGTGTGTTGGTTTGGGGTGCGACATGCAGCGAAAACAACAACATTCAACCATTATGAAGAATTACATAAAAATTAAGTTTGAGGTTAAAGTTCAGATATGGAATAAATACATAAATTTGCAGATAACACCAAGAATAGGGGCATAGTGGATAGTGGATATCAAAGCTTGCAGTGGGAACTGGAACTGCTGGAAAAAGGCAGATGGAATTTAATGCAGACAAGTGCCAGGTGTTGCACTTAAAGAGGACCTACACGTTGAACACTAGGGCACTGAGGAGTGCAATAGGACAGAGGGATCTGGGAATACCTATACACAATTACTTGAAAGTGGTGTCACAGGTAGATAGCGTCCTAAGGAAAGTTTTTGGCACATTGGCCTTCGTAAAGCAATAGACTGAGTAGAGGAATTGGGATGTTTTGTTGAAGTTGTAAAAGACGTTGGTGAGGCCTAATTTGGAGTATTGTGTGCAGTTTTGGTCACCTACCTACAGGAAAGATATCAATAAGATTCAATGAGTGCAGAGAAAATTTACAAGGATATTACCAGGACTTGAGGATCTGAGTTATAGAAAGGGTTAGGACTTTATTCCCGAGAGTGTAAGAGAACGAGGACAGGTATACAAAATTATGAGGGATATAGATAAGGTAAATGTAAGCAGGTTTTTCCACTGAGGTTGAGACGGACTAAAGCTAGAGGTCATAGGTTAAGAGTGAAAGGTCAAATGTTTAAGGGAAGTTCATTACATAGGGTGGTGTGAGTGTGGAATGAGCTGCCAGCGGAAGTGGTAAATGTGGGTTCAATTTCAACACTTACGAGAAGTTAGGATAGGTACATGTATGGGAGGTGCAGTCACAGTCAAATCAGCGGAGGAGGCCTCACGCAGGTTCGGGAGAGAGAGATTGTAAAAAAGAGCTTTCGTGGAAGTTTGGTTTTTTTCCTGCAGAGCAGTCATGATTCATTAGCAAGGGCAAATAAAAATAAGACAGGGACAAGCAAAGCGGCCATTTTTTGAAACAGCCGTTGTGTGAGTGGACCAGGGTTAAATAAGCGTTGGAATATCAGCCTTTGGCGAGAACGGGCTGTGGGAAGGTTAGTATCTGGTGAGTTTCTTCTTCATTCTTCATTCTTCGTCTGTTAGTGAACAGTTAGAGCAGTGAGAATGGCTCCAGGGGCTGTGTTGTGTTCTTTGTGTGAGATGCGGGAATTCTGAGAGATCTCCAGCCTCATGGATGACCACATCTGCACCAGGTGCACCGAGCTGCAGATCCTCAGAGAACGTGTTAAGGAGCTGGAGCTGTAGCTTGATGATGTTCAGCTTATACGGGAAACTGAGGAGATGATTAATAGGAGCTACAGAGAGGTAGTCACTCCTAAGTTGCAGGAAACAGGGGGTGTGACTGTCAGGAGATGGAAAGGAATTGGGCACCCAATACAGAAATCCCTGTGGCCGTTGCCTCAATAATAGATATACTATTTTGGATACATTTCGGGGAGACAACCTACCAGGGGGAGTCATAGCAGCCCGGTTTCTGGCGCTGTCTGACACTGTGGCTCTGAAGGGTAGGGGGTGAAAAAGACTGCAAAAATGACAGGGGATTCCATAATTAGAGGAGTAGACATGAGATTTTGTGGACACGAGAGAGACAGCCAGATGATATGTTGCCTCCCAGGTGCCAGGATCAGGGACATCTCGGTTCAGTTCCACAATATTCTAAAGGAAGAGGGTGAGTAGCCAGAAGTCTTGGTACATAACGGCACCAATGACATAGGTAGGAAATGGAGGTCCTGAAGAGCAAATTTAGGGAGCTAGGTAGAAAGCTGAAAAGCATGACCTCCAGGGTAGCAATCTTTGGGTTGCTGCCTGTGCCACAGGCAAGTGAATAGGATGATTGGCAGATGAATACATGGCTGAAGCCCTGCAGCAGGGCCAGGGATTCAGATTCCTGGATCACTGGGATCTCTTCTGGAGCAGGTATGACTTGTACAAAAGGGACAGGCTTCACCTGAACCCGAGGGGGACAAATATCCTTGCAGGCAGGTTTGCTAGAGGGGGGTGGGAATGGGACTGTTCGTTTACAAGCAGGAGCAGAGTGTAGTGAGACTGTGAGGAAGAACAGGCAGATGACAGGGCAAAATTGCAGTCAATAGGATGAGTTTCAGTGTAAAAGGGGTACAAAATCGAAAAGACTGACAAATACAGGATTGAATGTGTTATATCTGAGTGCACCTGGTACTCGGTATATAGATGATCTTGTAGCACAGTTAGAGATTGGCAGTTTTGACATTGTGGGCATCACTAAGTTGTGGCTGAAAGAAGATTATAGTCCAGGGATACACATAGTATCAAAGCACAAGCAAACAGGCAGAGAGGTTGGCATGGTTCTGTTGGTAAAAAGTGAAATCAAATCGTTAGAAATGGTGAAATAGGATTGGAAGATGTAGAATCCTTATGGGTAGAGATAAGCAACCGGAAGGGTAAAAAGATACTGATTAGAGTTATATACAGGCCTACAAACAGTAGCCAGAATGGGGGCTACAAATTACAATGAGAGATAGTAAAGACATATCAAGAGACCAATGTTACGATAGTCATGAGGAATTTCAATATGCAGGTAGATTGGGGAAAATCAGGTTGGTGCTGGATCCCAAGAGAGAGAATTTGTAGAACGTGAGATGGATTTTTGGAACAGCTTGTGGTTGACCCCTTTATGGGATCAGCTATTCTGGATTGGGTGTTATGCTATGAACTGAAATTGATTAGGGAGATTAAGGTAAAGGAACCCTTAGGAGACAGTGATCATAACATGATGGAATTCACTCTGCACCTTGAGAGGGAGAAAATAAAGTTAGATGTGTCAGTATTACAGTGGAGTAAAGCTGGTTAAAGTTGATTGCAAGGGGACCCTAGCAGGGGTGATGGCAGAACAGCAAAGACTGGAGTTTCTGGGAGCAATTCAGAAGGCACTGGATAGAGACATCCCAAAGAAGATGTATTCCAAAGGCAGGATGACATAGCCATGGCTAACAAGAGGAGTCAAAGCCAACATAAAAGCAAAAGAGAGAACAGATAATAGAGAAAAAAATGGTGGGAAGTTAGAGAATGGGGAAAGTTTAAAATCCAACAGAAGGCAATTTAAAAAGTCATTATGGGGTATAGATTAAATATGAAGGTAAGCCAGCCAATAACAAAAAGGATACCGAACGTCTTTTGAGATATGTAAAGAGAGGCGAGAATAAATATTGGACCACTGTAAAATGAAACTGGAGAGGTAGTAATGGGGAACAGGGAAATGGCAGATGAACAGAATAAGTATTTTGCATTAGGTCTTCACACCGGAAGACACTAGCACTCTTCCAGAAATTCAAGAGTGTTGAGGGGTCAGAAGTGAGTGTAGCTGCTATTACTAGGGAGAAGGTCCTTCGGAAACTGAAAAGCCTGAAAGTAGGTAAGTCACCTGAACCAAATTTCTGAAAGAGGTAGCTGAAGAGATTGTGGAGGCATTTGTGATGATCTTACAAGAATCAATGGACTCTGGCATGATTCCCATGGACTGGAAACTTGCACATGTCACTCCACTCTTTAAAAAGTGGCGGAAGGCAGAACAGAGGAAATCATATACCAGATGTTGGATTTGATTGTTAAGGATGTGGTTTCAGGGTACTTGGAGGCACATGATAAAATAGGCTGAAGTTTCCTTAAGGGAAAATCTTGCCTGACAAATTGACATTGGTGTGAGTGCTGCCAGGGGTATTACAATGAAAACACCCGTTGAACAGATATAACAGCAGCTAAATGCTGAAAAATGACTCCCTGTTAGTCTTAGCCAACTCTGTCTATTTTGGAAAGTATTTGTGCAGCCAGCTGAGAGTTCTGAAGTTGTCCAGTCACAGTGTGAGTTTGCACATAATTTCTGTGACTGCGTGAGTTTCCTTTGGTCCTGTTTCCTCCCACAGGCCAGAGATGTCATAGAGAAGTACAGCACAAAAACAGGCCCTTTGGCCCATCTAGTCCATGCTGAAACAATTTAAACTGCCTACTCCCATTGACCTGCACCAGGACCATAGCCCTCCATACCCCTATCATCCATGTACCTATCCAAACTTCTCTTAATCTTTGAAATCAAGCTCACATGCACCATTTGCACTGGCAGCTCATTCCACACTCTTGTGCCCCTCTGAGAGAAGAACTTTTCACTTTTCACTTTCATCCCATGACCTTTGGTTGTAGTCCCACTCAATCTCAGTGAAGCTTGCATTAACCCTGTCTATATCCCTCATAATTTTGTATACCTCTGTCTAACCCCCTCTCAAACTTCTACATGCTAAGGAATACAGTTGTAACCTGTTCAATCTTTCCTTATAACTCAGGTCCTCCAGACCTGGCAACATCCTTTTAAATTTTCTTGGTTCTCTTTCAAACTTGTTTACACCTTTCCTGTAGGTAGATGACCAAAACGACACTCAACACTCCAAATTAGGCCTTACCAATGTCTTGTATAACTTCAACATAACATCCCATCTCCTGTACTCAATACATGGATTTATGAAGGCTGATGTGTCAAAAGCTTTCCTTATGACCCTATCTATCTGTGACCCCACTTTCAATGGATTATGGACCTGGATTCCCAGATCCCTTTGTTCTACCACACTCTTCAGTGCCCTACCATTCACAGTGTAAGTCCTACCCCAGTTGTGCAAAGCCTTGCACTTGTCTGCATTACATTCTATCTGCCATTTTCAGCCTATTTTTCCAGCTGTGCAGATCCCTCTGCAAGCCATGATAGCTTCCTTGTGTCCACTACAACCCCAATCTTGATGTCATCTACAAATTGATCCAGTTGACCATATTATCATCCAGATCATTTATACAGTTGACAAACAACAAAGGACCCAACACTGATCCCTGTGGCACTCCACAAGTCACAGGCCTCCAGTCAGAGAGGCAACCATCTACTACCACTCTCTGGCTTCTCCCAAAAAGCCAATATCTAATCCAATTTACTACCTCATCTTGAATGCTGAGTGACTGATTTTTCTTGACCAACTTTCCATGCAGGAACTTTTCAGATGCCTTGTTAAAGTCCATGTGGACAACATCTACTGCCTTGCCTTCACCCACTTTTCTGGTAATTTTCTCAAAAAAACTCTATAAGATTGGTTAGAAATGAGCCACCACACAGAAAGCCATGCTGACTATTCTTAATTAGTCCATGTCACTCCAAATTCTTGTATATCCAGTCCCTTAGAATACCTTCCAATAACTTTCCCACGACTGATGTCAGACTCATTGGCTTATAATCTCCTGGTGTATTTTTAGAGCCTTTTTTAAACAACGGAACAACATTGGCTATCCTCCAATTCTCTGGTACCTCTCCTGTCACTAAATATGATTTAAATTTCTCTGCTAGGCCTCAGTAATTTCTGCACTTGCCTCCCGTAGGGTCTGAGGGAACACCTTGTCAGGCACTAGGGATCTATCCACCTTGATTTGCCTCAGAATAACAAACACCTCCTCCTCTGTAATCTGTACAGGTCCATGAAGTTGATGCCACTTTGCCTCACCGCTATAGACTCTGTATCCATAAATACAGATACAAACTATTTATTTAAAACCTCCCCTATCTATTTTGGCTCCACACATGTATTACCATTCTTGTCTTCCAGTGGACCAATTTTGTTCTTTGCAATCCTTTTGCTCTTAACATATCTGTAGAATTCCTTAGGATTCTTCTTCATGTTGTCTGCTAGAGAAACTTCATGCTTTCTTTAACTCTGCTGATTTCTTTCTTGTGTGTTCTCTTGCATTTCTTGTACTCCATAAGCACCTCATTTTTTCCTTCCTGCCTATACCTGCTATGCATCTCCTTTTTTCTCTTAACCAGGGCCTCAATACCTGTTGAAAATCAAGGTTCCCTGTAAGTTTTATCTTTACCTTTTATATTGACAGGCACATACAAGCTTTGTATTCTCAAGATTTTGCTTTTAAGGGCTTCCCACTTGACAAGTACACCTTTGCCACATCGGGTTAGTCGATAACTTGTCTGCTGTAAATTGCCCCAAGTATGTATGTGAGTGTTTGAATCTGAGGGAAGTTGATGAAAAATTGAGAGAATGTAAACTATGTGGGATTAATGTAGAATTACGTAGTGGGTGGGTGATGGGTGGCATCGACCCTCTGGGCTGAAGGCCCTACTTCCATTCTCTGTAGCGCTATCTCCCAGTGTAAGTCAAGTGCCTCTTTAAATAAACATAATGAAGTAGCTCAGTTTGCTCTTGGCTTTCCCAACAAAGGGCAAGGGTTGCATGCAAAACCTTCACTTTATTTTGGCAAATGAGGAAATATGTGCATAGCATGTGATGTAATTCAGCATCCAACTGCACTGGTAAATTATGTATGGAGTTGCCTTGACCAATTTCCCATTCAGTCTAATTCACTCAAAAATTATCAGCTGTGTGGTTTAAATTACTTTCATGTTTTAATGTGTGCATCTAACCTCTCGGCTAATGCTCCAGTGTTCTTGATTTTACAGCCAAACAGAATTGCTTTCCATTTTTACCCAAGAAAATTTGCATATTTTAGCAACTAGACTATCTGATTCCTCAAACTTCTAAATTCAATGGATTACAAGCCAACTTAATTCAAGCTGTAGCTATAATGTAAACCTGTAAGTTCTAGCAAGGATAATTTTATAAATTGATACTTTTTCTGCCCTGCACTACTGTCTAAAACCATATGCAGTACTCCAGTGTGGTAATAAGTAACTCTCATTGCACTTGGAGTTTAATTTCCTTCCTTTTGTATTCCAGTCTGTTTAAGATAAAAGTCAACATTCCGTTAACCTTGTTCATCATTCTACAATCAGTGATTGTAAACTGCAGAAATAGGAAATATACAGTGACACCATTACATCAAGGAAGCTCTAGATAATTAATGTTACTAAATCTATTAGCTTAAAGAATATTACAAATTAATTGTGTGACTTTTTCGTGGTCTCTTACCATCATTAATTGAAAAAAGGTACAGATATGTATGTTTGTCCTTGAATTTTTTGTGAAGCATTGAAAATAGACATGTTCATTTAAGTCTTTTTGGAGACTCTCATTGTAATAAATACAGAAGGTCTGATATTTTTTCGGCATTAACTGGTATCAAGAGAATAAACACAACCAAAAGGCTACCTGCAAGGAATGTGTTTTTTTTTCTTTCGTTGATGAGTCTTCATGCAGGAATCAAAGTAACCTAAAGAAGGGGTCATTAATTTTGCATGAAGAATGTCAAACATGGCTTTCAATGTGCTCTTGTAGATTATTCACTGATTCTACAGGATACATTAGTCAGGAACATAACAGTGCTGTCATGATGGAAAAATAGGTCTTCTGAAAGGTCTGTCCTAAAATGTTAACTGTGCCTATTTCTTTAAATGCGAGCCAAAATGCCGAGGGCTTCCAATATTTTCTACATTTTACATGCTGCTTAGGGGATCTTTTCAATGCCTAATCAAGTCAAGTTGAGCTTATTGTCACGTGCACAACTACAATGAAAATCTGACAATGATAAGAGGTCATGAGACTTCATTATCACAAATGAGAAGGGCCTATCTCCTTACTGCGGCACCTTGTGGCATTTCTGCTGCAATCAAATTTCTAGGCCATTGTATCTAATTCAGGTTTTATGAGGTGACTGTTGTCAACATTTTTTGCTAATGGAGTGGAAAATGATATCTGTGCAATCAAATTGATTGATTTCCTCAAATAAGCCAGAAGTGTTAGTAATCTAGATGATTGATTGCCCCTATTATTTCACATGAAAAAATGCCTAGTGATATAGGTCGTAACCACACTATCTAAATCATACAATGTCTCTTTTGCAAATAAATACAGATCGGTACAATGATCCAGCAGTCCATGGATACCTTTTACTCACTGATTTATTCACACTATTAGCATCTGAGCTTTGATAGCAGCTCAGATGATTGATGAAGTGAAAACGTCATTAACAACTTGAGGCTTGAAAATCAATTCTATAGAACAGCTGGCTTTGAACGTATCCACGAATTCCTTCCTCAGACCATCTAGTTGTCTCTTCCAGTGACAGAGCTCAGAACCGGTTATCCACTATGGGAATCTGCTGTTGGTAATGCATATGACATGGTTTCTTCTGCAGAAACTGTAAGCACAGGGGCTTAAGCACTTTGCTGGGGGAGTTCATTAAGATTGGTACACTTATCTGGGGCTCCACAGGGGACTGTCTTGTCTCCCTTTCTCTTCACCATTTACACCTCGGACTTCAACTACTGCACAGAGTCTTGTCATCTTCAGAAGTTTTCGGATGACTCTGCCATAGTTGGATGCATCAGCAAGGGAGATGAGGTTGAGTACAGGGCTATGGTAGGAAACTTTGTCACATGGTGTGAGCAGAATTATCTGCAGTGTAACGTGAAAAAGACTAAGGAGCTGGTGGTAGACCTGAGGAGAGCTAAGGTACCAGTGACCCCTGTTTCCATCCAGGGGGTCAATATGGACATGTTGGAGGATTACAAATACCTGGGGATACGAATTGACAATAAACTGGACTGGTCTAAGAACACTGAGGCTGTCTACAAGAAGGGTCAGAGCCGTCTCTATTTCCTGAGGAGACTGAGGTCCTTTAAAATCTGCCGGACAATGCTGAGGATGTTCTACGAGTCTGTGGTGGCCAGTGCTATCATGTTTGCTGTTGTGTGCTGGGGCAGCAGGCTGAGGGTAGCAGACACCAACAGAATCAACAAACTCATTCGTAAGGCCAGTGATGTTGTGGGGATAGAACTGGACTCTCTCACGGTGGTGTCTGAAAAGAGGATGCTGTCCAAGTTGCACGCCTTCTTGGTTAATGTCTCCCATCCACTACATAATGTACTGGGTGGGCACAGGAGTACATTCAGCCAGAGACTCATTCCACCGAGATGCAACACAGAGCATCATAGGAAGTCATTCCTGCCTGTGGCCATCAAACTTTACAACTCCTCCCTTGGAGGGTCAGACACCCTGAGCCAATAGGCTGGTCCTGGACTTATTTCATGATTTACTGGCATAATTTACATGTTACTATTTAACTATTTATGGTTCTATTACTATTTATTATTTATGGTGCAACTGTAACGAAAACCAATTTTCCCCCGGGATCAATAAAGTATGACTATGACTTATCCTTACAGTGAATTTGGAGGATTTGGCAGAGGTACTATTGGTAGCAACTTTTCAGTATCTTGAGGTGCCTGATAGAGGTAGTTCAGGTTTTTCAAGGGTATGGATTCACATTACGAGCTCACCATTAAGGGTTTGGGGAAAAGCAGAATTATAGAATAACACAGCAGTCTCTTCGACCAAACTCATCCATGCAAACCAAGGCGTCTTCCTGAGCTCGTCCCACTTGCCTGCATTTAGCCCATATCCCTCAAAACCTTTCTAATCCATACACCTGTCCAAATGTCTTTTAAGTGTAATTATACCTGCCTTTACCACTTCCTTTGGCATCTCTGTACCACACTTGTCATTCTCTCTTTTCCCTTCCATCAGGCAGAAGATACAAAAGCTAGAGACAATACACCCCCAAGGTCAACAACAGCGTAGTTATAAGAATCTTTAATGTAACTCTTACATGTTAATGATGAGTTCTTGTTCTCTCAGTTTACCTCAAAATGTCCCTTGCGATGTACCTGCATAGTTCTTTCTCTGTGACTCGAACAATATTCTGCATTCTGCTATTGTTTTCCTTTTGTACTGCCTTAATGTACTGACAAATGGAATGACTTGTCTGGATGGCATGCAAACGAAAGCTCTTCACTGTATCTTCGTTAATGCGGCATCAATAAGACAAATACATATCCTCAGCTCCCTTTTAAATTGTTTCCTTCTCTCCATAAACCTGTGCCATTTATTTTCAGACTTCCCTACCCTGGAACAAAGACTGTAGATACCTAGCAACACACATCAAAGTTGCTGGTGAACGGAATTAGTCCTGACGAAGGGTCTCGGCCTGAAACGTCGACCGTACCTCTTCCTAGAGATGCTGCCTGGCCTGCTGCGTTCACCAGCAACTTTGATGTGTGTTGCTTGAATTTCCAGCATCTGCAGTATTCCTGTTGTTTGCATCTGTAGATACCTACCCCATCTATGTCCTTCATGATTTTATAAACCTCTATAAGTTCACACTGTAACCTCCTTCACTCCAGAGTAAATAGTCCCAGCTTCTCACTCCTCTGTTTATACCTCAAGACTTCTACTCCTCGCAACATCCTTGTGAATCTTTTCTGTACGCTCTTTAGGTTAGTCACGTCCTGCCTGTAGTGTGGAATCAAAAACTGCACAGAATATATCCTATTTCCCACTGATAGTAAAATCAGATGTAAATCAAATGTTAGTGCACTGACTGCCTGAGTACCTCACTTCCTTTGCTTTCTTTCATCTATTGGTGCATCACAGTACTAATGGTAAGACTCTTGGCAGTGTGGAGGCTCAGAGGGATCTTGGGGTCCAAGTCCACAAGACACTCAGAGCTGCTGCACAGGTTGACTCTGAGGTTAAGAAGGCATAAGGTGCATTGGCCTTCAACAATCGTGGGATTGAGTTTAGGAGCTGAGAGGTAATGTTACAGTTATAAAGGACCCTGGTCAGACCCCGCTTGGAGTCCTGTGCTCAGTTCTGGTCACCTCACTACAGGAATGATGTGGAAACTATAGAAAGGGTGCAGAGGAGATTTACAAGGATGTTGCCTGGATTGAGGAGCATGCCTTATGAGCTCGGCCTTTTCTCCTTGGAGTGACGGAGGATGAGAGGTGATCTGATAGAGGTGTATAAGATGATGAGAGGCATTGATTGTGTGGATAGTCAGAGGCTTTTTCCCAAGACTGAAATGGCTAGCACAGGCGGGCACAGTTTTAAGGTACTTGGAAGTAGGTACAGAGGAGATGTCAGGGGTGAGTTTTTTAACGTAGAGAATGGTGAGTGCGTGGAATGGGTGGTGGAGGCGGATATGATAGGGTCTTTTAAGAGGCTCCTGGATAGGTACATGGAGCTTAGAAAAGTAGAGGGCTATGGGTATCGTGAGGTCATTTCTAAAGCAAGTACATGTTTGGCACAGCACTGTGGGCTGAAGGGCCTGTATTGTGCTCCAGGTTTTCTACGTTCTGTTTTCTATAAGAGGCGTCCTGACGAAGGGTCTTGGCCCGAAACGTCAACTGTGCTTCTTCCTATGGATGCTGTCTGGCCTGCTGTATTCCTCCAGCATTTTGTGTGTGTTGCTTAATCTTGCACCTGATTGTTTACCTGCATGTACTTTCTCTGTAGCTGCTACTCTTTATTCCGTGTTGTTATTGTTTTACTTCAATGCACTGTGTAAAAAAGGTTCAAAATTTAAGGTAAGTTTATTATTGAAGTACATATACGGTATGTCACCACATAACTACCCTGAGATTCATTTGCTTGCAGGCATTTATAGGAAAAAAAGAAATACGTACAATAAAATTTATGAAAATCTATACTTATTAAAGACTGTGCAAAAGAGGACAAATCTTGCAAATAATAAATTATACTGAGTTGTAGAGTCCGTGAAAGTTAGCCTGTAGGTTGTTGAGTCAATTTAACATTGAGGTGAGTGAAGTTATCACCTTGGTTTAGAAGATTGATAGTTGAAGGATAATAACTGTTGCTGAACATGCTGGTGTGGCACCTAAGGCTCCAGTACTTCCTTCTCGATGGTATTAGTGAGAAGAGGATGATGTGGTCCTTGATGATGGATGCTGCTTTCTTCTGGCACTGCTCCTTGTAAATGTGCTCAATGATGAGGAGGGTTTTGCCTGCAACGGACTGGGCAGTATCTACCACTTTCTGTTCCTGAGCATTGGTGTTTCCATACCAGGCCGTGATCAGGGTATTTTTCACTGTGCATCTATAGAACTTTGTCAAAGTTTTAGATGACATGCCAAATCTGTTCAAACTTCTAAGACAGTAGAGGTGTTGTCATACCTTCTTTGTGATTATGGCACTATTCAATCAGATTTTCAATCTCCATCCTATATGCCAATTTGTCTCTACCTTTGAATTTGGCCAACCACAGTGGTGTTGCTGGCAAACTTAAATATGACATTGAAGTTGTACTTAGCCACACTATCATTGGTATATAGTGAATAGAGCACACAGCCTTGTTGTGCACCTGTGCTGAAGATGACTGTGGAGGAGATGTTGTTTCCAATTCATACTGACTTGGATCTGCAAATGAGGAACTAGAGGATCCAGTTGCACAGGGATGTATCAAGATCTAGATCTTGGAGCTTGGTGATTAGTTTTGAGGAGATGATAGTGTTGAATGCTGAGCTGTAGTCAATGAAGAGCATCCTGATATATGCATCTTCACTGTCAGATGTTCCAGAACTGAGAGAAGAGCAAATGAAATGGTATTTGATGTTGACCTGTTGTGACAGTAGCCAAATTGGGGCAATACAAGTCACTTCTCAGGCAGGAGTTGATATGCTTCCTGAATATTCAAAGCACTTCATCACAGCTGATACAAGTGCTACTGGCCGATAATCGTTGAGGCAGATTACCACGTTCTTCTTGGGCACCAGTACGATTGAAGCAGGTGGGTATCTCAGACTGCTGAAATGAAAAGTTGAAGAGTTTGTAAACACTTCAGCAGTTGATTAACATAGATCTTCAGTATTTGGCCAACTACACTGTCTGGGCAAGATGATCTTAGTGGGTTCACCCTATTAAAGGATGCTCTCATGTTGGACTCAGAGACTGAAATCACAGGGCCATCGAGGGCTGTGGTGCTTCGTGAAGTTCACCCTATATTTTGTAGGTCAAAGTGAGCATAAAAGGCCTTGAACTCATCTGGGAGCAACACCTTGTTATCATTTACATTGCTTGCTTTTGTTTTGATCTGATCTGTGTGAACTTTCTTCATCTCTATCTTTTATGGAACTGAACTTCAGTTGTGTAATCACTGTGGGCTGATGGTACAGTTGTAGTATTAATGCAGCCTTTGTTTCTCATCCTATTATCAGTACTTATTTTTCCAATTCATCATTTTCTTTTACTACAAACTTGCTTTTATTTTAAACTTTTTTACGACAGTAAGATCCAAACACTGTGACGTCAGTGAATCCAGTGATGAATTGCTGAACAATTCCTCTTCCAGTTAATTTTGAGGAAAGATTTCTCTGCTAATGATGAAAATAGACTTAGATTCAGATAAACTGGAATCCTTGCTGATGTTTCATGTATCAAGTTTGCAAGTTATATAAGAGTGAACAAAAGAAGTGACCTAAGTTGTCTTGCCTGGTTTACTGAATCTTCTTAAGATATGGGAGGCTATATCTATTTGCAACTAACAGTTCAAACACATATTTTTTGAGATGTCACAGAATATTGTAGCTTGGTTTGGCTATTTGAAAGTTTGGTTGATCACCAAACTTGGCAAAATGTTTGCAGATGTTTTGACTCCGATCGAGAAGCTGTCGTAAGTACGCAGCTGAGGGTGTTGTCTCCTCAGAATGCCAGTTTACACTCCTTCAGGGTCTGCAGGGTTAGTGATCTGGTTGGCTGGTTCAAAACACTGTGAACAGGTTAGCAGTAGAAGATTCTGATTAGTTAGCTTCGAGGGAGGTCCATCAGAAATGTTTGCTTCACGCTCCAGATTCCGAGATGAATGCTAATTGCTGATTAATCCTGACCTAATAAAGACTGATTGCTGATGTCGTTGTTTCTCTCTTCTCTGTAAGGGGTCATGTACCAGATCTAACATATGTCGATGTGTTGGTTGATGGATCCTTCTGTAGAGAATCACACTTTAAGAAATTCTCGTTCTTGCTGGAGTCAACCTCAGCATCAGAACAGCGAAGTGAACATATCCAATGGACCTCGCTTGAAGTTAGCCAGTCAGAATCTCCTACTGCTGAACTGTTCACAGTGTTTTGGACCAGCCAGCCAGATCACGATGTCTAATCAATATCCGTTCGTCCCCTGGAGGAGTACAAGCCGGCATTATGAGGAGACAACACCCACAACTGCGCACTTATGATGGCTTCTTGATTGGAGCCGAAATATCTGCTAACGTTTTGCCAAGCTCGGCGATCATCCAAACTTCCAGTTCAAAGACAAAAATTATAAACTTATCTTACAAATTTACTTATACTGTAATTTATCATTGGCGTGCTGTTGGGTGATGGCCCGAGTGCAGAGGAGGAGACACTGAAGCCGAGTGAACAGTTCACTGAGTTTTAATAAGAACTGTGCAGAACAAAAGGAAAATAATAAATACTAGGCCAACAGGGCCGCTAACTAAAACCTCAAACTAAAAAATCTAATGCCGACACTGCAGTTCGGAAGCAGCAACTTCATAATAACTGAATAACGCTCCTTTACGGCGTCAGTCTAAATTGTAGACTTCTTTCCCAGAACGTGGACTCAGGAAGCAGGGAACGTTGCTATCGCTGTGCTTTGGTCAAGACTTGACAAGACTGAAATGAAAGGAAGGGAATTAAATACAACCAACCACAAAAAATCTGTAATTGGCTGGAATATGCGTTCTCACAAGCGTGATTCCTGACCCCTTGCAGCTGCCCACCTGCGAGGGCACCCAGACTCTGTGGCAGTGTCTGTAGTTGTCTAAATCCATCCATAGAAGTTCCTCAACTCACTTGTGTGTTGCTTCATATTTCCACCATCTGCAGTCTCTTGTGAATCATTTCTACTGTGCTTTCTTCTGTGTTTATAAGCATATTAATAAATACTTCATTGATCCCGAGTGGGAAATTCTTTCATTACAGCAGCAGCATTTAAAAACACACTTAGCAGTGTGCAGACTTAACTAATAATAAAGTACAGAATAATAACATGCACAATATTATCTTAGAAGAGATGTGCTGGCATTGGAGAGGACCCAGAGGAGGTTCACAAGGATAATTCCGGGAATGAAAGGGTTATCATATGAAGAATGTTTGATGGCTCTGGGTCTGTACTCGCTAGAACTCAGAAGGACGAGGGGGGATCTCACCGAAACCTTTCGAATGTTGAAAAGCCTAGACAGAGTAGATGTGGAAAGGATGTTTCCCATGGTGGGAGACTCTTGGACAAGAGAGCACAGCCTCAGGATAGAGGGGCGTCCATTCAAAACAGAGATGTGAAGAAATTCCTTTAGCCAGAGGGTAGTGAATTTGTGGAATTTGTTGCCACGTGCAGCTGTGGAAGCCAGGTCATTGGGTGTACTTAAGGCGAGATTGATAGGTTCTTGTTTGGACATGACATCAAAGGTTACGGGGAGAAGACCAGGGAGTGGGGTTGAGGAGGAGGAAAAAAAAGGATCAGCCATGACTGAATGACGAAGCAGACTCGATGGGCCAAATGGCCTAATTCTGCTCCTATGTCTTATGGTCTTACAATAATAATTTACCAATGTGCAATAATAATGTACAAAATAATAAAACAGAGACTATTGTACCATGCTGTGTGTTCTGCTGTTGCACAGAGATGAACAGTTGTATATGCTTATTGCATTTGATAGGAAAGATATTTTAATAGAAGAGAATATTATTTTCCCTTTTACACCGACTTTCTAAATTCATTTCTGTACTTTGCCAAGTTTGTTGGTGTCTTAAATTTTTAGGGTGTTTTAGATTTGTTTTACCTAAGAGCTGTCAGAGAAAGGCCAAAGAGCATTCTTCTGTGCTACAAATAGCCACATTTCTAAGGACACAGCATATTAACGATGGGAGTAAACACAATGCTCTATATTTTGTGAGCAGCAGCAAATATGTATGCTCATCTTTCATAATGCTTCGAGCTCACCTCTAACACTTTGTGGATTATTGAACAGCAGTTTGGTGTCTGACCCAATGGCATGCCCTCCACGGCAGACCAGGTCTCCTTTACCAAACAGGTAAAGCACCAGTGTGACTCTTCAGCCAATAGGATTAAAGAATTATCACTGAGTCACATGGATTTGAGCTTTAGTCTGGATGGCAAGTTCTACTGGGCAGAGGCCTTGAGACTCCCGGGAGAATGGGCTTGCAGCATGTCCTACATTTTTTAACAAGGGTGCTCCTTTAAATTATTTTCTGCCAGTCCCCAGCCATGGGCTGCCGGATTAAGAGGCTGGAAGACTGCCAGAAACTGGAGAGAGCATGCAAGGCTACATGAGGTTTTGGTCTCCATTGTGGTTTGTGATGTCTATTTGTCTAATTGTGAGGTGTGAGGATGGTAGAGGGCTAAAGATTCCAGTGGTAGGTGGCATTTCGGAAATACTGATGTTGTGCGATTCAGTATGGATTTAAGGGTGAGGATGGTGAGAGGTTGTGCAGTGTGGAGGTTCGATGGTAAGTGGGAGAACATTAGAAGATAAGAAATAGGAGCAGGGGTAAGCCATCTGACCCGTCGAGCCTGCTCCGTGATTCAATAAAGATCATGGTCGATCTGGCCGGACTCATCTCCACCTACCTGCCTTTTCCCCAAAACCCTTAGTTCCCCTACCATGCAAAAATCTATCCAACCTTGTCTTAAATATATTTACTGAGGCAGCCTCCACTGCTTAAGTCATCAGGCTGGTTCAGTGCGACTAATTTTATATATTACTTCCTGGCCTAAAAGCAGAACTGTAACGGCACTTAAGTAGTAGATTCGGCTTTTCTGGTCTTTTTGCAGCTTCTGGATTTCTGAGGTCTGTGAAGCAAGGATATCTTCAATTAAAAATAGAATGACTGTTCACATGAAAGCAAAAAACCCAGTCCTGCTGAAGGGTTTCGGCCCAAAATGTCGACTGTACTTTTTTCCATAGATGCTGCCTGGCCTGCTGAGTTCCTCCAGCATTTTGTGTGTGTTGCTCAGGTTTCCAGCGTCTGCAGACTCTCTCTTGTTTGTGAAAAAAGTGTGTCAATATGTTCATTTGCCTAACCTGCTTCCCATAAGCAGAGATGGAGAACCGATACTCCAGTTCAGTAGGGACAATGATATCTGTGGGGTCAGAATAATTAGTGTGCTGATAAAAGCACTGTTGAATAGGAGAATGGCATAAGAACACAAGAAGATAGGATCAACAGTAGGTCACCTAGGCATTCTAGACTGATTCACTATTCAATATGATCACGACTGATCTGCTCCAGGCCTCAAGTTCTCCTCTATGCCACATCCCCAAAAACCTCATTTTTCAAAAAAAATCTACTACTTTAGGCAAATTGGAGTGGATCCAGCTCCGTTCTCAAGCAAGAGCTGATATGTCTATCACCAACCTCTCAAAACACTTCATCACCGTGAATGTAAGTGCTACTCGACAATAGTCATTAAGGCAGGTTACCACATTTTCCTTAGACACTGGTATAATTGAAGTCTGCTTTAAGCAGGTGGTTACCTCAGTCTGCTGAAGTGAGAAGTTAAAGATCCCAGTGGACACTCCAGCCAGTTGATCAGCACAGGTCTTTAAGTGTTTGTCCAGGTATCCAGTCTGGGCCAGTTGGTTTTCATGGGTTCACCTGCCTGAAGACTGCTCGCACGGCAGCCTCAGGGACTGAATTCACAGTATCATCAGGGGCTTTGGGAGTTCATGATGGTTCCTTCATGTTTTCACGGTCAAAGCAAGCACAGAAGGCGCAACAGCAGATGCCATCTCATTGTCTCTTCACTCAACCCTGGAACATCTGGACAGCAAAGGTACATACGCACTTCAGCATGCTCTCTATCGACTACAGCTTGTATTCAATAGCATCATCCCCTCAAAAATTAATCAATAAGCCTCAAGACCTTGGCCTCAATACCTCTTTGTGCAATTGGATCCTTGATTTCCTCACTTGCAGACTGCAGTCAGTTCAGATTGGCAACATCTCCTCCACAATCTCCTTCAGCAAAGGTGCACCACAAGTCTGGGTGCTAAGCCCCCTGCTCTACTCACTTTACACTTATAACTGTGTGGCTAAGCATATCTCCAATGCCATGTTCAAGTTTGCAGAAGACACCGCTGTTATAGGCCAAACCAAAGGAGGTGATAATTCACCATACAGGAGAGAGATTGAAAATCTGGCTGAGTGGTGCCACAACAACCTCTCACTTAATGTTAACAGGACCAAGGAGCTGACTATCGACTTCAGGAGGAGGAAACTAGAGGTCCATGAGCCTGTCCTCCTTGGGGGAATCAAAGGTGGAGGGGTCAGCAACTTTAAATTCCTTAGTGTTATCATTTCGGGGGAACTTGTCCTAGCCCAACACATAAGTGAAATTATGAAGAAAGCGTGGCAGTGCCTCTATTTCCATAGTTTACAGAAATTCAGCATGACATTTAAAATTTTGACAAACTTCTATAATGTGTGGTGAAGAGTATATTGACTGGCTGCGTCACAGCCTGCTTAGGAAACACCAATGCCATTGAATGGAAAATCCTACAAAAAATAGTGGATACAGCCCAGTCCGTTGTGGGTAAAGTCCTCTCCACCACTGAGCACATCTATACAGAGTGTTGTCACAGGAAAGCAGCATCCATCATCAGGGAACCCACTACCCAGGGAATGCTCATTTCTCGCTGCGGCCATCAAGAAGAAGGTACCAGAGCCTCAGGACTCACACCACTTGGTTCAAGGACAGTTATGCTCAAGAAGGAAATCAAGAAACTGTGCACAAGCTCCTCTACACATAAATGATAAAGCAGTGGAAAGGGTCTCCAGCATTAAATTCCTGGAGGTGAACATCACAGAGAAGCTCTCTTGGACCATAAACACCTCCTTGATGGTAGGGAAGGCTCAGCCATGCCTATGGTATCTTATGAGTTTAGAGAGAGAAAATCTGCCCCAAATGCTGCTGGTAAACTTTTATCAATGTGTAATTGAGAACATACTGACCTACTGCATGACAGTATGGTACACCAGCTGCAGCTGATCAACTAAAAAGCACTTCAAAGAGTGACCAGGACTGCACAGAATATCACAGGCACACAACTACCAGATATGGAAACCATCTACAACTCAGGACGTCTACAGCAGACTCTCAAAATCGTGATGGACCTACCCCACCTCAGAAATTACCTGTTCAATCTCCTACTATCTGACAGTAAATGGAGAAACATCTCTGCCTGGATATCCAGACTGAAAAACAGCTTTTTCCCCAGGGCTGTCATGCATCTGAACAATGCCCCCCCCACCCAAAGTCCATAGGTACTATGGACAATCTCGAAATGCCATACATAGGCATAATTTTTGATGCTATTTTATACTTAATCATTGTATTTTGTAATTAGGGCATGTGCAACACTTGAATAGAGCAGCACTGTTTCGTTTAAATTTAGAGTTGTTTGTTCTTAATCCAGTTGTAATTTAGATGTCATTCTCAATAACTCAAGACATTATTTTAAATGTAGTCATTATGTTTTTAGTAATTGAATTGCCAATATGATGTTTTGCTCTGAATGAAGTGGCACTGCAATCTTGTTGTCCTCAGCAATGACAATAAAGCTCAACTAACTAACTGACTATTACTCTTCAACTATCAGGGTCTTGAACCAAAGGGTATAACTTCACTCGACTTCATCCGCCCCATCACTGAAATATTCCCATAATCTATGGACTCACCTTCAATTACTCTTTGTCCCATGTTCTCGATGTTGATTGCTTATTTATTAATTATTATTATTTCTTTCTTGTTGTATTTGCACAGTTTGTTGTCTTTGGTTGAACTGCATCTCAGAGTGCTTAAGGAAGTAGCCCAAGAAATAGTGGATGCATTAGTGATAATTTTTCAAAACTCTTTAGATTCTGGACTAGTTCCTGAGGATTGGAGGGTGGCTAATGTAACCCCACTTTTTAAAAAAAGAGGGAGAGAGAAACCAGGGAATTATAGACCTGTTAGCCTAACATTGGTGGTGGGGAAACTGCTAGAGTCAGTTATCAAAGATGTGGTAATAGCACATATGGAAAGCGGTGAAATCATCGGACAAAGTCAGCATGGATTTGTGAAAGGAAAATCATGTCTGACGAATCTCATAGAATTTTTTGAGGATGTAACTATTAGAGTGGATAGGGGAGAACCAGTGGATGTGGTATATTTGGATTTTCAAAAGGCTTTGGACAAGGTCCTACACAGGAGATTAGTGTGCAAACTTAAAGCACAGGGTATTGGGGGTAAGGTATTGATGTGGATAGAGAATTGGTTGGCAGACAGGAAGCAAAGAGTGGGAATAAACAGGACCTTTTCAGAATGGCAGGCAGTGACTAGTGGGGTACCACAAGGCTCAGTGCTGGAACCCCAGTTGTTTACAATATATATTAATGACTTGGATGAGGGAATTAAATGCAGCATCTCCAAGTTTGCGGATGACACGAAGCTGGGCGGCAGTGTTAGCTGTGAGGAGGATGCTAAGAGGATGCAGGGTGACTTGGATAGGTTAGGTGAGTGGGCAAATTCATGGCAGATACAATTTAATGTGGATAAATGTGAGGTTATCCACTTCGGTGGCAAAAACAGGAAAACAGATTATTATCTGAATGGTGGCTGATTAGGAAAAGGGGAGGTGCAACGAGACCTGGGTGTCATTATACACCAGTCATTGAAAGTGGGCATGCAAGTACAGCAGGTGGTGAAAAAGGCGAATGGTATGCTGGCATTTATAGCAAGAGGATCGAGTACAGGAGCAAGGAGGTACTACTGCAGTTGTACAAGGCCTTGGTGAGACCACACCTGGAGTATTGTGTGCAGTTTTGGTCCCCTAATCTGAGGACAGACATCCTTGCCATAGAGGGAGTACAACGAAGGTTCACCAGATTGATTCCTGGGATGGCAGGACTTTCATATCATGAAAGACTGGATGAACTAGGCTTATACTCGTTGGAATTTAGAAGATTGAGGGGGGATCTTATTGAAATGTATAAAATCCTAAAGGGATTGGACAGGCTAAATGCAGGAAGATTGTTCCCGATGTTGGGGAAGTCCAGAACAAGGGGTCACAGTTTGAGGATAAAGGGGAAGCCTTTTAGGACCGAGATTAGGAAAAGCTTCTTCACACAGAGAGTGGTGAATCTGTGGAATTCTCTGCCACAGGAAACAGTTGAGGCCAGTTCATTGGCTATATTTAAGAGGGAGTTAGATATGACCCTTGTGGCTAAAGGGATCAGGGGGTATGGAGGGAAGGCTGGTACAGGGTTCTGAGTTGGATGATCAGCCATGATCATACTGAATGGCGGTGCAGGCTCGAAGGGCCGAATGGCCTACTTCTGCACCTATTTTCTATGTTTTCTATGAACACTCAATTTGGTGTGGTCTTCCATTGATTCCACTATGGTTATTACTCTATTATGGATTTATTGAGTATCCCTGCAAGAAAGTTATGTCAGGGTTGTATATGGTGACATATATATACTTCAGTAATAAGTTTACTTTGAATTTTACTGCTTCAAATGAGCTGACATCCACAACTCCAAATTATAGAGAATTCCAGAGATTCAATATGCACTGCAAGAAATTTCTACTTCAGGACCTGATGAAGGGTCTCAGCCTGAATTGTTGACTCTTTATTCCTCTCCACAGATGGTGCCTCACCTGCTGAGTTACTCCAGCATTTGATGTAGGAAAGAATTTGGTACTTTCGGGGGAACAACATAAATGTACCCTGACAGCAGCTGTGAAGTGGAAAAATATCTGAACAGAAAGGCTGGACAAACATATGGCAAGTCAAAATAGCTTTAAAGGAATATTTTAATTTCAGCGGAAACAGGAAGAAACGAATTTGCTTTTGTCAGAAAAATAGCACAACTCACTGTAGTTTTTAAAATAGCCTTCTTCAGCAACATCCTAGAATCAACACTCACAAGTCATATTAGATTTAGTGTTAACTAATATGCTTTATTAAATTAATTCCTTGTATTCCTAGTATTTGGAAAAAAAAGATTTGGCTATCAGCCTTACTGTGCATGATATTCCTCTAATTGCAATGATAATGTGATTAGCTTCAACATGTTGAAAGGAAATACATACACTCAGTGGTAGGCCTGTACACTTGCTTGTTAATGCAAATATCAAATCAGCAAATCATATGGCAGCAGCTCAATACATAAAAACATGCAGACATAGACAAGAAGTTCAGTTGTTGTTCAGGCCAAACATCAGAATGGGGTAAATTGTGATTGAAGTGACTTTGACCATGGAATGATTGTCGGTGCCAGACAGAGTGGTTTGAGTACCTCAGAATCTGCTGATCTCCTGGGATTCTCACACACAACAGTCTCTAGAGTTTACAGAAAATGGTGTAAAGAAACAAAAATAATTAGTAAGCGGTAGGTCTAAAGGAGAAAATGCCTTGTTGATGAGAGAGGTCAAGGGAGACTGGCTCAAGCTGACAGTAACTACACGTTACAACTGATGTGCAGAGAACACCTCTGAATGCACAACTTTGTCGAACCTTGAAGTGGATGGGCTACAGCAGCAGAAAACCATGAACATACACTTGGCAGCCACTTTATTAGGTACATGCACCTGGAAAGTCTTCAATCTCCAGGGCGCAAGCCTGCAAGGTTGTATGGAAGACCGGCAGTTGCTCATGCTGCAAGTCTCCCCTCTCCATGACACCAATGTTGTCCAAGGGAAGGGCAAGGGCCAATACAGCTTGGCATTGGTGTCGTCACAGAGCAATGTGTGTTTAAGTGCCTTGCTCAAGGACACAACACACTGCCTCGGCTGGGGCTCGAACTCACGACCTTCAGGTCGCTAGTCGAATGCCTTAACCACTTGGCCACTTGGAGGTACCCAATAAAGTGACCACTAAGTATATAACAGATACCACAACTCTTGATGTAGGTGAGCCTGCATTTCAATTAACGGGATGGAATGTAGCAACAAACTGAGGGATCATGTTAATAAGTAAAATGGTAACAGACCCATTTGATGTGCTCAATGAAGGAATTTAATGTAATTCACAGCTAATTTGTACCTATAAGGCCAGGAGTGACATTTGCTTAAATAGACTACTCAAAAGGTAGGGACATTATTAAACTGAAAAAGAACAACAAAAATGCAAAGACTGGCAAAGATTCTGGTTTCCTCATGGCAGCAATGAAAGCAAAGCATGTTATTAAGCTATAGAAAGTGTATGAAAAAATGAAAGGAATGTAACAGAAAAATTATCACGATTATATTTGAAATGATAAGATTGGCCAGTAGTAATCTTCTTAAAGACTGACAACAGTAATATTGTAGTTAAATTGAGGCTCCCTGTTGGTCAGGGCTGACCATGGGTGTTGCGTGAATCACAAGCCAGGGCAGTATGACATGAAGAGCAAGCTGTAACCCATGCACAGGCTCCCCCTCTCCACACTTTTGATGGATTGAAAGGAACAGCAGAGACCTATATAGTTTGGCACCAGTGGCATCACAAGAGTTGCCGGTCAGCATTGAACTCAATGTAGGACTATAGGACTGCCATAGGGGCTGCAGCTCCAGAATTTTTTGGGAGGTTTACTCCTGAAGCCTTCTCACGAGTGGGTATAGCCACAAGTGGAGTTTTGAGATCAGAGTTTTCTTCCAGATGAGCTGCCAACCATGGCTGATAAGCTCTAGCTGCACAAAACAACTGGATTTAAGGTGCCAGTAACCTGTCGCTGCCCCTTCTCCAGTCAGTAGAAGCGGTTCTGCCGGGCTTAGTATCTAAGCCACATGTGAAGGCCAGGAGCCGGACTTGGTTGTCAGAGGCTATTTGAGGTGCACGCCACTGGGAGAATTTAATAGATAGTGGGAGCTTGTTCCTACTATCACCTCTGGCTATAACAATCTTAAGGAAGTGTCGTTCAATTGAAAGTGGCATTAATATTGAATAATTATCTTGTGTCAGGTAGAGAAAAATTATATGCAAGACATCTTAAGGAAGCTAATTTTAAATCTAGGCTGGGAAGTTGGCAAAAGCAGTGTAGCAAAATTAAAACAATGAGGAAATGGCAGTAGAAAGTGACAATTCCCCAGAATTAGATAGTCTGCATCCCAGGGTTTTAATTGAACTGAATGAGAAATTCAAAGTTGCCGTAATTCAGATAATAGTTATGTTAAACCAGAAAATTATGCATGTAAGTAACAAAAGTGGGGAAACCATATACCTACAAATCAGTTAACCTAATGTCTAGTGTTAAGAAAGTATTAAATTTTAAAATTAAGAATTGAGTAGCTGAATACTTTGAACAGTTAATTAGAGAAACCATAAAAGTTAGATTAAAACTAACAAACTTAAATAGTGAAAAGGGGATGACAGTGGCTTCTATTTAATACGGATCTTCTAAAAACATACAAAAAATGTCCCTCATAAGAGAACATTAACAAAAAGTAAAGCTCATGAACTGAAGACAACTAGACCATTGCAGGGCAGCAAGTAACACCGAGAAAAGACTGTTGTCAGAAATTGTTATCAGCATGATATGACTTGTGATACCCATCAAAGATCTGCCTCAGGTTAGCACTGATTGCCACATTTATTGAAAACCAAGATGATCAGAGGGAAAGGCACATACTTAACATGGCTCATAACACAGATAACAAACTTTTTTTAATTTCATTATGACATGGAAGGTTCTCATTTTGGCTTATCAAGTCTATTATGGATTACAGAGCAATCCCATTCCCTACTTATTTTCTTAATAACTGCTTTTCTCCACATTCCCATCAATTCTACCCAAATTCTGTGCACTAGGTGCAATTTCTAGTGGCCAATTAACCTGCTAGCCTGTGGGTCTTTGGGATATGGGAGGAAATGAGAGAGGCTGGGGGAAACCCATACAGTCATAGAGGGAACATATAAACCCTACACATAGATCAAGATTGAACTGGGTCACTAGAGTTATGAAGCAGTTCAACCAGCTGCACAATTGTGTTGATAGTGACATTTGAAGCAGTATAGATGGATGCAATAAAATTTAAAGAGTGATTTAGAAACTGGGCAGAACTGTGGCATATGGATTTCATTATCTTTTAAGTAATCAACTTCATTAAGTTATCAAATTTGAATCTAGAAAGGATAAAACAGAGCATTTTCTAAATGATGATAAAAATGGAAACAGTTGAGATTAAAGAGAAAATCTGAGATGTCCTCATTCTTCAAAGATTGGGGTTTCCCTTCCTTTACCATCAATGCTTCCCTCACCCACATCTCCTCCATTTCCCATACATCCGCCCTCAGCTCATTTTCCTACCACCATTACAGAGATGGAGTTCCCCTTGTCCTTAACTACCAGCCCACGAGCTTCCACATCCAGCACATCATTCTCCATAACATCTGTTGTCTTCAACGGGATCCTACCACTCAACACATCTTTCTTCCCCTGTGCTCTACGCTTTTGTGGATCTTTCTATGTGACTCCCTCTTCCACTCATCATCCCTCCCCACTGATCTCCCTCCTAACACTATTCCCTGCAAGCAAGCCAAGAGCTCCCCATTCACTTCCTCCCTCGCTGCTATTCAGCACCCCAAGCAGTCCTTCCAAGTGAGGGGACACTTCTCCTGTGAGTCTGTCAGGCTTACATACTGTATCTAGTGCTCCCAGTACAGCCTCCTCTACATCGGGAATACCCAACGTAGATTGTGGAATCATTTCATTGAGCATCTTTGTTCTGTCTGCTACAAAAGGTGGGACTTTGAGGTGGCCACCCATGTTAATTCTACTTCCCATTCCCCTTCCACCATATCAGCCTTCTCTACTGCCACAATGAGGCCACACTTGGGTTGAAGGAGCAACATCTCATACTCCTTCTGGGTACCCTCCAATCTGATGGCGTGAACGTCGAGTGATTTAATTTGTGTTAATTTCTTTCCCTGCCTCTTCTCTCCTTTTCCATTCTCCATTCTGGCTTCCCTCTTACCTCGCCTCTTCTCCTCACCTCACTCTGGTGCCCCTCCCCCCTCCTCCTTCCCTTTCTTCCATGTTCCTCTCCTATCAGATTCCTTCTTCTTCAGCCCCCTTCCCTTTTCCAACTATCACCTCCCAGCTTCTCACTTCACCCCTCCCATCCCCATTCTCATTCTCCTGATTTCACCAATCACATGCCAACTTGTATTCCTTCTCCTCCCCAATCTTCTTATTTTGGCTTCTTTGTCCCTCTTCCTTTCCAGTCCTGAAGAAGGGTCTCAATCCCAAACATTGACTGTTTATTCCTTTCCATAAATGCTACCTGACCTGCTGAGTTCCTCTGGAATTTTGTGTGGGATGCTCTGAATTTCTAGCATCTACAGAATCTCTTGGGTTTATGATTAAAGAGAATTAAGCATCCATAAATTTAGATCAACAAAATATCATTGACAAATAAGATAGCTTAAGTGCTGAGTAATATCTAAATGATTATATTACATGTGGATTGATGTTCTGTTACAGTTATGCATTGTCATAATTAGTTCACCTACAGTTCTGGGTATCAGATCTTAGAATGTAAGGATAGGTCTTAAGTTTTGCAGAATTATATCTGCACTCAGAGGGTTAAATTACGTAGTTAAGAAAGGATATAGATAAAGAAAAAATATTAATTAATTTTAATAGTAAATAAATTCTGGAAGAGCATTAGTAATCACTCCATTATTCTTAATGCACAATTTAGGCCTATAACAAATCAATATGTACAAAAAAACAAAGAACCTGCTGAAGAAACTCTGTAGATCAAGCAGCATCTATTGGGGGAGAGGAATTGCCCATGTTTCAGATTGAGGCCTTGCTTCAGAACTGAAAGTGAACAGGTAAGATGGCCAGTATAAAGGTGAGAGGAGATGGGATGAGGCAGGAGCTTGAAGTGATTGGTGGACCGATGGGGGTGTAGGATGATGGGCAGATTGCACCAGATGGGAGAGAGGGAGAGATGGAGCTGGGCACAATGGCAAATGAATGATAGATAGAGGTGTACAAAGAGGGAAAACATGAGAGACATGAAAAAAGGAAAATATAAGATGGACTGAGGTGAAGAAAGGGGAGACTGGAGGCATGAGAAGAGAGGAAACTGACTGACCAAACCAGAACCAGTTAGGTGGGGTGAGGTAGGGTGGAGGGGGTGAGATTGTGGGTAAAGTGTGCGTGTGGTGGCTGGATGTAGCCAAGAGGCAGAGAGTGACAAATATAAAGATGAGTGATGAGAGGCTGGGGGTGGCTGGGAAAGGGGACAAAAATAGGAGGATGAGAGGAGGCG
Organism: Mobula hypostoma; assembly: GCF_963921235.1. Classification (NCBI taxonomy): domain Eukaryota; kingdom Metazoa; phylum Chordata; class Chondrichthyes; order Myliobatiformes; family Myliobatidae; genus Mobula; species Mobula hypostoma. The sequence continues at coordinate 62,327,737 of NC_086098.1, forward strand.
AGAATAGGAGGGGGAAGTGGAGGGTTGCTGAAAATAGCTTGTCTCCAAGATGTACGGAAAGTGGTATGGAAAATATTGATGTGTTGCAAAGTATTCTTTAGATCACATAATGCATTAACTGCAGGATTCATAAAGCTTCTTTTACACAATCTTGCTATTAAAAAGCTAGTTAATTAAAGTGCAAATAATTATCCATCTCCTTAGAGACCAAATAATGTAAGAATCAGGTTTCTAGCTGTATATTTATTTTTAAAAACTAAGCGATTTAGCAATCAGATGAACTTGATTTTTTTTCTAAATACAGTATTATGCAGTACCAATAACAATATGTTATTTATATAAAATGCTATAAAATATCATGGTTAAAGGGTGGAATACCAGAGCAAGCAGATCTATTTCACTCACTATTTTAAAGTCACGCATTTAGTTCTTGTCTTTATCCAATATGTGATTTGATTTGATTTTTGTTACATTAAAATTCTTTGAGGTGTTTTTATTTCCTATCTGTACTTTCAATGATATATTCTTTTAACCATATTTATGATAGAAATTTATTGTGTAAACTTATCAAGCTGTAATTACTTCATCCCACAGAGCACCTTTCCTGACAGGACTTTGTAATTAAAGTGCGACATGTTTACATGGGCAGATTATGTGAGAAAAGTAGATATAGGAATTTATTTTACAAATAGAATTAGGGAGACTGAGATCAACAAACAAAAAGATAGCTTACAGAATTTGCTTTAACATTTTCTTCATATAAGCAACAATTCTGTAATGGTTTTAATTTTAATAATTAGATTCTGGTTTGGTTCAAAAAACATTTAGTGTTTGTTCATAACATGTTAATATAGACTCATAGCAAAGGAAAAAATCAGTTATATGTAAACCTATCATTGAAGGACACAGTGTTAGCATGATCTTGGGTAGAAGAGACATAAAGATTTTTTTAACTCTAACAGGAGACAAGACCAAATTCTGCAGGCAGATTCTATAAACCTGAAAAATAGGGGGAAATTGAATGTAAAGAAACCATGTGTAACTGCAGTTTCCTACATGAATTCCAAGATGTTCATTCTGATGTATTTTGAGGGGATTTGTAATAACATTGATCAATTAATAACATATGATAGCTTTATGTACCTTTTCATACAAGCTAAATATCGGTTGCTTGAGGGGCAAAAAGTTCAAAGTAAATTTATTATCGAAGTGCATATATGTCACCATATAAAACCATGAGATTCATTTTCTTGTGGGCATACTCAATAAATCCATAATAGAATAATAACTGTAATAAAATCAATGAAAGACTGCACTGATGTGTGTGTTCAACCCGTGTACAAAAGACTGGACTACTAATTAGCCTGTACTACTAATTATTTTGTAGAAGGTTTTAGCCTATTCTCTCAAGTGGTATTTACTCAGTGATGGACTGGCCTGATCCATTACTTGTTGTAGGATTTTCTGTTCAAGGGCATTTCTTTGCCCATTCTCCAAATCTATCTAAATCCTTCTGTATACTCCCTGCTCCCTCAACACTACCTGCCCCGTCACTTATCTTCAAATCGTTCACAAACTGAACAACAAAGTCATCAATGCTGTCATCCAAATTATGGACATATAACATGAAAAGAAGTGGTTCCAACACCAATACTGCAGAACCCACTGGTCACCGGCAGCCAACCAGAAAACAGCCCCTTTATTACTAATCTTTGCCTTCTGTCTGTCTGTCAGTCAATCTTCTATCCATGCTAGTACCTTCCCTGTAATACCATGGGCTCTTATCTTGTTTAGCAGCCTCCTATGTAGCAGCTTGTCAAAGGCCTTCTGAAAATCCAAGTAAACAAGTAAGGTTAGGAACCAGGTCAGGGTCAGGAGTTGAGCATTGGACAGGGCTTGGGTTAGTGATGAGTGTTAGTGTTATAAATTGAGGTATGAGTCAGGATTTAGCATTAGTGATGTGTTTGCTCCACAGGTCAGCTATGGGTCAGGAATGGTATTTAGAGTTAGGTATTGGGGTTAGTTTGACAAGTTATGGATCTGATCAGAGACAGGGTTTGTGCTTAAGGATTGGGGTGATGGTTACAGTTTGAGCCTTGGGTGAGGGACAGAGTTTAGTGTTGGGGATTTGCTTATTGTGACTTGAGATTTGGGCCAGAAAGAGTGGGTGCTCAACCTTTCCCCTTGCTTACAGGTATCAGATTGTCTGATCTCCAGATTCATTCTTTGCAGCTTTACTGTGCTACAAATGTGTTCCTATGTTACGTTAGTGACCATTCAAGAAAATACTTAGTTTTTTTTGTAAATATCCTTTGAAACATCCCATGTTTGGGAATGACACCTCAGAATTGTCATTTTCTCTCTGTCCATCTCTCACCCTCTCTTTCTTTCTATCTCCCTACATCTTCCCCACCCCCCTTCTGAGATGGTTCTTCCCTTTGGTTGTTGCCCATGACTTTTGATTCTGTTTTGGGGAAAGCTGTTCCCCTCCCTCTTGGGCTTTCATGAGGTCACACTGCCAGGCATGAAGCCATTGAAACATTGCTTGCTGTTGTCAAGGTATCAATTGTTACCATTTTGTATATCCTCTCTTCATTGTTACCTGATCTACCAGACACATTCTGTTCTTGTTGTCTGTACTGGGAGGCCAGCCAGCACATCTGTGTGAGCCATTGCCTCATCGCCAGACCTCACCAACAGGCACTAAGACCTTACCTGGCTGTCAGTGAGGGGGGTGGTGAGTGAGATCCCTCCTGTACGCCCAGAACATCGTCTCCACACCCTGCAGCCCACGAGAGGACTGCAATGAGGTGGAGTTGGTGACTCACCTCTTTGCACACTGTGGGTTTGCGAAGTAGGTGTGGAGGAGGATGGAAGGGACGGTGTCGAGATTCATGCTCAGCAGCTGCGTAACCGAGGACTCCCTGATCTACGGGCTGTTCCCGGGGACGCACATGGAGACAAACATTCAGTGTTGCTGGCAGATCATCAATTCGGTGAAGGACGCTCTTTGGTCAGCCCGAAACTTGATGGTCTACCAGCATATGGAGATGTCCATGACTGAATGCTGCTGGCTGGCACACTCTCGCCTGCAGGAGTACATGCTGAGGGATGCACTCAGACTTGGTGTAGCCACTGCGAAGGCCTGCAGTTTAAGGTTCATCACCCGCGGGAGTGGGAGGGGTTGGGTGGGGAGGAGAATACCCCTCATCAGTGGTGTGGATAGATGAATCAACTTGGTGCCCCAGGAGTGGCTGGAAATGCATAGACCGTAAAAGAACTTCGGTAAAGGAATTAGAGTCTACACCTGGGTTTTTTATTGTTAATAATTGTTTATTGTACATAAGTCTTAATTCTTGACTAAGGTTTGAGAGTCAGCGAACGATTTATCTTTCATTTGAATATCGACTGAGAGTAAACGCATAATTTTATTGTAAATAACTTTATTTATTGAATAAGGACTCAGGGTCAACAAATTTTTTTCTATGTAAATAACTTTATTTTGTAATATTTCTGAATAAAGTATATTTTTGGGAAACAAAGAGAAAAGATCTGTGTGAGCATTTTACTTACCCCTCAATCTGCCCTGAATTTTCCACTTTATTGTTGAGATGACTGTATCAACGTCATTTATATATTTATTGCAGCATGATACATTTGTTTGACCAGTGTATTACTTCCTTTTAAACTGGTGGATTACAACCGACAAAAGCCCAAATCTCCTGAGGGTGAAGTACATGGAAGTTAGGACCAGCATGGTTTCCAGTGATGTGGCGCTCAGAGAAAGGAAGATGGATATTCCCAGCAACCAGGTGGAAAGTAATGTCTTACTGCTTGCACTGCAGTTGGTGGTCAGTAAGGAAGACAGCTGTCCACCGCTGGCCACGTTGTGGGCACTGCTGTCAAGTGTTGCATTCCCTATTGGAGATCCAGGTCCAGTCCTGGAAGAGCAGTACTTTGATACAGATCTTGAGTCCCTCCCAGATGCAGAGGGTGGGGACGGTCCTGCCAGGCTCCCTGCTGGACCAAGAAAATGTATCAAAGAGTAGTTACCACCTTTCGCAGGAGATTGTTTTCGATTAACGCCCTCTCCTGACACCCTCTGCTATCAGTAATCGAGCTTTCCCATCAGTTTAGGAAGAGGGCAGTGTCCAAGACAGATCCTCCAGCCATCATGGCTTTCATTCAATGCACCTTAGTGCATTTTAAAATCTGGAAGTCAGGCATCTGAAAATCATTGCAGCAAACAAAGCTTTCTGATTCTTCAAGCTTAGAAGCGATGCCTTAGTGTAAATTATTTTACTGTAAATAATTTTGCTGTAATTGCTTATTAATGTATCACTATACTAAATAATTTCAAAGTAAATCTACGTAAAGTAATTGCCCTCTTGGCAAAGGGGATGAACGGATAGACATTTGTTAGTGCTGTTTTGTCCTTGTCATGTTTACTGAGATAGAATGAGAGTCCAGACAGTTCACTTCGTGCATAAGTACGCTGAAGCAGTAAAGAGAAAATAAAAGTACAGTGCACTGCAGGTCGATAAACAAAGTGCAAGGGCCATGACGAGATAGATTGGGAGATCAAAATTCATCTTTTAGCTTATCAGCGGAGTATTCAAAAGTTTGATAAGAGTAAATTAGAAGCAGTCCTTGAATCATATATGCTCTTAACCTTTTATAAACTTCTGCCAGATAGGAGAAGGGAGAAGAGAGAATGGCTGGGCTGGGAGGGGTCCATGATTATGTTGGCTACTTTCCTGAGGCATTGGGAAGTGTAGGTACAGACAGTGGAAAGGAGGCTGGTTTGTGTGAAGGACTGGGTTGTGTTCACAGTTCTTTGCAATGTCCTGGGGTCTGGCACAGAGTAATTGCCATACAAAGCCATGATGGATCCATATAGAAGGCTTTCTATTGTGCTTCTGTGAAAATTGGTTGAGATTTATTTGGGATACACTGAACTTCCTTAGCCTTCAGAGAAAGTAGAGGCGCTAATGCATTTTCTCGGCTGCAGCATCAGTGTAGCTGGACCAGCAGCGAGTCTTGGTAGACTTTACACCTGGGAACCTGAAGTTCTCAATTAGTTCTACCCTCTTTACAAAATTATGAAGGGCATAGATACAGCGGCTAGTGCAAAAAAAAAAAATTCCCTGTAATGAAAAACATCTAAAACCAAGAGTTAGAGCTCGAGGGAATCTGAGAAAAAGGTCTTCACCTGGAGGGTTGTTGCAGTCTGGAACTTGTTGCCTTGGTAGGTGGTGGGGATAAGTACTGTCATTTTTATAGAGGAGCTCTTGAATGGCTGAGTCACAGTAAGACAAAGACCTAGTGCTGGTAAGTGGGATTAGTGTTGTGGGCCACTTGATGGTTACAAATTGTCTGTTCCTGTGCTGCTTGACTCTGAGGTATGGCTAGCAATTTCCTTTTAGGATAGTTTATTATCCTCCCCTGTGTTCAACGTTTAAAATGGGCTCTGTTAAATAAAACAACAAATGTGGAACAAATCCAGAAAATGCTGAAACTACATTGATGTTCTGGTTGCCCCATTATGGGAAGGCTGTGGAGGCTTTGGAGAAGGTACAGAAGAGATTCATCAAGACGCTGCCTGGATAAAAGAATATTAAATATAAGGAGAGGTTGGACACATTTGGATTGCACTTTCTTAACTGTCGGAGGCTGAGGGGAGACGTGACAGAGGGTTATAAAATTGTCAAAACTGGAACTCTCCCCATACCCCTTTGTCTGTCCCCAGACTAATCCAAATACTTCCCATTCTCACTCTCTCCCCACAGTCCCATGTCAGGTCACGAACCAGTCCCAATGCCTCATGCAGTCCCTGAGGTGGGACCAATACAAGGACCAACACGGCTCTGAGGAGCAAGCAAGAGAGTGAGTGCACTTCGCGGACTGACACTGAGTTGTCGGAAGAATGAGGGAGTTGAATTATTTTGGGAACTGGCACAATGTTGAGGAGCGAGAGTGGGACACAGGCAACAGTTGGATGGGTTTGCAAATGGAGTGGGCACTGTCACTACTGGGGACTAGTTTGGTGATGGACACAGAGCAGGAGAATACGAGCAGTTGGATTAGTTTGGGGACAGACGTATCTGTAGGGAGAGGGTGGGACAAGGGTCCCCACCCCAAGTTTTGGGTCTAACACAGGGTTGCGGAGACAGAACAAGGGAGTGGTCTTAGTCTGACTACAATCACAGAGCTGCAGGAAGAGAGTGCGGGGTGGTGGGATTAGCTTGGGGACTCACAGGGTGTTTGGAAATAGAGCAGGGCACTTTTGTTATTTAGACACCAACACAGAGCAGTAGGGAGAGAGCTGGGCAGTATCGTGTGTTTAGGTTCAGAAACATTGCTACATGGAGAAAGAAATTCTGTGGTATTAGTCTGGGGTCTGACACAAGTCTGTAGGTAGAGAGGGGGCAGTGGTGTCAAATTGGGGACCAACAGGGGGCTGTAGCTAGAGACCAGAGCAGTGGGTTTAGTTGGGAGATGGACGGGGTATAAGTAGAGAGTGGGGTAGTGGGTTTAGTTTACCTTTGACAAAGGGAGGTGGGATTTATGTGGGGCTTTGTGATTAGTTGTGGACTGGATAGCTGTTGGAACAGAGTGTGGCAATGGTATTAGTTCAGGGTCAGATGCTGGGCTGTGAGCGTGGACAAAGTCAGTGGGATTAGTGCAGTAGGGAGAGAAGATAGCAGTGGGATCAGTCTGGGGTTTGATGCAGAGCTGTAGGGAGAGAGTGTGGCAATGGAATCATTCTGGGGAATGACACAGAACTGTAGGGGGAGTGGGCCTGCGTTCTTCTTCCCAGTATCTCTTGTATGTTCTGTTCCCTTTCCGGGTTCGTGGGTTGAGCCTATCGTCAATCCTCCTTGTTGCGGGTTGACTTTAGGGTTTATGGAGTCTATTATTAATTTTGTCTCCTGGAATACTAATGGTCTTAATCATCCTATTAAAAGGAAAAAAGTTTTTAAAGTGTTCCGGAGACTTAAAGCACAAATTTTATTTTTACAAGAGACCCATGTGCGGAGGGGGGACAGACTACGTTTTTTTAAATTCTGGAAGGAACAACAGTTTCATTCGAACTCCAATGCTAAGATTCGAGGCGTCTCTATTTTTATAGACTCCTCAGTTACTTTTATACAACGATATTATTTCTGATCCGAATGGTAGATTTCTATTGGTTAGTGGTCTACTATTTAATAAAAAAGTAGTTTTGGTTGATGTTTATGCTCCTAATATGGACTCTCCGGAATTTTATAAATCATTATTTAATCAGTTTCCGAATTTGAATGAGTTTTCATTGATCTGGGGCGGAGATCTTAATACCTGTTTATCTCCAGCTTTGGACCGTTCGGCTCCTCTACGGACCTTACCTAATAAATCTGCAACTTTGATTAATTCATTCCTTTCTGATTCTGGGTCGACGGACATTTGGCGTTTTTTGCATCCTCAGGAAAAAGATTTTTCTTTTTTTTCACATGTTCACCATTCCTATTCAAGAATTGATTATTTCTTTATTGATTCTCGTCTTATTTCCTCAGTGATTAAATGTGATTATGACTCTATAACCATTTCGGATCATGCTCCACTTAAGCTTTCTATTAAAATTCTGGCCAATATACAAAATAATAGACAATGGCGTTTTAATTCGCTGTTGCTTCAGGACTCGGACTTTGTTAACTTTATGAATGAACAGATTGATCTTTTTTTTACAATTAACTATACAGAGGATATTTCTGTCAACATTCTTTGGGACACTTTTAAAGCTTATATTCGTGGTCAGATTATCTCGTATTCTGCTGCTTTGAGGAAGAAGCTGAAGCAGGAGGAGTTGGTAATTGTGGACAAGATTAAGGAAATTGATAAGAAATATGTTATAGCTCCTTCTGAGGAGTTATATAAACAAAGAACTGAACTTCAAATGGAACACAGTTTATTACTCTCGTCCTCAATTGTAAACCAATTAAAGAAAACAAGAAGTGAATTTATGTACACAGTGACAAAATTGGCAAACTGTTGGCTAATCAACTGAAGTCTAATTATGCTAAATCTCAAATTAATCAGATTTATAACCAAAATGATCGACTGATACTTGATCATGTGGGAATTAATCAAACCTTCTGTGATTTTTACTCTTCCTTATATCAATCAGAGTCTCCTCGAGATTCTAAATATATGAATGATTTTTTAGATAATTTAGACTTCCCTGAGATTTGACAGGATATGTCTTCTATGTTAGATACTCCCATTACCACGGATGAGATTAAGAATGTTATTTTCTCTATGAATTTAGGGAAAGCTCCTGGCCCTGATGGGTTTACCGTAGAATTTTATAAATGTTTTGCTCCTTCATTAATCCCTTGGTTCTGTAGGGTTTTTGAGGCTTCATTAAAACTTGGTAAACTTCCTTAATCTTTCAATAGAGCGTCAATTTCTCTAATATTAAAGAAGGATAAAGATCCTGCTCAATGTGCATCTTATAGACCAATATCTTTATTAAATGTTGATTCTAAAGTTTTTTCTAAGTTATTAGCAAATAGATTAGAAAAAGTACTTCCTTCTATTATTTCGGAAGACCAAACGGGTTTTATTAAAGGTCGTTACTCTTTTTATAATATTCGCACACTGTTAAATATTGTTTATACTCCCTCACAAAATGTTCCTGAGTGTGTTATCTCTTTAGATGCTGAGAAAGCTTTTGATAGAGTAGAATGGCCTTATTTATTTAAGGTGCTTGAAATGTTTAATTTTAGCTCGAAATTTATATCCTGGATTAAACTGTTATATCATTCTCCTGTGGCCTCGGTCCGTACTAACTCCTTAAGTTCACCTTTTTTCCCTCTTTTTCGAGGTACTCGACAAGGTTGTCCTCTTAGTCCCTTATTATTTGATATTGCATTAGAACCTCTTGCGATTGCCATTCGAGAATCTCCAAATATTACTGGGATAACTCGGGGCTTAAAGTCCCATAAAATATCACTCTATGCTGATGATTTACTTTTATATATTTCTAATCCCCAAAAATCCATCCCGGCTGTTTTAGAGCTATTAGCACAATTTGGTCTTTTTTCAGGTTATAAATTAAATCTTAGTAAGAGTGAACTCTTTCAGATTAATAAACAACTTCCCTTATATTATAAATTTCCATTTAAATTGATTAATAATTATTTTTCATATCTTGGGATTAAAATTACTTGTAAATACAAAGATTTATTTAAGACTAACTTTTTACCATTAACTTTTTACCATATTATTCAACTTTCATCTAAATGGTTTCCTTTATATTTAACTTTGATTGGTCGTATTAATGCAGTTAAGATGGTTTTTTTGCCAAAATTTTTATATATATTTCAGGCATTACCAATCTTTGTTCCAAAATCTTCTTTTGACAAAGTCGACTCTAAAATTTCTTCATTTATTTGGCAGAATAAAAACCCGAGACTGGATAAAATACATTTACAGAAAGCTAAGAGAGATGGAGGCTTAGCATTACCTAACTTTAGATTTTATTATTGGGCAATTAATATTCGATATATGAAATTCTGGTTACTTGACCAGGATATACTATCCATTCCTAAATGGGTAGCATTGGAATTACAATCTGTTCAGGGTTTTACACTTGGCTCTATTTTAGGTTCCTCTCTTCCTTTTGATTTGAAACGCCTTAAACAGGTGTCTAACCCGATAGTTAAATATACCTTACGTATTTGGTTTCAATTCAGAAAATTTTTTGATCTTAATCAATTTGGGTTAGCGATTCCTATTTTAGGTAACATATTTTTTCCTCCCTCTTTTACGGATCGTGCTTTTCAAATTTGGAAGACTAAGGGTATTTCACGGTTTTTGGATTTATTTTTAGATGGTTCCCTTATGTCTTTTGAACAATTATCTAATAAATATAACCTATCAAGAATACATTTTTTTAGATATCTACAAGTTAGAAATTTCCTAAGTACTATACTTTCTTCCTTTCCAATGCTTCCTCCTACATACATTTTAGATACTATAATTAACCTTAATCCATGTCAGAAAGGTGCATCGGCTATGATTTATAATATTATTATGAAACTTAGGAAAGCTCCATTTGATAAAATTAGGGTAGATTGGGAACAGGAATTGGGGTTTATCATTTCCGTGGATGACTGGGGGCAGATTTTACAATTAGTCAATACTTCCTCTATCTGTGCTAAACATTCCCTAATTCAATTTAAAGTTGTTCATAGAGCACATATGTCCAAAGATAAGTTAGCGCGCTTTTATTCTCATATTAATCCTTTTTGTGATAGATGTCCGGGGCAGATAGCCTCTTTAACTCATATGTTTTGGTCTTGCCCTACTCTGGAAACTTTTTGGAGAGACATTTTTAATATTATCTCCAAGGTATTGAATATAGATATCTCTCCTCACCCTATTACTGCTATCTTTGGACTACCTAAAATTTCCAGTAATCTTTCCCCTTCAGCCCGTAGAATGATTGCATTTCTTACTTTAATGGCGAAAAGATGTATCTTACAACATTGGAAAGAGCTTAATGCTCCAACTACCTTTTTTTGGTTTTCTCAGACGATATTATGCCTGAATTTGGAGAAAATTAGAAGCAATCTTTATGACTCCTCATTTAAATTTGAACAGACTTGGAGATCTTTTATTCAATATTTTCATTTAATGTAATATATACTCTTCTTGTTTTTTTTTTACTGTTTTTGATGGAGGTCGGGATTGAGGACGTGATTTTAAGTTTTTTTTAACTCTGTTTGGTTTCAAGTTAGCCCATTGCTTTGCTTTGCTTTTAGTTAGTTGCATGGTGGGTTTTTTTTTGGGGGGGGGTTTCCTTTTCTCTATCGATATATATATAAAAATTAGTATACTATTATGTTACCTTGGTATGTTATGTTTAAATTACATTGTTTGTAGTATTTTTTTTGTATTAATATCTTCTGTAATTTTATTATATTCTAACAGTGTATTAGTGTCTATATGGCTTACCTTTTTGTATACTTATTCAATAAAAAGATTTAAAAAGGGGGAGTGGGCCTGAGGGATTAACTTGGGACTGTCACAGGGCTTTGAGGAGAGAGCAAATCAGTAGGTTTAACTTGAGGGCTGATATAGGGATGAAGGAGAGTGAGGGGAGCTAATTGATGATGGTGATTCCAATAATAATCGGGAGTCAGGGATTCAATGATCATAAAGCCAATAAATGCCAAGAGCAGGCAGATAGATACTCTGTTATTGAAGGTGGATGCTGTTTGGAATTTACATGACACAAGTGTTATTTATCAGACTGCCTAGTGTTATCCCGGCTTTGCTGCATTCAGGAATGAACTGCTTCATCATTGATGTCTTATTTCTGACTTTATGAATTCTCTTGTGGAGAGATTCTATTTATCCATGATCTCTCATCGGTGTTTATCTGTTCTTCTTTTTTAAATATTTTTCTCAGATGCTGTTGAGTACTACTGTAAGCTATTGTGCATTATTGTTAGCCCTTTTTGATATATTCCTAAGCTCCATTCCATATGAGCAATTTTCCATTCTTTGTTACTGTATGTTTAGCTCCTTTCGATTATTATCTAATAGCAGAACTTTATACAACATTTAATTTACAGCAGTTCTGATGAAGAGTCTTTGACCTGAATGTTAACCTCTTTCTTTATCCAAACCGCTTCTCAGCTGCTGTGCGTTCAGCATTTTGTGATTTTATTACCTTATAGCATTTTGAAGATTGATCACTTCTGTCAAGACATTCCTTCACTTTTGTTTGTCTTGTGTGCCCTGACAAGTTCTCCATTGCTATTCCTAATCAAGTAATCATATTTCTCTCACACATTGTTTACTGTACTTGTATTGAGTTCTGTACAGGAAGCCTATCTGCTTACTCTTCTCTTGTCTCTTCTGTTTAATTAATTTCTGGTAAAGTGAAATATTTATTGTTTTTTTTCTCATTTATATAATTTTCGTAAGCTTGCTCCTGCTCAATTCCACTAATAGATTATCTGTAGATTATCCGCGTTAGATTGACTTATCCTTTATTATATATTAACTCGACCCACATGAATTCTATAGTCTTACTGATAGCTATGTCACTTCTTCAGCTGCTTATCGCCAGTAAATGCAGTTACTTTTTCCTCTTTTTTCCTCTCAGTCTTGTCTAAATATATTATATCCTGCTATTTTAATTCCTAATATTGATTTTTCTGTAACTATGTAACAGAATTTCATCCACTACTACATTATTATTTGATGTCAAACACCAAATTTACAAGAGATTTTGTGTGGATTGTACTTTGTGGATTTTATCTTCATATAAAGTGTATTCAAGCTCGATGGGTCAGATGGCCTACTCCTTCTCCTATTTCTTATTTCTTAAGTTCTTAAATGTTTGAAAAAAATCTATGTTCAACTAACTACTAGACAGGTATATGGAGGAATTTAAGGTGGGGGGTTATATGGGAGGCAGCGTTTAAGGGTCGGCACAATATTGTGGGCCAAAGGGCCTGTACAGTGCTGTACTGTTCTATGTAACTTTCCACGAAAAGCATCTTCCTTTACAAATCACCATAATACATAACTTTGTTAAAGTTTTTGTTCATCTGCCTTAAAATAGAAAACCTACAGCACAATACAGGCCCTTCGGCCCACAAAGCTGTGCCAAACATGTACTTAGTTTAGAAATTACCTAGGGTTAACCATAGCCCTCTATTCTTCTAAGCTCCATGTACCTATCCATGTAGCTTAAAAGACCCTATTGTATTCACCTCCACCACAGTCACTGGCAGCCCATTCCACGCAATCACCACTCTGCATAAAAAAAACTTACCCCTGAGATCCCTCTGTACCTACTTCCAAGCACCTGAAAATTGTGCCCTCTCATGTTAGCCATTTCAGCCCTGGGAAAAGGCCTCTGACTATTCACACAATCAATGCCTCTCATCGTCTTATACACCTCTATCAAGTCACCTCTCATCCTCTGCCGCTCCAAGGAGAAAAGGCTGAGTTCACTCAACCTTTTGAGGAAATGGTCAATTTTTGTTTGATAATGTTTCCTTGAAACACCCTGGAACAAACTTGTCATGTAAATGGAAGATCTATTAACATATGAAAGAGAAACACAGATTGGAGATCAACAAATAATTCACAAGAAACTAGATTTTTTTTATTAGGAAGTGTAGGGCAATGCTACAAATTGTCACATGACAGCTGGGTTCCAAAGTGAGAATAAAAGCATGTGAAAATAAATGGGTTATGATAATTAAATATTTCAATCAACTTGCCATTAATTTGAAATGCTCCTGTGGTTTGGAGACTGGGATGCATAATGTAATGAATAATTGTTCATGATATACTGCATGAGGAGACTAAGGGAACAAGTGATCATTGTTTTAAAAAGATTGTGTCAAGGACAAGAGAAAATCCTTGGTTGAGGATAAATTAAATAGTTTTGAAAGTATACTGCTGAATGTATGGGATAACTGGTGCCATGGTAGCATTGGGGTTAGTGCAATGCTATTACAGCTCAGGGCATCAGCGTTTGGAGTTCGATTCCAATGTCATCTGTAAGGAGTCTGTACGTCCTCCCTGTAAAATGCATGGGTTTTCTCTGGTTCCTTTGGTTTCCTCCCAGAGTCTAAATTTGTGCCGGTTAGTAGGTTAATTGGTCATTGTCCTGTGATGAGGCTAGGGTTAAATCGGGGTAAATTGGGGATTGCTTGTTGGTGCAGCTCAAAGGGCGAATTCCACGCTGTATCTCTAAATAAACAAACGCATACATACAGACTAAACTAATAATAAGTATGCATTATATAATAATTATAAAATAACTTTAAGAGAAATTAATCAGAAATACACACTATAACATTTACAGAAGGTAAGCTCAAGGAACCAATGTAAGGGCTTCTTAGCAGAAGGAGCTTGGTATTTAGTTGTACTAGAAATAAATGATGGCTGTGTAAACTATTTAAAGTGAATTAAATTATTCACTTAATATTCAAAGATATCGGATATAATTGCAAGCAAGAAATATTGGACTTTTCTGTAAAATATTCGTTATGACACACTTCAAGTAGTATATACAGTTTTGAACATGCCATTTTAGGTGGAATGATGGGAAAGGTGATAAAAAGTGTTCCAGTAATAAAAAGTTACAGCTATGAAAGGTATTCTGAAATTAGGTGTTTTTAACATAGAGCTGACAAGATTAAGAATTGACCTGATAGACTACCAAAATATCATAAATATGGGTAAATCATTTCCACTGCTTCTGAGATGATAATAGGGGATAAATTAAATATTATGATAAACTAATTCAAGGGAGCTCAGAAAACCATTGTATAACATTCTCCCTTTACTCCTTTTTAATAGTTAATTGATTGAAAAATATTGAATAGTAAAAAAATAGCTGAGTGAGTAGGACAATGGATTCAACCAACTCACTTTCAAGACCTCTACAAGTCATGTTCTTAGTATTATTTATTTACTTATTTATGTATTATTATTATTATTATTTCTCTTTTTTGTATTTGCACTGTTTGTCTTCTTTTGCATATTGGTTGCTTGTCAGTCTTCATGTTTAGTTTGTCACTGATTCTATTGAATTTCTTTGGTTCACTGTGAATGCCTGAAAGAAAATGAGTCTCAGAGTAGTATTTGGTAACATATGCACACTTTGATACTAAGTTTACTTTGAACTTTGCACTTAGATGGCTCACATGTTAAACAATACCCCTAGATGTGACTTGGTAAGTAAATGGCCTGATTCTCATTTGCTGTTTTGTTCAATTCTGGAGGGTGTCAGGAAAGTAAACATGAAAAGAGCATTGTTGAAATTGCTAAACTTAACAGCAAAGGATTTTTCTGGAACTATAATAGAAATAAATCATTCAGATCTGGGAATATAAAAATGCAAAGTGTTGAAATTGGCAATGACTCTAGTATAGTATAAACACTGTGTTCTTCGTACATGTATTCACTAACAAATACAAGAGCGACATGTCCTCACAATATATCTTCATATCACAGAGGTGAATGAAATCTTTGAAGAGCTACTGACTAACATGAAGAACCAGATGAGTAAAGGACACCCTACCGCCTCCAGCAGTACTATCTGCATTTATGCAGAACACATTTTGGAAAGTAACAATCTCAAGGCATTTCACAGAAGAAAATGAGTGCTGAGCTGATGAAGAAAGTAGTGCAGAAGTAACAAAACATTTGCTTAAAGGGGAGCTTCCAAGAAAATTCCAACGGACTGAGTGACCAAAGGCACCACTGAGAATGGAAACAGCATAGTAGGTCAGCACAAGATGACAAGATTTGGGACACAGTGGTTAAAGAAAGTTTCTCAGAAAAGGATTGTAAGGCCATGAACTACAAAGATGTTAACTTGGTCGCTTTGAGAGAATGGGAATTTTTATTGTCCTGTAAATGTACAGATAGTACATAATGAGATAGATAGGTCATAGATAGCAAAATACTAGCTGCAGTCTTTTGAAGATAAAGAAGGGCTAGGAAACTAGTTCAGCTATAACCCACTGTGTAATTGGCAAAAACAGGGATAATGATGGTTTCAGGACTGAGTTGGATTAGTTATATTGGTGGAAATAGGTGGGTCTCTGTAATTAGGAACAATGTGAGTTGAAATCCGGAGTCCATCTATTTGGGTTAGGGAATAGAATCAGAGGTGGTATGACTGCAAGGGTTGAAACAGATAGCATCAGCTTCCCAGTATGTAACTGTCATATATTGTGTCTCATTCACATTGAGTATGGGGAAAATATCTGCATGAAAAAGAAACAGAGTTGTTGAAACAGATGACGGAAAGATAAGACTAGAGTTGTGAAAACACAAGAGGAAGCCGATGTACTGGTCTGCCAATGATGTTGCCGGTGGTAAATATGTAGATGAAGTTATTTCTGAGCAGGAGCTATCTCATTGACCTATATACTAAAGGTAATTTGTTAGAGGAACGGCAAAAAAAAATTTGAGGAGGATTTGGATATATTCAGTATCTTGAATTTCCTTAGAATCTCTTTAATCCTGTGGCAGTGATGGGAGTTTGGAGAGAGTGAAGCATAAAGCAAGTCTTGATCTCAAAAATTCTCCTCTGATAATGCAGCTCTTCCCTCAGCACTATGTGGAAAGTCGAGTGGACAGCACTTAACAGGATTTTTAAAAAGGAAGAAGAAGGTTGAAATGCAATGAAACAACCAATATCTGTAAAAATGACATGGGTGAAGTATATGTGGGTGGAGTTGGCTGCATTCCTAATTGTATGAATTATTTATGACTGTATGCCACCACCCTTGACAATACAAACTCATACATCCATAAAGCCACGCCTTTAAATTCCAAAGGTAGCTATATTCACTTTGAATTCCTTCTCTGGTCTTTTCTCACTCAGTTGATCACCAGTCAGTAACTTGTAACTCTGCACCTTTCTTCAATCATTCTGCATATGATTGACACTGATAAATTTCTAATTTGCCAGTCTCTCACCTCCATCACTGATAGCCACACTCTCACTACCTTGTATATCAAATGATATTGGCAATTGCCACCACCATTCAAAACCCCTTCTTTTCAATGTTTCCAACAATGTTTCCAAAACCCCTCAATGTTTCGAAGCAACACACACACACAATGCTGGGTTCACGGAGAAGGTGTGGAGGAGGATGGAAGGGCTAGTGTCACGCTTCATCCCCAGCAGCTGCGTAACAGAGGAGTCTCTGATCTAGGGACTGTTCCCAGTTCCGCACACGGAGACAAACATCCGGTGCTGCTGGCAGATCATCAGCTCGGTGAAAGACGCTCTTTGGTTGGCCCGAACTTGATGGTCTAACAGAACATGGAGATGTCCGTGGCAGAATGCTGCTGACTGGCACATTCTTGGCGGCAGGAGTACATGCTGAGGGACGCACCGGAACTTTTGTGCAGCCACCGCAAGGGCTCGATGGGGAAGGACTATGGTTTAGGGTTCTTCTTCCACATGAGTGGGAGGGGTCGGGTGGCGGGGAGTATACCCCTCAACAATGATGGATAAAGATGAATTAACAGAGTGCCACGTGTGTGGCTGAAAGTGTGGAAATGTATAGAATGTAATGGTAATGTCTGTAAAGGATTCAGATTCATTGACTGGTTTATTGTAAATAATTTTATTTTAAATAAAGTATATTTTTGTTTTAAAAAAAACTCAGCAGGCCAGGCAGCATCTATGGGGAAAAGGTACAGTCGATATTTTGGGCTGAGACCCTTCAGCAGGACTCAATGTTTCTATTTTCTTTTCTTCTCAGAGTTGCCTTCCTCCTTGTTGTAAAACAACTTGAATACAGTGAGGAATCCTAAATTCTTTACTTTAATTTACAGTGTTAGAGATGCAGTTATATTTGTAATTCAGTTATATTTGTAGCAACCAGTGATACAAACATACAGCATCCTCACTATTTAGATGTGCTATGGAGACTGACAAGAATGTTAAATTATGTAACATTTATAGATACTTTAAGAGTACTGAAATGGGCGTAGAGCATCCTGAGTATTGCACTGGGAGACAATGTTAATTAGACTACATTGAAACTCCCCAGATGATTGGCTATACTTAATGCATGGTTAAAGACATATTTGTTCAGTCAATCAATGTTTGAGTGTTTGTATTTCCAAAGAGCCTCCCTCAAGACAGCTGATAAAAGAAATACTGTAAAGATGCTTGCAAGTTAAGAGGTGTCCTGGCAGTTGAGATGTGTTCCAAATGTAAATATACAACTCTACACACAGAAATATTGAAGTAAGCTATGTATTTGTAAGTATTGAAAGTATATTTAATGATCTGCTGTTATCTTTGTGCTTAAAGAATATAAAACCTCAGTGTACCTTGACTTCAGTAAGATTCTTCCAAGGAAACCTTCTCAAGTCTAGTTGATTGTCAAATACATGAGTACAGGGTACAGGTACAATGAAAAAAATGTTTGCACCAACATTAAAAGCACATATGTGAAGGCAACAGCACATAAATTATATTCAAGTTATGCAAAAGAGTGAAGAAAAAAAGACTTTACAGAACAAGGTATAAATGCAAAAAAAAAATCATAATCAGCTACATGATGATAATGTAAGATGTGGTCCCATTGTTGATGATAGTGTAAAAGGTGTCCCATTGATGAGGTAGGATTAAAGTTGAGCAACCCATAGATGTTAGAAAATAGAAACATTGAGTCCTGCTGAAGGGTCTCAGCCCAAAATATCGACTGTACCCATAGATGCTGCCTGGCCTGCTGAGTTTTTGTAGGAAAGTAACTGTTCCCTGACCTGGTGGTGTGGGACTTCAGGCCGAATGGCAGCAGAAAGAAGAAGGCATAACTTGTATTGTGGGGCTAGGTGATGATAAATGCCACCATCTTGAGTAATGCCTCATGTATATGCTCTCGGTTGGGGAGAGGGATGTGCATATGATGGAGTAGGTTATGTCTGCTACTCTCTGCAGCCTCTTATGATCCTGAGCACTGGAATAGCCATACCAGGCCATGATAAAACCAGTCAGGTCACTTTCAACTTACATTTCTAGTAAAGGAGAGGTACTGGCGTACCTCCTTTGTGGTTGCATCAGTGTGTCGGGTCCAGGACAGCTTAACTGCCAAGAATTTGAAGCTACTAACTCATTCCATCTCTGACCCACCAGTAAAAATGGCATGTGCTCCTCTTTCTGAAGTTAACAATTAGCTTCTTGGCTTTGCAACACTAAGGCTATGAACTGCGCTCGGCTGCTTTACCTTAAGTTAGTGAACTTTGTGGCGATTTGCCTCGTTAATATGATGAACTGAATACTGAGGCTTTGGGCCGATCCTGGAGTATTGGATCTAAGGACTCAATTTGGCTTGGAATGCTGTTGCTTGTTTCTCTTGTTTGATTTGTTTTGTTTTTTTTTTCCTTTCTCTTTCTCTCTGGGCATTGGGGGTTGGGTCTTTTTTAATTAGGTTCTTTCAGGTTCCTTGCTCTGCAACTGCCCGTTAAGCAAACAAATCTCAAAGTTGTATAATTTATACTTTGGATCATGTTAACATTGACGGTGAAATTTCAGGAGTTCCCTCCACCAGATCTCCTCCTGAGGGATTAATTATGCTGCACAAAATTGTTTTTCATTTATGACTCCAGTCTTCCTGCGAATCATTCAAAGTCACAGCATACGAAAGCATTGCTGAAAGGCTAGGACTTGCTGCTTATCCCTGTTACTCTTGAAAAGACAGCAGTAAACCTCATCTCGAATCTTTCAGTAGTGTTGTTGAATAGTGAGCACCAACATTCAGAGCCAGTAATATTGAAGGATGGTAATTTTGTTCCAAGTCAAGATTGTGTATGACTTGGAGAGGGTACAGTAAGTGGTCCCAAATGCTGGCTGCCCTTGTTCTTTTTGAAATTCTCGGTTTTGGCAGGTACTGTTGACGTTCTATAATGATTTTCATACACCCATAGTGCCTCAAAGGGCTTTGCAGCCAGTGAAATGTTATTAAAGAATAGACACAATGCACAAAATGTGTCAATTTGTGCACAGCAGTTTTTCATAAATAGCAACTGGGCAATGACCAAGTCATTTATCTTTACTGTGTTGATTCAGCCAGAATACCAGAGATTATTTCTTCTTTGAAGTTCTTCACCTGACATAACAGATGAGTCCTTGTTTTACTATTATATCCTGAGGAAATCATATCTGAAGGTAAAGTGCTTCCTCAATAATGCTCTGGGGTATTTGCCTTGGTTTTTGAGCTGAAGTCACTGGGGAGGTTCGAACTGAATACTTTCTGACTTAGAAGCTTTACTTTACTTTCCTTTATTGGCACCAAACAATTGATACTAGAATGTACAATCATCAGTGATATTTGTTTCTGCGCTTCTCGCTCCCTGGAGTACAAATCGATAGTAAATAGTAAAAATTTAAATTATAAATCATAAATAGAAAATAGAAAAGGGAAAGTAAGGTAGTGCAAAAAAACCGAGAGGCAGGTCCGGATATTTGGAGGGTACGGCCCAGATCCGGGTCAGGATCCGTTCAGCAGTCTTATCACAGTTGGAAAGAAGCTGTTCCCAAATCTGGCCGTATGAGTCCTCAGGCCCCTGAGCCTTCTCCCGGAGGGAAGAGGGATGAAAAGTGTGTTGGCTGGGTGGGTCATGTCCTTGATTATCCTGGCAGCACTGCTCCAACAGTGTGCGGTGTAAAGTGAGTCCAAGGACGGAAGATTGGTTTGTGTGATGTGCTGCGCCGTGTTCACGATCTTCTGCAGCTTCTTCCGGTCTTGGACAGGACAACTTCCATACCAGGTTGTGATGCACCCGAGAAGAATGCTTTCTACAGTGCATCTATAAAAATTAGTGAGGGTTTTAGGGGACAGGCCAAATTTCTTTCGTTTTCTCAGTAAGTAAAGACGCTGGTGGGCCTTCTCGATAGTGAACTCTGCTTGGTTGGACCAAGTCAAGTCATTTGTGATATTGACCCTGAGGAACTTTTGACCTGTTCCACTTGTGCACCACTGATGTAAATGGGGTTGTGCGGTCCGCTACTCCTTCTGAAGTCAACAACCAATTCCTTTGTCTTGCTGACGTTGAGGGATAGGTTATTGTCTTTGCACCATGTCACCAGGTTCTTAAATTCCTTTCTGTACTCAAACTCATCATTACCCGAGATACGGCCTACAATTGTGGTGTCATCACCAAACTTGTATATTGAGTTTGATGGAAACTTGGGTACACAATCATGGGTGTACATTGAGTTCAGCAGGGGGCTGAGTACACAGCTTTGTGGGGCACCGGTGCTCAGAGTGATTGTAGAGGAGAGCTTGTCCCCTATTTTTACAGCCTGGGTCCTGTCTGTGAGGAAGTTGAAGATCCAGCTGCAGATCTGAGTGCTAAGGCCCAGGTTCCAGAGCTTAGAAATCAGTTTATTTGGAATGATGGTATTAAAGGCAGAGCTGTAGTCAATGAAAAGGAGCCTTACATATGCGTCTTTATTTTCCAGGTCTTTATTAAGGTTTGAAGCTTAATAAAGAGTGTAAGAAATAGGAACATGCTCCTCAAACCTGCTGTCCCATTCAGCATCATCATGCCCTTACCGTCACTTTCCTCCCTTTCATCATAAACTTCACTCCTCTCTAAATCAGATATACGCCTTTCTCAGCCTTGAATGTTTTCAGCTTCCACAGCTCACAGTGAGAATTCCTAAAGTGCAAACCAGTCAGAGAGATTCCTTCTCATCTGCATTGTAAGTAGGTGAATCCTTGTTCCAAAACTATGACCCCCTAGATTTATATTTTCCAATGAGTAATAGGATGCTCGTAGCAGCCACCTCAAAAATAATATATTTTTCAGCGACATCATATCTCAATTTTCTAAACTCCAATGAGTACAGGTCTAATTTGCTCAACATTTTCTCAATAGATAAGCTATACAAGCTAGAAACCAACCTGGTGAACTTGCTGTGAACTACTTCCTGTAAGAAAAACTAACTAGGACATAGGTTTCGAGGTGTGATCATGCCAATGTCCTGTACAGTTACAGAATGATTTTCCAATATTTGTACTCCTCACAGTGAAGCCAACATATATTTTGCCTTCTTCCCTTTATGTGTGTCCAGTATGAGTCAGCCAAGATCTCTCTGTATTCTGCAATCACTCTTCCCATTAACTTAAGTTACACGGAACACTATTGCAGGAAATTAGCAACCATCACTGAGGACACCTTTCCCATCATGCAGATCATGCTGTCTTCTCCCTGCTGCCATCAGGGAAGGAGGTACAATGAGCCTCAGGATGTGCATCACCAGCAGGTTCAGGAACTGTTACTACCCCTGAATCGTGGCTCTTGAACTGGAGGGGATAACTTCACTCACCTCATCACTGAAATGGACTCACTTTCAAAGATTCTTCATCTCATGTTCTAGATATTTATTGCTTATTTATTTATTTATCATTATGTCTTTTTCTTCTTTCTTTTTCAATATTTTTATTAATTACTTGCATAGACAAATACAAAATACATTATGATATTATGGAAACAGAAACAAGGTTGAAATGCCCCATAACTATGTATAGTAAATTAACCATAATATTGAAAAGGTATATTTTATTCTAATCTAAAGCAAAATCAAAACCCCATAACAAAACAGGAAAAAAAAGAGAAAAAAAGCTGGTAGGTTAAAAGAAAAAAAAATCTCTGACATATAGTAAATTCAAACATATAATAGCCATCACCATTGCTGACCAAATCGAAAATTGTGAAAGTAGTTCCAAAAAGGTCCCTATAAAGTGAAAAATCTTGTCCAGGTATAGAAATAGAACACCTAATCTTCTCCAGATTTAAACATGACATAACATCAATCAACCAATGGGCATAAGTAGGCGGAGTGGCATCTTTCCATTTAAGCAACAAAACTCTTCTGGCTAAAAGAGAAACAAAAGCCAAAATATGCAAATCATTTGGCTTAAGAGTAAAATCATTTCCTCCAACAATGCCAAATAAGGCAGTCAGAGGGTTGGGTTTAAAGTTTACTTTAAAAAGCTCTGAGAAAGTTTGAAATACTTCTTTCCAAAATTTATCGACCCGTGGGCAGGACCAAAACATGTGAATTAAAGAGGCCTCTTCAACATTACACCTATTATAGTATGGGAAAAAACCTGAGTGAAAACGAGAGCTTATCTTTAGTCATATAGGCTCTATGAACCACCTTAATTTGTAAAAGCAAGTGAGGCGCACATAACGAGGAGGTGTGAACAAGTTTAAAAATCTCATTCCAAGTATCCTCATCAATTGAAATCTGTAGGTCTTGTTCCCAGAGGTTTTTAATTTTGTCTAACGGAATGTTTCTCAATGCCAACAACATAAATATTAAAAATAGATCCGTGTTAAGAAGGTACTATCAAATTGGTCTCCCCTTTCTTTATCGCTGATTGGACATATTAATTCTATTAAAATGAATATTTTGCCTAAATTTTTATACTTATTTCAAGCCCGACCTGTCTTTATTCCTAAATCCTTTTTCAACTCTTTAGATGCGATTATATCTTCTTACTTATGGAAGAACAAAACCCCCCAATTAAACAAAGTTCATCTTCAGAAAGCTAAAAAAAAAAATGGGGGATTAGCCCTACCCAATATTAAGTTTACTACTGGACAGTCAACATACGCTACCTTATGTTTTGGATATACCACATTAATCGTGAAGACTGTCCAGTTTGGGTTTCTTCAGAAGTTAATTCTGTTAATAAATTTTCTATTATTTCTCTTCTTGGTTGTTCAATTCCTCTATCCTTAAGTAATTTAACTGATAATTTTGTAGTTAAACATTCTTTGAGGATTTGGTTATAATTTAGAAAACTCTTTGGGTTATTTGGTTTTTCATTCTCTAGTTCCATTTTTTTCTAATTATTTTTTAAACCATCTTTGACTGATGTAGTTTTTAAAGAGTGGAATAGAATAGGTATTAAATGTTTTCAGGATCTGCTTGTTGGAGATAGTCTTTCCTCATTTGATCAACTATCTACTAAATATAATCTTCGTAAAGCTCACTTTTTTAGATATTTACAAATTAGAGACTTCTTGCGTTCTCAACTTTATAAATTTCCTAAATGTCCAGATGAGACTTTAATTGATACAATTTTTACTCTGAAACCTTTTCATAATGGATCATTATTTCTTTTTTAATCTTTCTTTTTGTATTTGCACAGGTTTTTTTTTGCACATTGGTTGGTGTCTACCCTGTTGGATGTGGTTTTTCATTGATTCTGTTATGTTTCTTGTATTTCCTGTGATTGACTGCAAGAAACAGAATCTCGGAGTTACATACAGTATCGTGACGTATATGTACTTTGATAATAAATTTACTTTGAACTTTGCCTTTCTACTTATTATGGTCAATAATTTCACATTCCCCCTATATTATACTCTATTTTTCATTTTAATTAACCTACTTATAACCTTTTGCAGACTCTGTATCTCAAAGTTCAAAGTAAAAGATCATAAAGAAAACCATTTAAAATGACAAAAACACCTTTGTATGGCCCTTGAGAGGCTGCTGCATCTGAGTCTGCCACCATCTTACCATCATCTTTTTTGTAGGCTTTTCCATTCTTGGGTAATGGTGTAAACTGAGGGTAGAAGCAAAAAGTACAAAGGAGAAAAGTAAAAGTGGCAGGCCGACAAATCCAGGGCAAGCATTAAAAAGGGCCACTTTTCAACATAATTGTATAAGGGCTAAGAGAGTTGTAAAAGAGCGCCTGAAGGCTTTGTATGCCAATGCAAGGAGCATTCGTAATAAGGTGGATGAATTGAAAGTGTAGATTGTTATTAATGATTATGATATAGTTGGGATCACAGAGACATGGCTCCAGGGTGACCAAGGATGGGAATATCAGGGATATTCAATATTCAGGAGGGATAGACATGAAGGAAGGGGAGGTGGGGTGGCGTTGCTGGTTAAAGAAGAGATTAACGCAATAGAAAGGAAGGACATAAGCCAGGAAGATGTGGAATCGATATGGGTAGAGCTGCGTAACACTAAAGGGCAGAAGACGCTGGTGGGAGTTGTGTACAGGCCACCTAACAGTAGTAGTGAGGTCGGAGATGGTATTAAACAGGAAATTAGAAATGTGTGCAATAAAGGAACAGCAGTTATAATGGGTGACTTCAATCTACATGTAGATTGGGTGAACCAAATTGGTAAAGGTGCTGAGGAAGAGGATTTCTTGGAATGTATGCGGGATGGTTTTTTGAACCAACATATCGAGGAACTAACTAGAGAGCAGGCTATTCTAGACTGGGTATTGAGCAATGAGGAAGGGTTAATTAGCAATCTTGTCGTGAGAGGCCCCTTGGGTAAGAGTGACCATAATATGGTGGAATTCTTCATTAAGATGGAGAGTGACATAGTTAATTCAGAAACAAAGGTTCTGAACTTAAAGAGGGGTAACTTTGAAGGTATGAGACGTGAATTAGCTAAGATAGACTGGCAAATGACACTTAAAGGATTGACGGTGGAGATGCAATGGCAAGCATTTAAAGGTTGCATGGATGAACTACAATTGTTCATCCCAGTTTGGCAAAAGAATAAATCAAGGAAGGTAGTGCACCCGTGGCTGACAAGAGAAATTAGGGATAGTTTCAATTCCAAAAAAGAAGCATTCAAATTAGCCAGAGAAAGTGGCTCACCTGAGGACTGGGAGAAATTCAGAGTTCAGCAGAGGAGGACAAAGGGCTTAATTAGGAAGGGGAAAAAAGATTATGAGAGAAAACTGGCAGGGAACATAAAAAATGACTGTAAAAGCTTTTATAGATATGTAAAAAGGAAAAGACTGGTAAAGACAAATGTAGGTCCCCTACAGACAGAAACAGGTGAATTGATTATGGGGAGCAAGGACATGGCAGACCAATTGAATAATTACTTTGGTTCTGTCTTCACTAAGGAGGACATAAATAATCTTCCAGAAATAGTAGGGGACAGAGGGTCTAGTGAGATGGAGGAACTGAGCGAAATACATGTTAGTAGGGAAGTGGTGTTAGGTAAATAGAAGGGATTGAAGGCAGATAAATCCCCAGGGCCAGATGGTCTGCATCCTAGAGTGCTTAAGGAAGTAGAAGAAATAGTGGATGCATTAGTGATAATTCTTCAAAACTCGTTAGATTCTGGACTAGTTCCTGAGGATTGGAGGGTGGCTAATGTAACCCCACTTTTTAAAAAAGGAGGGAGAGAGAAACCGGGGAATTATAGACCGGTTAGCCTAACGTCGGTGGTGGGGAAACTGCTGGAGTCAGTTATCAAAGATGTGATAACAGCACATTTGGAAAGCAGTGAAATTATCGGACAAAGTCAGCATGGATTTGTGAAAGGAAAATCATGTCTGACGAATCTCATAGAATTTTTTGAGGATGTAACTAGTAGAGTGGATAGGGGAGAACCAGTGGATGTGGTATATTTGGATTTTCAAAAGGCTTTTGACAAGGTCCCACACAGGAGATTAGTGTGCAAACTTAAAGCACACGGTATTGGGGGTAAGGTATTGATGTGGATGGAGAATTGGTTAGCAGACAGGAAGCAAAGAGTGGGAATAAACGGGACCTTTTCAGAATGGCAGGCGGTGACTAGTGGGGTACCGCAAGGCTCAGTGCTGGGACCCCAGTTGTTTACAATATATATTAATGACTTGGATGAGGGAATTAAATGCAGCATCTCCAAGTTTGCGGATGACACGAAGCTGGGTGGCAGTGTTAGCTGTGAGGAGGATGCTAAGAGGATGCAGAGTGACTTGGATAGGTTGGGTGAGTGGGCAAATTCATGGCAGATGCAATTTAATGTGGATAAATGTGAAGTTATCTGAATGGTGGCCGATTAGGAAAAGGGGAGGTGCAACGAGACCTGGGTGTCATTATACACCAGTCATTGAAAGTGGGCATGCAGGTACAGCAGGCGGTGAAAAAGGCGAATGGTATGCTGGCATTTATAGCGAGAGGATTCGAGTACAGGAGCAGGGAGGTACTACTGCAGTTGTACAAGGCCTTGGTGAGACCACACCTGGAGTATTGTGTGCAGTTTTGGTCCCCTAATCTGAGGAAAGACATCCTTGCCATAGAGGGAGTGCAAAGAAGGTTCACCAGATTGATTCCTGGGATGGCAGGACTTTCATATGAAGAAAGGCTGGATGAACTGGGCTTGTACTCGTTGGAATTTAGAAGATTGAGGGGGGATCTGATTGAAACGTATAAAATCCTAAAGAGATTGGACAGGCTAGATGCAGGAAGATTGTTCCCAATGTTGGGGAAGTCCAGAACAAAGGGCCACAGTTTGAGGATAAAAGGGAAGCCTTTTAGGACCGAGATTAGGAAAAACTTCTTCACACAGAGAGTGGTGAATCTGTGGAATTCTCTGCCACAGGAAACAGTTGAGGCCAGTTCATTGGCTATATTTAAGAGGGAATTAGATATGGCCCTTGTGGCTACGGGGATCAGGGGGTATGGAGGGAAGGCTGGTGCAGGGTTCTGAGTTGGATGATCAGCCATGATCATAATAAACGGCGGTGCAGGCTCGAAGGGCCGAATGGCCTACTCCTGCACCTATTTTCTATGTTTCTATACCAGGCTATGATGCAACCAATCAGAATACTCTCCACTGTACATCTACAGAAGTTTGTCAAAGTTTTAGGTGAATGGCAAATCTGTACAAACTTCTAAGAAAGAAGAGGCACTGTCACACCTTCTTTCTAATGGCACTTACAGGACAAAACCTCTGATAACGCCTAGGAATTTAAAGTTACCAACCCTTTCCACACCTGATCCCAGAGCTGAGTGAAGAAGCAGTGAAATGGCATCTGCTATTGACCTGTTGTGATCTAGGTCACTCCCCAAACAGGAGTTGATATGCTTCATGACCAACCTCTCTAAACACTTCGGCACAATCAGTGGAAGTGCTACAGGATGATAGTCAGTGAGCCAGGTTAACACGTTTTTTCTTGGGTAATAAGGTGAAGTTGAAGATCCATTGTGAGGGAGGTACAGAAGCCCAGGTTTTGAAGCTTGGTTAATAGTACCAAGGGAATTCTGCATTAAATACTGAGCTGTAATTGATAATCAGTAGCCTGATGTATGTCTTGCTGTTGTCCAGCTACTTCAAAGCAGAGTGGAGAGCCAGTGAGATCTTATTGCAGCGATAGGCAAATTGCAGGGGTCCAAGTCCTTGCTCTAGCTGGAGTTAATTCTCGCCATTACCAACGTCTCAAAGCAGTTCATTATGGTATATGTGAGAGCTACTGGGTAATAGTCAATGAGGCAACTTACCCTGCTCTTCTTGGGTGTTGGTATGATTGCTACCCACTTGAAGCAGACAGGAACCCCAGACTGCAGCAGTGAAGGGTTGAAGGTGTCCTTGAGTACTCCAGGCCAGTTGGTCGGCACAGGTTTTCTGTTTCTGGTCAGGTACACCATTGGGGCCTGACAGCATTGTCTGCAGCATGTTTCAATGGTTCATTTGTCATCAGCCTCTGAGACACATAGGGTACCCAAATGTGTGTTCGTCTCTCTTTTAAAGTGTGCTGCATCTGTTCAATTGTGTTATGGTTTTCTAATCATCTTCCTTCAACTTTCTTCATTTTGCATTTCTCCAATGATGATAAAAAGAACTGCAAATGCTGGAACTCTAGAAAACGGAAATGCACAGTAAGTCAAGCAGCATCTGTGAAAAGAGAGAAGAGTTAACATTACAGATCATTTCTGAGGATGAATCTTCAATATGAAACGTTAATTCTGTTTTTCTTCTCAGTAAGCTGCGTGTGTTCGGAATTTTGTTTTCATTTAATTGTGCTATTTAAAAATGGCCCATAGTTTACTACTATTGATGCACCATAGAAGACACCTCATATCGATGCTTCACAGCTGGGTATGGCAAATGAGACTGCAAGAAATTGCGGAGTTGTGGACTCCGTTCAGCACATCACGGAAAACAGATTTCCCTCCAAGGTTTCTGTCTATACTTCTCGCTGCCCGCTGCTCCGTAAATGTAATCAAAGCCCACGCCCACCCCAGACATTCGGTCTTGTTCCCCTCCCATCGGAAGACACAAGATCTGAAAATACTTATCACCATTCTGCTATTGAACAGTCCCTCCGTACAATAGGATGGACTCTTGATTTTACAAGACCTCGTTATGGTCTTTCACTTTATTCTCTGTCTGCACTTCCTCTGTAACATTTAATTATGCATTCTATAATTGTTTTCCCTCAATGCGTAGTTGTAATAATCAATGCAAGCAAAACAGTTTTAACTATACTTCGATACATATGACAATAATAACCTAATTTGAATATTTAAAGTATTTCTTTCTACCAGCAGCACTTCTAATCCGCATATCCCAAACATATTTAACAGCAACAGTTGAAACTTGATTATTGTTTATTGTTTGATGTGCTCTTCCTGTCGATGTCATATTGCTGAGCTGTGCGAGTGGATAGTGTCCCTCATTGCTTCAATGCATTACCATTCAAACATAACCTGCAGCACTGACATGAAGCGTCCCGTCCACAACCACGCCCTTGCCATTTCGCTGCTCGTCGCGGTCGTCATGCCAACTGAAACGTCATTCTGCCCTGCATCTAATTGGAGGAAACCCCGTTGTCGGGCTGCAGACGCCTAGCCGAGCTAACCTGTAAGAATAGAGCAATGACCCCGCCCCTTCACTAGCCTTAGCTGATTGGATAACTTCGGCACGTCAGCAGCAGGTTTCAATGGTTCATTCGTAGAACAAGTTATGCGTCATAGTGCAAGGGATAGAGAGGCGTGGCTTTCCGCGTCCGTCAAACTGGGTGGGTGGGCCCGCCTCCACCTCCGCTCTTCCGCTGGCCCAAGTTGAGCCATTTGAGGAGATACAAGGTTGAACCAGGTTTGTTTTCAGGGAATCTGTTGCGATAATCGCTCTTCTCTTTCGGAAGGAGGCAAAAGTAAAGGGGAGTGGGGAACCAGTTTATAAAGTAATAGAAGGGTAAGCGATGTTTAAATTTAAAAAGAATCTTGGAATTGCAGTCTTGGAGTTTTGGCTTAATTTTGAAGATTTCTTGGATTTTAATAAAAATCCGCCATGTTTCTTTTTTTGTACTTTGCACAAATTAGATCCACGCTACTCTACCCCGAGATCGATTTTGGAGGGGGAAAACAAGCGGATGTAGATAACACACCCTCACCAATGCACCCACTCTCCCGCTCTTTGCCCACCTATCTATCAAACTCTTTCGGGCATGTTGGTTTTGTCTTAGAATAAATTTCCTCTTTTCTCTCTGTCTCTCAACAGACTGCATACCTTTTAGCTGAAAGGCGGAGTGAGCAGAAGTTCAGCCCTCGGTGTACCGAAGGCACAGCAACAGAACTCAAGGAGAGGCCGGCCAACAGAAGCATGGAGAACGCAGAGCAGGACAAGCAAGAGAAACCAGCTGAGCAGACCAACAGCAACCCCGACAATGCCAAGCAGGTTGATCAGACCAACAGCAATCCGGAGAATGCCGAGCAGGTGCAAAGAGCCAAGATGGCTGAGCAGGCCGAGAGATACGATGATATGGCCGCTGCTATGAAAGCGGTGACCGAGCAGGGCTGCGGGCTCAGCATTGAAGAGAGGAACCTGCTGTCGGTCGCCTACAAGAACGTGGTGGGCGCCCGCCGCTCGGCGTGGAGGGTTATCTCCAGTATAGAGCAGAAGAACGAGAAAGACGAGAAGAAGTTACAGCTGATTAAAAGCTACCGGGAAAAAGTAGAAGAAGAGCTCCGTGAAATTTGCGGCGACGTCTTGGTAAGCGGTGCACAAAGGAAGTGGGGGGGGGGTCTTGATTCGAGGTTCCTCTAGCTTTAAAACCATTGTAAATAAACTTCTCTCCAAAGAAGCAAAAACGAATTAAGTGCGTTTATGTGCAATTTTAGGTTAACTTCCGTGAAGTACTTAAATTAACAATTAAATAAGTCTGAAACATGATTAAGACGGCTCCGAGTTACGCTATTGGATATTGGTTTTCTAGGTTAGTGTGCCACTAGCTTACATACACGTGAAAAGAGGGAAAAGATCTTAACCAGCTCTTCAGATTTTTCCCACTACTGTTTGTGATACGCTTGATTAATTCAAAGCTATACGCAGTCGATAGGTAATATTGTAACCATTCGAGGAGTGACGTTTTCAAAGATTAATTATGAATTAGAATGCTGCCTTTAGCTGATCATTAGCAGAGTAAACCATTCCTGCATTAAAATGTTTACATTTTCTGTTAACTAACTAAAGTTGCAACATTTAGCAGAAAGTTGCTTGTGTAGTTTTATAGACAGCGTTGTAAAACTGTTTCCTTGTTACTGTATTGCTACATAAGCACCGTTTGAAATGGGTATATTTTCTCTGAATTGACGAATTTTATTTTTGCTTGTTGGTGGGCGTTGATAGTATTGAGTGAAAAATACAGGTAGTTATCCTATTTAATCTTGTATCTTCCCTTAAATGATGTCTGTTCTTAAAAAAAACTTGTAGGCTGAAAGTTAATTTTAAGATGTTTGATGTAAAAGACAGTAATTGGCGACGTTTGAATCGCGGTTGCTTAGCGTGATGGAAACTGACTCCCATCTCAAACATGAGGTTTTAAAATT
Organism: Mobula hypostoma; assembly: GCF_963921235.1. NCBI lineage: Eukaryota > Metazoa > Chordata > Chondrichthyes > Myliobatiformes > Myliobatidae > Mobula > Mobula hypostoma. The sequence goes on from NC_086098.1 coordinate 62,358,880, forward strand.
GAAATTTTAAAATAATTTAAAAAATCTTTTTTTCTGTACCGCTCCCCACAACTTACTACAGATGTCACTTAAAACTGCCACATTATTATCCTGTCAGGATGCTGCAGTTCAATAAATATGTCAAATAAGTTCATGGCAGTCACATTGTCATATAATAGTTTCAAGTTGAATTTAGGTGTGTAGGCTGGGTGGGGTGGGTTGGTGTGAATTTCATACATCAGATCAGCTTCTTCATAACATGATGTTGCAGCCAACATGGTACTTTTGATGTTTATCGTAATTATGTTATGTCAACCTGATTTAATTTTAATTATAGATATTTTAAAGTTATTGAGGATCTTTGTTCTAAGCTAGAAATATTGAAATTGAATGTGAATTGAGCAAAATGCCTTGAGAAAGGTACACTATCACAAAAAAAAAGATAACGTGCATTGCTTGTTACTTTCCTGGATTGAAACCTGTTTTTCTCCCAATGATTATTCAGTGGCATCAGCCCTAGGCCGAAGATTTTAGACACTTCTAGTTTGACGCATTTAAAAAAAAATAAACATGGTTGTATGAAATCTGTTGCCTTGAATGATGTGGACCTATTAATTATGTTTCTGATTGTTTGATATACAGCCTTATCTCTTTCTTCTTAATTTTTGGAATTGTCAAGCAATTCTGAATGAATTTTTTATTCAGTTTTCATGAAAATAATCCATTCTAGATGGATTTTCAAGCAATTTGTTCATTAGCACAAACTCATGCTTCTGTGATCAGCCAATTTAAACAAAGGCATTGTGGAAATCGGCTTTGCAACATCTTCCTGCTTTTTTATCTTATAAAGTACTTTTCATTGTCAGCTGAACCTCTGTTCATTTTAAGTAGTGACAGCTTCCTTTAGTCAGATGTATTGTAGAGCAGATGGAATTGGTCATTAATGTAATTAAATCATGTCTCGATGAAAACCTGGCTTGATACCAACTGAGTAGAAATGTAGTATTAAATGGCTCTTGCCCCAATTTTGTCTCTATTTACTACCAGCTTCCTAATTGAGTTGCTGAATCTGAGCTTTGTCCTGCAGTTAGACTTAAAATATGTTTTTCAGTTTATATTGCTGTGATTTCCCATATCTGGGCACATGGATATGCTGCACATTTTTAGTGTGGACAAATTAGGCATAGTAAGTGTTACAAGCAGTTGGAGACTTAAGCCAGAAGGTCAAATTCACCTCATCATTGTTTTTTCAATGGTTAAACCAGAGATGAATATACAGATGATGAGATCCTGAGATGAGCAGTTTCCTGATGGGTGGATAACAAATTAAAATGCAGTTAGTTGGTGAGTTAAATTGTGCCAGAGTCTGTGATGTTGTCTCCTAGGCTCCTGATGTTTTGAAGCCTTCAATGGATATAGTTCTTATGCCAAATGTCTGGAGTGTGGTCAGCATAGAACTTGTTTTATTTCCAAATAGGTACAGAGCTCATTCTTATTATTTTGGTTTACTTGCAGTCTCACAACTTCATTTCAGTGTTGGCTGTGTGGAGTTTGTGCCATCTCTGTGTGGCCAATTAATCAACCACCCCATCTCAGCTACATAGTGGTAGATTAATTAGCTGCTCTAAAAGGTGATAAAAGAATAAAGTCGATGGGTAAGATTTGCAGGATTATAATATTAAAGGGGCTGTCACAGTAAATTAAGATTTTAAGTATGAAATCATCTAGATTCGGTGAACTACAGGTGAAAATGGGCAACATGGATATTAAAAATTGAGGTAAAAAGTATGTAGGTGGGTAGAAGAGTGTTGCAGGGCATGTGCAGGAAGAGCAAGGAAATGAGACATTTTAAGGGAAGCTAGAAGATTTGTGAATCAGATAGAAATAGCACTTTAGCTGCCATTCTGTTCAATCAATGCCCTCTGGTGTTTACTACTAATGTAAATAATTTGGGTTTAGGAATAAGTTATGAATCAAAATGGATACCAGTTAGGGAATAAAGTTAATCCTTTAGAAGGTTGGAAGCTATAGCAAGTGAATTCCAGTGAGATGAAGGAATAGAAACACTGGCAGATGGAGATCGGCCTCAATGTTTGTAAAGAGTTGCAGTTTTGAAAAATAATTCAGAATATTCTCTGGGCTGAAGGTATTGAATTAAAGTACAGTGATGCAGCTTGGTACATTGCTTGGATTCTAGATTTTATATTCTAGATGCAGAATATAACAACCAAGTGTTAATGAATCTAAATAGAATTGTAAGGCTTAAAGTTATTGGAGTTTAATCTAGATTGCGCCTAATGTTAGGGAAATAGCAAGAAACAAAATGGATGTTTTTCATTCAAAATCTTGTACTGAGGCACTGCCGAGAAGTATTTATAACTTTGAAGAGTTTGATTTGAGGGCAATAAGTTGAACAGGCAATACCATATTTAAATGATGGAGTTTTGGGATGGGTGCAGGGTGAACAATGTATATCTTCAAGCATACAGCAGAATGTTCATGTTTTGAAACAATTTATGAAATTTTTGTGCTTGATGTTGACATTTTGAAAGTTGGATGTGCACCAATGAGGGAAGTTCTGCAGACCCTAGAGATCCTTTAAATTAACACAAGTTCTCTGCAAATTCTGACATAGTTTTTAATGCATTGTTGATGTGAAGAAAGTGTTATTCTTTCAGTTGCTAATCCACATTGTGCAGAAGAACTGTTACTTCTGGCACTGTTCAGCAAACCTAATTTAATTTTTTGTTCATGTTAAAGAGGCCACTGAGCAAAACTATTATCCTCTACTACCTTTCCTCATTTCCCCCGTGTATTAAAACTGCAGTTAATTTCTACTGCAGGATTGGAAGTTTATTCAAGATAATGTTATTGTCATAATCAGTGTTTTTTTTTCTCCAAAAGTTTTAATTACTATTATGGAACTCAATGTGCTCAATTTCATCAGGTACTTTTGTATGGTAATTTAACATTTCTTAATAATAAGTAGATATAATATAATAAGTGGTATGGCCTCTTTGTTCTAAGATTCTGGTTTATTATGTACTTAACCACCAGGTTGTCATACTTCTCTTTTTCCCTCCCAGCTACTTTGTTTCCATGGTGTCCAGGATTCAGAGTTCCCAGTTTGTCACTCAATAGACCAAATAGCCTAATTTTGCTCCTATATCTTAGTCTTATAGTATACTTGACAACTGAGTTTTAGTGCGATGAAGTAGAAAATTCTGAAGGTGTGAATAGAACTTTAAGGAAATTCCTTCTCATTACAGTTGTAAATGGCCAATAACTCAAACTCAGACAATAACTTCATGCTGCCTCCCTTCCCTTTTTCTTCACTCCAAATTATAATCTTTACACAGAACATGGTACGCCATGGCAGTGTAGCAGTTACCATGATACCATTACTGCCACTGTCTGTAAGGAGTTTGTACGTTCTCCCTGTGACTGTGTGGGTTTCCTCCAGGTGCTCTGGTTTCCTCCCACAGTCCAAAGACCTACAGATTTGTAGGTTAATTGGTTATTGTAAGTTGTCTCATGATTAGGCTAGGTTTAAATCAGGGGTTGCTGGGTGGTTAGCTCAAAGGGTGTATTCCGTGCTATATGCCACTAAATAAATATAACTTAAAGCTTGGGGCATCGGAGTTCAGAGTTCAATTCCAGTGCTATCTGTGAGACATTTGTACGGCTTTCCCATGAACCTGTTGGTTTCCTCGGTGCTCTGGTTTCTTCCTACATTCCAGAGATGTGCCTGTTATTAGGTTAATTGATCATTTATTGTCCTTTGATTAGGCTATTGTTAAATAGATGGGTTGCTGGGTGATGCTGCTTGTTGGCTGGAACAGCCAGTTTCTCACTGTAAGTAAATAAGCTGTCCTTCTGTATGCCTTGTCAGCCCTCTTAAATGCAGTGCTCAATTTTGTTTTTAAATCAAAATTACTGTATTGTATGATTAGATCGAAGTATTAAACCGCTATGTTTTTTTCATTTCGGAAAGTCAAAATCTCAAACAATTTGTACCTAATAGTCATTTTAAAGTTTCTTTACAAATTTTTGGTTCACATACCACAGGATATTACTTTTGCATTCTTTGATTATGCTTAATTTTTGTTGTGATTTATACTGTATAATGTTTAACATTCATTTCAAGCAGAAACTGCATTGCACCGATACCAAACTTAGCATTTAGAAATCCATTTACAATTTATAAGAGTGGAAGAATGGTGCATTTTTTAAAAATATGAGCTGGTTGATCTAAGTGGAACCCAATTTGACTGGTGTTCATGTTAAACTAAGACTTTTCAAATGTTATTTTCATTTTTGACTTTTTAATTTAATACTTCCCAGTGTTGTAGCCTAAACAATGTGTCTAATCTTTAATCTCATTACTTTAGTCATGTTCAATTTGCAGACTGATTATTCCAAATTTTGAGTGGAGTAATCATTTAAAAAAAATACATTACTGCTTAGGAAGGGTAAAGTTGGGGGGGGCAGATATGAGTTAAGTTGTTTACTAATATAGTGACTTGAAGAGTCAGAATCAAGTTTAATATCACTGGTGTATGTTGTGAAATTTGTTTTGTGGGAGCAGTACATTTTTAAAAAAACTATAAATTACAATAAGAAATTATATATACATTGATTGTGTCCCTTCGGCTCCTGTATCTCATTGATGGTAGCTATGAGAAGAGAGCACATCCTGGATGATGGGGTCCTTAATGATGCCGCCGCCTTGAGCCATTGCCTTTTGAAGGTATCCTGTGCTGGAATGGCTAATGACTATGGTGGAGCTAGCCTAGTTTACAACTTTGTGCAGCCTTTTCTGATCCTGTTCAGTGGCCCCTCCATTCCAGACTTTAGAATGTTCTCCATGGTACAACTGTAAAAATTTGCAAGTGTTTGCTAACGTACCAAGTCTACTCAAGTATAGCCACTGTCATGGCACCTTTATATTTGCATTAATATGTTGGGCCCAGGATAGATCTTTAGAGATGTTGACACTCAGGAAGTTTTTAACTGCTCACCCTTTCCACTATATAACCATATAACAATTACAGCACGGATACAGGCCATCCCTTCTAGTCCGTGCCGAACTCTTACTCTCACCTAGTCCCACCGACCTGCACTCAGCCCACAACCCTCCATTTCTTTCCTGTCCATATAGCTGTCCAGTTTAACTTTAAATGACAACATCGAATCTGCCTCCACCACTTCTGCTGGAAGCTCATTCCACACAGCCACCACTCTCTGAGTAAAGAAGTTCCCCCTCATGTTACCCCTAAACTTTTGCCCTTTAACTCTCAACTCATGTCCTCTTGTTTGAATCTCCCCCACTCTCAATGGAAAAAGCCTATCCACGTCAACTCTATCTTTCCCTCTCATAATCTTAAATACCTCTATCAAGTCCCCCCTCAACCTTCTGCGTCCCAAAGAACAAAGACCCAACTTGTTCAACCTTTCTCTGTAACTTAGGTGCTGAAACCCAGGTAACGTTATAGTAAACCTAATCTCCTGCTGATCTCCTGATGAGGACTGGTGTGTGTTTCCTCAACTTCCCCTTCCTGAAGCCAGCGGTGAATTCCTTGGTCTTACTGATGTTGAGGGCAAGGTTGTTGTTGCAACACCATTCAACCAGCTGATTTATCTTGCTCCTGTACACCACCTTGTCACAATCGGAAATTATGCCAACAATAATTGCCAGCTGCAAGTTTATAGGTGGCATTTGAGCTATGTCTAGCCACACAGTCATTGGTAGAGTCGAGCTGTGGGCTGAGTCTAGATCCTTGAGGCGCACCAGTGTTGATTGTCAGTTTGGAGAAGTTATTTCTGATCTGCACAGACTGATTCCTGATGAGGAAGTCAAGGAACCAGTTGCAGAGGGGAGGTACCAAGGCCTAGGTTTTGGAGCTTGTTGATTATATCTGATTATGAACAGAACTGGAGTGTAGTCCTATCTTTATCTGGAAAAACCCTCATTTCTTTCCTACAATTTATTCAGTTCATCTGTGCAATGAATGTTGCACTGCCCCCTCTTGGCACTGAAATCCTTTAAATGTATCACTTATAACTAATTCCATTTGTGGCTTGCATCCAACTATGAACTTCAGTGGTGTTTATTGCCAACTATTTTATAGCTCTCAAAAGAAAAGATCAGAAATATTACATGTTTGAAGTTGAGAATTTCAGTTGTGTGCAGTCCAAACTATAGAGCCTGTGAAATTTTAGTCTTTTCCCCTCCTGGGTCTGTACATTTTAAACTTGTGTCCCATCTGGGACAGGCCCGTTCTCGTTATTCCTCTTTCATTGTAGTACAGGAGCCTGATGACCCACAGTCAGCTGCTTCCCATCTGCCATTACATATCAGAATGGTCCAGGAACACTAACTCCTTTTTTTTTATTTGCACCATTTGTTTTGTAATTCATAGTTTTTTCTTTGTCTTAGCACTGTACTGTTGCTGCAAAACAACAAATTTCACGTCTTGTGTCGGTGATAATAAATCTGGTTCTTGCCTGATTTTCTGCAAGTAAAATTGTCGAATGGGCAAAAGATTTCTTGTTTGCATGTTCAATCTGTCAAATTTAAAATGGAAAATAATTAATTAAATAATTAACTCCTAAATGCAGTATATAAAGCTGATACCTCTTTTACCTGGCTTTGAGCTCATTCTTAATGTTCTGTATGAGTTGATAAACTTCAGACAACACCTGCTTTTTATGATTTGTTTTTGGTCCAGGAGCTTAGTTACCTCGTTTCTGAGCTCTCCAAGGTATTGTGGGTTTTGCATAGGTTTGCTTAATTTGAGACCTCTCTATTGCATCAGAAATGGTGCTGTCAAGTACCATCCCCTATTTTTTTTTAGATGAAGTTACCATTTCCTGTTTTTGTTTTTCTTTAAAGTTTTACAGAGGCATCTTGCTGCGATCACCAGTCTCTGGAGTAAACTGACCTGATATTCTTTCAAAGTAGCTCTTTGAAAATGACTTATTTTTACTCTTGTGACCTTTGTAAACCTACAAGTTTGGTCTCTCAGTCCTGTTTTTTTTCTTCCTGGATATGGATTTAGAAATTTATATGTGTAAAACTGGATTTTTGATACCCAGAATAAATCGTGGATGAACATGAGTTTAAAGGCAGTTTTAGTTTGAGATAGATCTATCAAGTACTGTTTCGGTCTGACCAGAAAATTGTGTAGGCAACACACACAAAATGCTGGAGGAAGTCAGCAGGCCAGAGAGCATCAGTGGGGGGGCGGGGGAGCACAGTCGACGTTTTGGGCTGAGACCCTTCGGCAGGACTGCAGGAAAAAAAAGATGGGCAGATTTAGAAGGTGGTGGAGGGAAGAGAGAAACACAAGGTGATAGGTGAAACCGGGAGAGGGAGGCATGAAGTAAAGAGCACGTGGTCAAAGAGTCGGAGAGCAGCAGAGATCACAGAAGGGGAGCAGTGAGAGAGGGTTTCACCGTGTGTTCTGGAATTCAATAAACATAAGGTGTAATGAACTACAATGGTTATAAGTTTTGGACCTACTGCTAAAACTTGGCTGGGAATGTGAGGTGAGTAAGATGCTGCAGTTTAGAACAAAGTGTAGGAAAATGGGATCGGCTTGACAAAACAGAATTTTGTTCTTGCTGGGTTATTCTGGGATCCTTTAGCATGTTTTTTTATGTAAGAGACATCAGAAGCTTATGGCTGCTGCATCAAGGCAGGCTTGAGGAAAAGAAATTATCAATAATGCATTTTTGGCAAGAGATGATATCAGGAAAAGAAGTCTATTCTAGTTTTTCTGGCTCAAAGGCCTACATAATAGGATGAAAGTGAATGATATTTCGTTAAAGAAAAAAATCCACAACTTTTAAGTTGTTAATCATGATCAACAGCGCAATAGGACTTATTCCTATAAATTTCTACAGACTAAAGAAAATATTACAGAATTTTAAAAGTTTTTTTGTTGAAACACATTCCACCAAGTATTGTGGAAGCATGATCAAATAAAATAAGGTAGCTGCTCTAATCTGGTACAAGAATTGAACCTTCTGACGTGTATTTGAAATGTAGTGAGAGAGTCCTGGAGTCTTCTGAAAGCATAGTTGGTAATGATGGGTCACTGGGAGGATATAATATGGAGAAGTAGTGGATTGCACAAAGCCTGAAATGGAGGAGATGGTGAAAAGATGTAAAAATGAGGCTAAAAATTTTATTTTTGAGGTACAGTAGAACCAGAACCCAACAGAGATTGCATTCACTATAAAAGAGTAAACAAATATAGAAGGCTGAACACGGATCTAGCAACGACTGTGCAAGTGTGTGGACGTCAGCGAGTTAGACCGGTGGGAAGAGTTTAAAAAGAAGACAGCTTTATAGAGTGGGCGTCAGAGGAGCAGGTAATGGAGTAGAGGGAGTCAGAGTAGGAGAGCTTTGGCTCAACAGGGCTTCAGCGATAACGGGACGAGGCGAGGTAAGTTATTTGTGAAGAATAGGAAGTATGTCAGATATGGGATGTCCGGGAGACCAGCTTAGGGAACTGGAGATGCAGCTCGATTACCTTCATCTGGTCAGGGAGAGTGAGGAGGTGATAGAGGAGCTATAGCAAGTAGTCACACTGGGGCCTTAGAAGATAGATAAGTGGATAACAGACAGGAGAGGGAAGGGCAAGAGTCTAGAGAGTACCCCTCTGGCTGTCCCCCTTAACATAAGTACTTCTGTTTGAGTACTGTTGGGGGGGATGGCCTACCTGGGGGAAGCAACAGTGGCCGTGCCCCTGGCACAGAGTCTGGCCCTGTGCCTCAGAAGGGTAGGGAAAGGAAGAAGGCAGCAGTTATAGAGGACTCTATAGTTAGGGGATCAAACAGGTGATTCTGTGGACGCAGGAAAGAAACACAGATGGTAGTTTGTCTTCCAGGTGCCAGGGTCCGGGATGTTTCTGATCGTGTCGTCGATATCCTCAGATGGGAAGGTGAACAGCCAGAGGTCATGGTACATATTGGTACCAACGACATAGGTAGGAAAAGGGAGGAGGTCCTGAAAACAGACTGCAAGGAGTTCGGAAGTAGTTCAGAAGCAGGACCGCAAAGGTAGTCATCTCAGGATTACTGCCTGTGCCACGTGGCAGTAAGTATAGGAATAGAGTAAGGTAGAGGATAAATGCGTGGCTGAAGGATTGGAGCAGGGGGCAGAGATTCAGATTTCTGGATCATTGGGACCTCTTTTGGGGTAGGAGTGACCTGTTCAAAAAGGATGGGTTGCACTTGAATCTGATGGGGACCAATATCCTGGCAGGGAGGTTTGCTAAGGCTATTGGGGAGAGTTTAAACTAGAATTGCTGGGGGGTGGGAACCGAACTGAAGAGCTGGAGGAAGGGGCAGTTGGCTCACAAATTGAGAAAGCTTGTAGACAGTGTGTGAGAGAGAGGATTGGCAGGTGATAGAGAAGGGATGTGCTCAGACTGATGGTTTGAGATGTGTCTCTTTTAATGCAAGGAGTATCATGAACAAAGCAGATGAGCTTAGCGTGGATCAGTACTTGGAGCTATGATATTGTGACCATTACAGAGACTTAGATGGTTTAGGGGCGGGAATGGTTACTTCAAGTGCCAGGCTTTAGATGTTTCAGAAAGGACAGGGAGGGAGGCAAGAGGTGGAGGCCTGGCAATGCTGATCAGAGATAATGTCACGGCTGCAGAATAGGAGGAAGTCATGGAGGGATTGTCTACTGAGTCCCTGTGGGTGGTGGTTAAGAACAGGAAGGGGTCAATAACTCTACTGGGTGTTTTTTATAGACCACCCATTAGTAACAGGGGCATCAAGAGGCAGATAGGGAGACAGATTCTGGAAAGATGTAATAATAACAGGGTTGTTGTGGTGGGAGATTTTAATTTCCCTAACATTGATTCGCATCTCCCTAGAGCAAGGGGTTTAGATGGGTGGAGTTTGTTAGGTATGTTCAGGAAGGTTTCCTGACACAATATGTAGACAAGCCTACAAGAGGAGAGGCTGTACTTGATCTGGTATTGGGAAATGAACCTGGTCAGGTATCAGGTCTCTCAGTGGGAGAGCATTTTGGAGATGGTGATCACAATTCTATCTCCTTTACCATAGCATTGGAGAGGGATAGGAACAAACAAGTTAGGAAAGCGTTTAATTGGAGTAAGGAGAAATATGAAGCTATCAGGCAGGAGCTTGGAAGCACAAATTGGGAATAGATGTTCTCAGAGAAATACACGGCAGAAATGTGACAAATGTTCAAGAGATATTTGCGTGGAGTTCTGCATAGGTATGTTCCACTGAGACTGGGAAAGGATGGTAGGATACAGGAACCATGGTGTACAAAGGCTGTTGAAAATCTCGTCAAGAAGAAAAGAAAAGCTTACAAAATGTTCAAAAAACTAGGTGATGATAGCGATTTAAAAACTTATAAGGCTAGCAGGAAGGAGATTAAGAATGAAATTGGGAGAGCCAGGAGGGTCCATGAGCAGGCCTTGGTGAGCAGGATTAAGGAAAATCCCAAGGCATTCTACAAGTATGTGAAGAGCAAGAGGATAAAACGTGAATAGGACGAATGAAGTGTGACAGTGGAAAGGTGTGTATGGAACCAGAGGAGATAGAGGTACTTAATGAATACATTGCTTCACTACGGAAAAGGATCATGGCAATCATAGGGAGGACTTGCAGTGGACTGAAAAGCTTGATCATGTAGACATGAAGAAAGAGGATGTGCTGGAGCTTTTGGAAAGCATCAAGTTGGATAAGTCACTGGGACCGGATGAGATATACCACAGGATACTGTGGAGGCGAGGGAGGAGATTGCTGAGCCTCTGGCAATGATCATCAATGGGGTCAGGAGAGCTTCTTGTGGATTGGAGGTTGGCAGATGTTGTTCCCTTATTCAAGAAAGGGAGTAGAGATGGCCCAGGAAATTATACACCAGTGAGTCTTAAGTCAGCGGTTGGTAAATTGATGGAGAAGATCCTGTGAGGCAGAATTTATGAACATTTGGAGAGGCATAATATGATTAGGAATAGTCAGCATAGCTTTGTCAACAAAGGCAGATCATGCCTTACGAGCCTGATGGAATTTTTTGAGGATGTGACTAAATACATTGATAAAGGTAGAGCAGTAGATGTAGTGTATATACATTTCAGCAAGGCATTTGATAAGGTACTTCATGGAAGGCTTATTGCGAAAGTAAGGAGGCATGGGATCCAAGGAGACCTTGCTTTGTGGATCCAGAATTGGCTTGCCCACAGAAGGCAAAGAGTGGTTGTAGACGGGTCATTTTTTTTGCATGAGGTTGGTGACCAGTGGTGTGCCTTAGATCTGTTCTGGGACCCTTACTCTTCGTGATGTTTATAAATGACTTCGGATGAGGAAGTGGAGGGATGGGTTAGTAAATTTGCTGATGACACAAAGGTTGGGGGTGTTGTGGATAGTGTGGAGGGCTGTCATGGGTTACAGTGGGACATCGATAGGATGCAAGACTGGGCTGAGAAGTAGCAGGTGGAGTTCAACCCAGATAAGTGCGAGGTGGTTTATTTTGGTAGGTCAAACATGATGGCAGAATATAGTATGAATGGTAAGACTCTTGGCAGTGTGGAGGATCAGAGGGATCTTGGAGTCCAAGTCCGCAGGACACTCAAAGCTGACTGTGTGGTTAAGAAGGCATATGGTGCATTGGCCTTCAACTTTGGGTTTGAGTTCAAGAGCTGAGAGGTAATGTTACAGCTGTCTAGGACCCTGGTCAGACCCCACTTGGAGTACTGTGCTCAGTTCTGGTCATCTCACTACAGGAAGGTTGTGGAAACCATAGAAAGGGTGCAGAGGAGATTTACAAGGATGTTGCCTGGATTGGGGAGCATGTCTTATGATAATAGGTTGAGTGAACTCGGCCTTTTCTCCTTGGAGCGATGGAGGATGAGAGGTGACCGAATAAAGGTGTATAACATGATTGAAAGGCATTGATCGTGTGGATAGTCAGAGGCTTTTTCCCAGGGCTGAAATGGCTAACATGAGAGGGCACAGTTTTAAGGTGCTTGGAAGCAGGTACAGAGTAGATGTCAGGGGTAAGTTTTTTACGCAGAGCATGGTGAGTGTGTGGAATTGGCTGCCGTCGACTGTGGTGGAGGTGGATACAATTGGGTCTTTTAAGAGGCTCCCGGATAGGTACAGGGAGCTTAGAAAAATAGAGGGCTATAGATAACCTTAGGTAATTTCTAAAGAAAGTGGATGTTTGGCACAGCATTGTGGGCTGAAAGGCCTGTATTGTGCTGTAGGTTTTCTATGTTTCTGTGTGTCTTGGAATAATCTGGTCCAAAGCAACCACAGCAAGTTTAGTATTGGTTTATTATTGTAATGTGTATGAAGACAGTGAAAATCTTGTTATGTATGCTGTTTATACAGATCAAATCATTACACTGTGCTTTGGGCTAGAAGCAGGTAAAATAATAACAATGCAGCGTAAAGTGTAAAAGCTACCAAAAGAGTGCACTCCAGGTAGACAAGAATTTAGGTTTAAAAGAGTAAAATGATCATAGAAGTAACGAATGGTTCTGCCAGGGAGCAGCTTGCAACAAGTTACCATGGTGTTGAGAAATTTGTTGTTTTGTTTTAGCAGTACAGTGCATGACATAAAAATGACTATAAATTGCAGAAAGAAATGAAAAAGAAGAATAGTGATGGTGTTCATGGACCTTTCAGAAATCCGATGGCAGAGGGGGAAGGAGCTTTTCCTAAAATGTTGACCATAGGTCTTCAATCTCCTGTACCTACACCTGATGGTAGTAATGAGATGACATTTGGGATGTCAACTGGGATGACATTTCTGGGACGTTTTGAAGATGGGCAGTTTGTATTGTTAAATGGTCGAATTGGTAGGTTGTCCAAAACTAAATGCTACAATTCCATAGTTGATTTTGCTTGGAGTAGTTTTGGTGATTGACTGCTGGTGGCATGCTTGAATATTTGAGGATGGGGTAAAGAGGCTAAAAAGCAGATGGTATTTTGTGAGAATAGAAGAATTGGATACACTTTCTAATTTTGCTTTGAGTGACCCTGGTAAGTTTTGCAAAGCTGTGCTTCCATACTTGAGAAGGGAACTCAAGTATATTTTGGTCAGGTCATATCTGGAGTAAGTGTATTGGTCTCATAAAGGAAGGATATATATGCATTTGAAGCGGTTAAGTTTACTCAGCTGATACTGGCATGAATGGTTGTGTTACAGGAATAGGTTGGACAGACTAAGATGGAGTGTAGAAGAGTGAAATATGGAAGATCCTGAGTGTCTTAGTGTGGACGTGGAGACAGAATTTGGTCATGTGAGAACCTAGAACTAAAGGACACTTCGAAACCAAACAAAAATAGTTACTTAAGATGAATGCGCTGCAGCTTTTTTTTCCCCCTGAGAATTGAGTGTCTTTCAAACTCCTTGAAGAGTGGTGGAAAAGACATTGAATATCTTTGAGGCAGAGTTGTGTAAATTAATGACAAATGTGAACAACTGTTTCTGGAGTAGTGTTTTTTCCTCTCCTCCCAACTCCACCTGAACACATGCAAATTGAAGGTTGTTATCATGTAAAGTTGTAGTATTGTAGCACTTCTGAAATTTATTCTTATTCTGCATTGGACTTGCTTGAGATTTGACTGACTTTTTTCTCCTCTCCCTCCAGGGGTTGTTGGATAATTATCTAATTCCCAATACCACCTGCTCAGAGAGCAAAGTCTTCTACCTGAAAATGAAGGGTGATTACTTTCGGTACCTCGCTGAAGTTGCTTCTGGAGATGACCGACAACGTAAACTAATTTTTTTGTGTCCTTAAAATTGAAAATCAGTCATTTTTTAAAAAAAACAAATTTGAACAAATGATTAACGTGCAATTTTGTCATAAGGCAGCCTACTCTGAAATCTGTTCTCATCTAAAATGCAAAAAAATGCTGTGGTTCAAAGCTGTTTGTCATCTGCTATGAAATTATTCCATAAACTTGACATTTATTTGTGAATTTTAATAAGCTGAAGGGATCCCAGGTGAAAAAAAAAATACTTTTCAATATTTAGAATTAGAATGCTGGTGTTCTGATATTGTACTGCCTTAAAAATGTCTTGTATAGACTTTTAATGTTTACTGTAATTTTGAAATCTAATTGAATTAGCAGTTCTAACTTGCTGAATTAATGATAGCGTTTTGAAGGCAAACTAAGTTTCAATTTACAAATCTCATTATTTTTGTAGAAACGATACAAAACTCGCAATCGGCATATCAAGCAGCATTTGAAATCAGTAAGGAAGGTCTGCCATCAACACATCCAATCCGTTTGGGTCTTGCTCTTAATTTTTCTGTGTTTTACTATGAAATTCTCAACTGTCCGGAAAGTGCCTGCAAGCTGGCAAAAGATGTAAGTTCCCACATAGGAGATTAGTGTGCAAACTTAAAGCACACGGTATTGGGGGTAAGGTATTGGTGTGGGTGGAGAATTGGTTAGCAGACAGGAAGCAAAGAGTGGGAATAAACGGGACCTTTTCAGAATGGCAGGCGGTGACTAGTGGGGTACCGCAAGGCTCAGTGCTGGGACCCCAGTTGTTTACAATATATATTAATGACTTGGATGAGGGAATTAAATGCAGCATCTCCAAGTTTGCGGATGACACGAAGCTGGGTGGCAGTGTTAGCAGTGAGGAGGATGCTAAGAGGATGCAGGGTGACTTGGATAGGTTGGGTGAGTGGGCAAACTCATGGCAGATGCAATTTAATGTGGATAAATGTGAAGTTATCCACTTTGGTGGCAAAAATAGGAAAACAGATTATTATCTGAATGGTGGCCGATTAGGAAAAGGGGAGGTGCAACGAGACCTGGGTGTCATTATACACCAGTCATTGAAAGTGGGCATGCAGGTACAGCAGGCGGTGAAAAAGGCGAACGGTATGCTGGCATTTATAGCGAGAGGATTCGAGTACAGGAGCAGGGAGGTACTACTGCAGTTGTACAAGGCCTTGGTGAGACCACACCTGGAGTATTGTGTGCAGTTTTGGTCCCCTAATCTGAGGAAAGACATCTTTGCCATAGAGGGAGTACAAAGAAGGTTCACCAGATTGATTCCTGGGATGGCAGGTCTTTCATATGAAGAAAGACTGGATGAACTGGGCTTGTACTCGTTGGAATTTAGAAGATTGAGGGGGGATCTGATTGAAACGTATAAGATCCTAAAGGGATTGGACAGGCTAGATGCAGGAAGATTGTTCCCGATGTTGGGGAGGTCTAGAACGAGGGGTCACAGTTTGAGGATAGAGGGGAAGCCTTTTAGGACCGAGGTTAGGAAAAACTTCTTCACACAGAGAGTGGTGAATCTGTGGAATTCTCTGCCACAGCAAACTGTTGAGGCCAGTTCATTAGCTATGTTTAAAAGGAAGTTAGATATGGCCCTTGTGGCTACAGGGGTCAGGGGGTATGGAGGGAAGGCTGGGTTCTGAGTTGGATGATCAGCCATGATCATAATAAATGGCGGTGCAGGCTCGAAGGGCCGAATGGCCTACTCCTGCACCTATTTTCTATGTTTCTATGTTTCTATATGCTTTCTAAGTTTGAAGATGCAGCTGGAATAAATGTTAAACGTGCTGGCATATTCATGCATACAATTATGTTTTTTAAAAAAAAAAATCCCTGGGCTTGCTTTCCTTCTCTAAAGGCATTGATGTGTTGCTGAGGTACAAAATTGATGTCAAAGTGTCCATTATTAACATGAAGAAATCCACAGTGAATTCTAATTAAAATATTTTGCTACAGGCAGTTCAGAGTTATCTGATCAAGTTTAACAGATTGTGATCTGGATGGGAGAACTTGCCTTACTACTTTCCTGGCTGTTCAGTAGAATTTGGGTAATTTGCAATCTTTGAAAACGTTTTTGTAAATCAATCAGTTTGGTTTCTCTTATTAAAGAGGTTTTAGATCAGCTGAAAGTTTAAGTATCTATCCCTGATGTACATAAATGGGGTGAGTGAGGAGTTTTGAAGCTTTACAGTAGTTGAGGAAGTGGAAATTGGGCCTAGTTGGTGTGCATATCCAAGGGTACAAATACTTTAGGTATGTTTATTTCTTAACTCCATGAAATGGATTTGGTGTTGATTTAATTTTATGGTAATGATGGATTTGGGGGATTCTCCTGTCTGACAGCATGGCCTGTGGGCAAGGGGTATTCTAATAGGCTATTTCATGATGGTTTGTCAAAGCCTTTAGACATTAATGATTTTGCTAAAAATGTTAATTAAGGTGATGATGCTAGTCCTCTGACTAAAGCAGCCCAGTTCAACATGCTTTTGCATTCAGCATTGCTTGCAATGCTCATCTAGCAATTTCCTTGTCTCAAATAACAACATTTGAAGAATTCATTCTTACGATTATCTTTTTTCGTATCTTTTTTCAACCTTTGCTCCAAAAACAACCCTGGCTGATCTCAACTAACTCTGTGGCTGAAATCTCTACTTCTTGGAACCAGTCTTTTGCACACTCTAGCTTACACGTCCTTACATGAAACTCAGACCCATTCCTCAATGTCCTGCCCCTTTTTATGATTTATGCACCTGTATACCCAGGTCTCTCAATTCCTGCATATGCTTTAGACCTATGATTTTTAATCTATATTTTTCATTCTCTGCCAAAATGTTATGTCAGAATATTCTGTATTAAGTTGTTTGACTATTCTGTTCATCTGTGTCCTCCTACAAACAGTTATTATCCTATGTTGACAGCACCTCCTGCATTTTGGAAATTTTGAAATGTTACCTTGTACACCCATATTAAAATATTATATAACATTTTTTGTCTTTAATCTATGCCCTTTTGTTTCCACTTTGAGAAAGAAAAGACATCTCGTTTCTGCTTGGTCTCTTTCTTTTCCCTCAACCTACTGATGTTGAAACCCACTCAATCTTCACAAGATTCTGTTTCCTGTACTCTGTTCTTGTAAATCTCTTCTGCGTTTGTCCTAAAAATAAAATGCATTATCCTTCTACTCCACTTAAAATTTATGTTCCAAGAAAATTAATCCACTTATCAAAATGAACCACTTTGCAGAGTTGAATTCCATTTGCACACCTCGTAACCAGATTTGTCTTTGTAAATTTTGGTGCTTCAAGTATTAATACATGATTATACTCTTAATTTGGTGTTCTCTATAAAATTCTGCAGAATGGTTTATTTCATAAGAAAATAAGTCAGCTCAATATAAAATGTGCTTTAAAACTTCCTGTATTTTGGATAGGTATTCATTAATATGATTGGTTAAACTATGTCTTCTCATCTGGTTGACTAAACAGCTATATTGGAACCAAATCCTCAAAGATAATTTGGGATTGCTATGCTTTCTAACTAAGCAAGTCAATCTCAAAATAGCCACTCGTATGGAATGGGCATAATGGGCTACAGAGATCTAGCATGAGAGATTTGTGGAAAGTTGCAAGGGACCTGAAGGTCGTCTAGGGATGAAAATACACTGCATTTTAAATGTCTGAGATTTCCTATTCAAACAACAGTGCTCGTTTGTGTTCTGAAGATGAGATATGGCTCTAACATCACATTTTTTGGATAGGGTGCCCTCTCTTTTTTTGTTAGTTGTTATTCTTAGCAATTGCTATTGGTTTTGTTGAATAATCATTTTGTATCATTTATTAGATAATAAAGCCAGATATATATTGAAATGTTCAACCATGAGTATGTCTGAAAGATAACTGACCTTCAATAACATTTTTTTGCTCTTCTGGGTAGGTACTAAGCTTGCTAAAAATAATAGTTCTTTCATGGGTTTGAGATTTGCCCTGTCTTGGTAGTATCAGATTATTCATAGTCCTTCCTGGGTTGTGGGGATTCAGCAAACATTACAGCAGCACCTGTCTGATATTGTCTTCCTATTTTCCAAATTCTGATCTATTTACTAGGCATTTGACCAGGCTATTAAAGAGCTGGATATTCTCCAAGACGATAACTACAAAGACAGTACCCTCATAATGCAGTTGCTTAGAGACAATCTTACAGTAAGTTAATTCAGACTTTCCCTGTACTTTTCAGTATTGAAGAATTAAAGTTGTACATGTTTTAACTTATCAGTTTTATCATGTTTTAACAATCAGTTTTAACTTAGGAGTTTTTTGTGCCATGAAATAATGAGTAGTCATTCTTGGAATGTTCTGATGCATTGTGCACATGACTTACCAATGCATTTTATAAAACTTTGCTGAAGCAACAATGATGTCATTATTACCTGTCACCCCAGTGGCTGCTAAATCCTTAAAATTCACTGGCCAAGAGGGCTGTGGAGGCTCCATCTCTGTCAAAGCTAAGACAAAAACCATTAGATTTTTAGATGTTAAGGGAACCAGGCGACATGGGGTTGATTCATTGATGTTGAGGTAAAAGGTCAGACATGATCTCATTGAATGAGGGAGTAAGCATAAGGGGCTGAATTACTACTACTATTTCTTGCATTCTATAATGGGGAGGAGAAGGGTTTTCGTGAAGAAGGAAACAAATTTTTGGAAAAATAAAAACAAAAACAACAGGAATTCTGCAGATGCTGGAAATTCAAGCAACACACATCAAAGTTGCTGGTGAACGCAGCAGGCCCAGGGTCTCGGCCTGAAACGTCGACTGCACCTCTTCCTACAGATGCTGCTTGGCCTGCTGCGTTCACCAGCAATTTTGATGTGGTTTTTGCGAAAATAAACTCTTTTTGGGCTTCCAACCGGGCACAGGCATCGATTATAACCGACATTTCGATGACATTTTCATCAGAAGGGTTTATTCATGACATTCGCTGGGAAAGCACTAGATCCTTTTTCAAATTTTTGTAAATTTCAGCAGGCAAGGGGTGAGACCTGGTCCGGCATGGTGGCATAGTGGTTAGCACAACACTGTACAGTCCAGGCGACCCGGCTTCGTTTCTCCCCCGCTGCCCGTGAGGAGCTGTACATATTCTCGTGACTGCATAGGCTACGGTTAAATCGGAGGGTTGCTTGACAGCGCGGCTTGAAGGGCCAGAAGGACCTATTCCATGTGGTATCTCAATAAATAATAAAATGTTAACAAGTCACGGAGAGCATGAGAATGGGGCTACAAGTGAAGGGAACATGTAGAAGTGTAGTCAAACATTGAAAGAAGACGTAGAAGGCAGTGTTAAGAGTTATAATTCATGATGAAACCTCCACCAGAAGATTGGAGGTGAAATTGAGCATTATGAGCAAAGGAGAGTTTATCTCACTAAGAGGTTGTTTGATGTCACCTGCTGCCTAGTTAAACCTGAGGAATTGGGTAAGGAGGAAATCACAATTGCTGGCGTGTATTGGAGGTATGGACCATAGATTTAGTTTCTCTGGTGTAGGGATGAAGGAAGTGAAGCCTTGTCCAAGAATGCATGTCTGTCAAGTGTGGTGTAGAGGAGAACTGAGAACATTTGGTGCGTACATAGTAATATGTGAAGAAGGGAAAAGATTGGTTCAAGAGTAGTGATCTTCGATTCAGAGCATCCCAAGAGAAAGTGGCAATGCATTCAAAAGCATTAATAGGTAGGTGACTGAAGAATAAAGTTGATGAGATCAGGGTATTGTCTGAGAAGGGAACACCAGTGATGACAGTGTTCAAAGATTAGTAGTTAAAAGAATTAACTAGTATCTAGTTAATTAGGAACTAATTGTTGAAGGGTAAAAAACAGCCCTCTGAGATGTAATAATGAGGAATCCAGAGAGGCATTAATTCAGAGCTGAAGCAGGTCTCGTGGCTCAACTGGTAGAGTCACTCCCTCATAGTGTCAGAAACCTGAAATTCATCCTGACCTTGAATGTTGTCTATGGACTGACTAATACAGGATTAGCACAATTAGGTGGTTGATGGTCATTGAGGATTCTGTGGGTTGAAAGGCCTGTTTCTGTGCTGTATGACTCTGTCTATGATCAAAACTATTTGATTATTTTTTCTTAAGGGGAAAATTGAGTTGTAAATAAGCTAATTGGGACTTGGTAGTCCCAATGCATAAAATATAGGTTATGTGAGATTCAAGTACCTATTGTCATACAGGTTCTTTAGATTAAATTATGGGAAGTGTCTCCATTAAGAGGAACAGCTTGTTATTAATTTGAAAATGAAATGATATTTTGTCACAATTACCAGTTCAAGAGTTGCCCACAAATAATTTTGCTATGTACAATAAGGAATTATATGTTTTAATACTTAATTATTAAACTTTGAGCAAAAGCATATAGGTGGTCATGTTTGTGTGTTCATTATAATATAAAGTTTTTTTGAGAATTTTTAATATTTACGTACAAGAATGAGTAACGATTTTCCCTTCTGTTTCTAGTTATGGTCATCTGAGAGTGCAGCTGATGAGAGTGAACCTGTTGCAGCTGAGCCTGGAGAAAATTAGGTGCACTCGAGGCACAATTCTCCAAACTTTTTACACATCTCCATTCCTTACTACACTCAAATTCCTATAGTAACAAAATTTGTCAGTACTGTACTTATCTATGTATGGAAAGCCCCAAGTTTTGTCTTTATATACACACCATTGCTTTAAAAGAAGTCCATCCCTTGGTTTGTGTTGATGGTTGTCTGCCTTTCTGGTATGCAATTACTGCTGTAGAAGAGTATATAGTTTTAACTTTATAACGTGAGTAACCTCAAAATAGAGGACAGATTGTTTTAATATTTTAAATACTTGCAATGTTTGTATTGTGAGCATATTAATAAATTGCTGCATTAGAACGTAATTCAGATTTACTCCAATACCCCTTTTTTGCTTGCTTCCCATTGTCAAACCATTTTCCAAATTTGCCAATTTCTAGTTCTTCAAGATTTGACTTGTGCATTAAGTACTCTTCAACACTCTTTGATTTACAATTGTCATTAATTGAAAACTGACATAGCTGAAGTAAAATAGTCCTTGCACACCTCTCTATTCTGCAGGAAGACTGGCCTTGTGTAAACTAGTTACTTTGTGAAAATATAAGACTGAAAACATTTAAAATACTATCAAGTTTTTTTTAAAGTACCTTGTGATTTTGGAAATCGTGAGTCTTAATGTTTTTTAAGAAAGAAATGAATTCTTTGCCTATTCATGTCATGCTATTCACTTCTCAACTGTTATAGAACATTTCTGCTGAAGTTTAGAATATGCTTGTAAATGATTAAGTTACGTACATGACTTTGAATACACTGGAATGGGAAAGCATTGGATTATGCCTAGTAATTTTTTTTTAAGCATATTATTTCTTTGCAAGTTTGTGCAAATATAAGGGGATTTTCAGTGAGATTTGGACCACTATAATTGTTAGTTATTTTATCATAATCTCCAAAGGCCTTGTGAAAATGTCAATGCCCAATGTAACATGAAATAAATTACATTTTATAGACCATTTTTACTGACTGTGTATATTATTTTGATTATGGACCACGATGGAAGATTTTCAAAAAGTGTACATATGTTTGTAGAATCTCTATTGGTGTTTAACACTTTATCACTGATGAACCATTGTTAAAAGTTAATTTTGAAATTATTGAACTATGAAATAGAGTGCCTTGAAAAACTATTCAGCCCCCTAAACCTTTGGTCACATAAATGAGTACTACAACCAGGGATTTTGATCAATTTAACTGAATTTTTATTAGTGAATCACATGCTCCTTTTCTCCCCCACAAGAGCCCAAAAAACATGGAAAATTGTAAAGCATGGAAAACTAAAAGTTCAAAAACTGAAATGTCAGTAGTTCAAATGTATTCATCCCTCTTTACTCAGTATTTAGTTGCACCTCCACTCACAGCTATTATAGCCAGTAGTCTTTTTGGATGTCTTTATTAGCCTTGTGCAATGTGATGGAGCAAGATTTGCCCATTCCTCCTTGTAAAATTGCTCAAGCTGCGCCAGGTTAGTTCAGGAGTGCAGGTGATCAGCAGTCTTCAGGTCTTGCAGAGATATTCGATTGGGTTCAGGTCAGGAATGTCTGGGCCACTCAAGGACATCAATTTTCTTCATTTGAAGCCACTCGATGGTTTCCCTGGCAGTGTGCTTTAGGTTCTATCCTGCGGGTGGGGGGGGGGAGAACAGCTTCCTCCACAGTTTTAAGTTTGCTGACAGAGGCTAGCAAGTTTTTTTTTATCTAGGATCTCTCTATATTTTGTATTCACCTTCCCATCAACCCTGACCAGATTTCCCTGCTGCTGAAAAGCATTCCCATAGAATGATCCTACCTCCACAACACTTTATGCTGTTAACTGGTTGATGTGCAGTGTGAGATTTCTGCCACACATGCTGCTTAGTGTTGAGACCAGAAAGTTCCACTTTAGTCTCATTTGACCACAAGATCATCTTCCACATCTTTACAGTATCTTCTAAGTGATGCTTTGCAAAGTCTTTACAGGCAAGGATATGCTTTTTTAGCTAGGACTTCTTCCTTGTCACTCTTCCATAAGTACCCTTTTTGTGCAAAGCCTTGGTGACTGGAGTCATGAACTTCATCTCCAATTGCAGCCACAGATTTCTGCAGCTCACTCAGACAGACTGTTGTCGTCACAGTAGCCTCTCTTAGAAATGCCATTCTCTGGGGACTCAATTTAGAGGGGTGGCCTGATCTAGGCAGTGTGGCTGTGGTTTCATATTTTTCCACCTTTTCAGAGGTATGTTCAATGCCTTTTGAGTAGGCCTTGTACCCTTCCACAGATTTGTGCTTCTCTATTATTGTTTCCCCAACTTGTCTTGAATGAAAACACTTTTGCTACATTTTGGTTTGGTCTGTTGAATATATACCATACCGTTGGACCTTACTGAGAGTGTTTTTTTTTTATTTTTATTAATTCATTGAAAATGGATTCTCCAATTTTCTACATCAACATGTTGGGTGAATTGATTAGGTAATAAATGGTATTGCACCTGTGGAAAGTTAGCATAGTAATTACAAACAGGATGAATACTTTTTCAACCTCAATTTTGGTTTTTAATTTTTAGGAAATCGTCAGGAATTGAAATTTTTCTTTTGACATGATGCACAATGTTTTGTACATTAGCTCAAAATAATTCGACTTCAATATATTTTAAGTTTAGAAAATGAGAGTAAAATGTGAAACTAGTGGGAGCTAAATACTTAAAGGCACTGTCTTTGCTATTTTTGTGTACTATATGTGCATAATAATTGCCAAATGTGAAGTTCATATGGTTTTGAAGTTCCTTTAATGACAATACTAGAGAGGAATTCAGATTCATTTATTAATCCCATGTACATTGAAACATTCAATGAAATGTCTTATTTGCGCTAATAACCGACACGCTCAAGGATGTGCTCAGGGCAGCCTACAAGTGTCGTCACACCTGGTGCCAGTTTAGCATGTCCACAATGCTCCAGTCAATAAATAGTGCAAAAGTCTCAGGCACATATATAAAGTGAGGGTGCCTAAGACCGTTGCACAGTACTGTACATGTCAATGTGGAGCAGTGAGAGAGTTTATTGATTATTACAGAATGTTTCTGGTGCTTCCTGTTCTCCTCCCTCTCTTCTCTCCCCCCCACCCCCACCTTTCCAACAATAATTCCACTCTCCTGCCTCCTTCCTACGCTCGGTCCATAATAGTTTCATCAGAATCAGGTTTATCATCACTCACATGAAATTTGTTTTTTGTGTGACAGCAGTACTGTGCGATACATAGTTACTATAGTATTGTGCAAAAGTCTTAAGCACCCTAGCTACTGTATATATGCAGCTAAACCTTTTACACAGTGTTGTAGGTGTCCTTTCTCTCTGGATGCTCCAGAGATGAGTGTAGGGCCACTCTCGTGCTTGAAGCATTTCACAATGTTATATTGTTTTCCTTAGGTACTGGGATGATGGTGGTCTTCTCAAAGTAACCTCAATAATCCAGAAGTTAATATCTGTAAATACTCCCACCAGCTAATCTGTGCAGGATGTTTGGACCCAGCCTGGTACACCATCCAATCCAAGTTTTTCGGTCTCTAAGCAGTTCTAAACTCCTCATTGCTTATAATGTTGATCTGTTTGATAGCATGCAAACAAAAGCCTTTCACTGTTTCTCAATTCATGTGACAATAATAAACCAACCAAATACCTGATGCTTTTGACAACATTCCTCATGTTAGGCTCTACCAGAAGATTAAGATACATGAGGTCCATGTTGACTTGG
Source organism: Mobula hypostoma (assembly GCF_963921235.1). Taxonomy (NCBI): domain Eukaryota; kingdom Metazoa; phylum Chordata; class Chondrichthyes; order Myliobatiformes; family Myliobatidae; genus Mobula; species Mobula hypostoma. The sequence goes on from NC_086098.1 coordinate 62,383,012, forward strand.
CTGTTTTGGATTCAGAAATGGTTTGCCCGTATAAAATGGAAGGTAGTGTTTGATGGGATCTATTCAGGCTGGAGTTCTGAGTAGTGGTGCTCCTTGAGGACCTGTACTGTAACTTTGTGGTGTATATAAAAACTTTGATAAAAATGTGGATGGGTTAGTAAGTTCACAGATGATGTTGGGATTGTTGGTGATGTAGACAGAGTAGAAAATAGATCTGTTGTAGATGTAGGTGGAGAAATGGCAGATGAATCACAATCAGGTTTATTATCACTAACTTATGTTGTGGAATTTGTTTTGTAGCAGCAGTACAGTACAAAGATGTAAAATTACTGTAAATAACAAAATTAATGCAAAAAAATGTTCATGGACCATTCAGAAATCTGATGGCAGAGGGGAAGAAGTGTTAAATCATTGAGTGCAGTCTTCAGGCTCCTGTTTCTCCTCCCCGATGGTAGTAATGGGAAGAATGCATAAGGGCCCTCAGGGATGGATGCCTCCTTGAGGCAACACTTCTTAATGATGTCCTCGATGGTGGCCAGAGTTATGCCCATAATGCTGAATTTACAACCCTCTGCAGATAGTGTAATCTATACAAAAATGACAAAAAAGCAAATGTGAAATGGAAAAAAAAAACACTATGTGCTTAGGGTCTGGAATGCACTGTCAAGCACGGTAATGGAAGCTTTCAATAGTAGCATTCTGAACGTAACTGATGAGCAAAAAATAACTCATGGTGGTGAGGGGTTTTGAAAGAGAAGATGTGAAACCAAGGTAACTTGAGAGTTGGCACATACTTAATGGAAAAAGAAGTTGGCTAATTTTGCACTTCACTATTTTTGACAAGATTATTTGATCAAGATGGACAAGGAGATAAATCCATAATTCTCCTTTTAAAATCTGAACAAAGGTGTTACTTGTAGACCAGTTTTGCAGTTACGTTGGTTTAATACATTAACTGGTATGTTTACTAGACTCGAGTGGAAAAAGATTTCTTGTGTTATGCCAACTCATTTTGTGGTAAACCCTCTTCTTAAAATTTGATGTTTTGTTTTGGTGAAAAAGAAATACAATTTTATATAAGCCATCCAGAAAATTCTAAGAAGCTAGAAGCCAAACAGGCCATGATGTGTTAAAAGAAACCAGAGGCTCATCAAATCATGAAGCATTTAAAAAAAACTTCAGAACACGTTTCTTACCCTGATAATTTCTATGACTTATGAAGGAAATCAGACTGCATTCCAGAGTTAATTATCAACTTCAGAAACGGAAATGGAGCTTGAGTCTAAATTGAACAAACATGCTTTTACAGGAAAACTTTTCTAACACAGGTATACATTGCACTATAGTTAACTATCTTCTCCAGAAATTCTTCCAGAGGCTAATTGTAGTTAATTAATTTATGGATTCACAAGCTGCTAATTTGTATATGTGACTATGATTCTTCGAAATTCTTGGATTCCGAACAACTAGTTACCAGTAAAATTTGATGTATCAGGAGGATTTGGTGTTTGTTTATCGCCTTCCCTCACATTACCAGCTATTGCAGAAATTAAGCAAATGAAGTCAACTTTACTGAAAGTTTATCATTATGTACTCCTGTTGTGCATAGGCCAGGTTGAAATATAACATTGATACCAATCAAGACAAGAAGGCAGTTATTCAGTACTTTTCATGACCTTGGTCCCAGAGCCCTTTATATCCAATTAAGTACTTTAGAAGAAAGCGTACACATTAGAATTGACTTAGTTGGGAAATACAACACACATTTTGGCTGCTGCAACATCCTACAAATAACTTTGAGAAAATGTGATTTTTTTCAATGTCGATTGAAAGATAAACACTCACATGTTCCAGGAAGAACAAATGAAAGATGTGTGTTCTCTGTTTACTGTCTTTCTGCACTCAGTGTTCCCATAGTGCGGCACAAGACTGGCACCTATATTAATTTTGTGGATATTGCTAGTAAGGCCAGTGTTATTGTGGAACTCTTGTTGCCCCTAAGGTAATGGTGAGCCACTCCTGAACACATGCAATCCTTCTGCTGACATTACTCTTCCAGCTGGGTAAGGTGTCCCAGGATTTACAAACCGTGCCAATGATCTGTGTCCTAGGTGGGATGATAAATCTTGAAGAGGAACCTACAGGCAATATCTGATGGTATTGGGTAATACCAAAAGATAGGCAGGAAGGCAAAGGAGGTGGGGTGGTGCTCTTAATTAAGGATGAGATCAGGGCGATTGTGAGAGATGATATGAGATCTACGGAGCAGAATGTTGGGTCCATCTGGGTAGAGATTAAGAATAGTAAAGGGAAAAAATCACTGGTGGGAATTGTCTATAGGCCACCTAATAAAAATATTGCAGTGGTAGAGGCAATTAACCAAGAAATAACTGAGGCTTGTAAGAACGGAACGGCAGTTGTCATGGGGGACTTTAATTTCCACATAGATCAGGTAAATCAGGTTGGTCAAGGAAGTCTTGAGAAGGACTTAATAGAAAGCATCCATGCTGGCTTTCTTGAGAAGCATGTTAGTGAACCTACAAGAGAAAATGCTATCTTAGATCTAGTTCTGTGCAATGAGACAGGTAAGATGAATGATCTTGTAGTCAGGGATCCTCTTGGAAAGAGTGATCATAGTATGATTGAATTTTGCATATAGGTGGAGGATGAAATAGATCTAAAACTAGTGTAATATGCTTGAACAAGGGAGACTACAACCGGATGAGGGAGGAGTTGGCTAATGTGGATTGGGAGCACAGGTTATTTGGTAGGACAGTTGAGGAACAGTGGAATACTTTCAAAGAGATTTTTCACAGTGCTCTACAGAAGTATATTCCAGTCAAAAGTAAGGACAGTAAGTCTGGGGAGAGCCTCGGATAACTAAGGAAGTAAAAGATAGTATCAAATTAAAAGCTTGTGTACAAAGTCACAAAGAGTAGTCGGAGACGGGAGGATTGGGAAAACTTTAAAAATAACAGAGAACAACTAAACAAGAAATAAGGAAAGGGAAGATAGAGTATGAAAGTAAATTGGCACAAAATATAAAAACAGCAGAAGTTTTTTATAAATATATAAAGTGGAAGAGGGTGGCTAGAGTCAACGTACGTTCCTTAGAAGATGAGAAGGGGAAATTGATATTGGATGATAAGGAAATGTTGAGGCATTGAAGGACTATTTTATGTCGGTCTTCACGGTGGAGGACACGTCTAACATGCCAAAGAATGATGTGGTGAACGAAATGGGAGGTGAGGACCTCGATAAAATCACTGTCACTACAGAGATAGTGATGAGAAAACTAGAAGGCCTGAAGGTAGATAAGTCCCCTGGTCCTGATGGGATGAATCCCAGGGTGCTGAGAGAATTGGTGGAGGTTACAGTAGATGCGTTGGTAATCATTTACCAAAACTCCCTAGGCTCTGGGCAGGTCCCGGCGAATTAGAAGACAGCAAATTTCATGCCACTTTTTCAAAAAGGATGTAGGCAAAAGACGGGCAACTATAGGCCAGTTGTTAGCTTAACATCCGTAGTCGGGAAAATGCTTGAAGCTGTCAGTAAGGAAGAGATATTTAGAAAGGAGTGGTTCCATGAGACAGACACAGCATGGATTCAAAAAGGGCACGTCTTGTTTGACAAACTTACTGAAGTTCTTTGAGGACATAATGAGTGCAGTGGATAGAGGAACAGGTGGATGTCATATACTTGGATTTCCAGAAGGTGTTCAATAAGGTGCCGCACAAGAGACTTACAAATAAGATACGGATACATGGAGTTGGAGGAAGCGTATTGGCATGGACAGTAGATTGGTTAACTAATAGAAGGCAGAGAGTTGGTATAAATGGGTGTTTCTCCGGTTGGCAGTCAGTGGGGAGTGGGGTGCCGCAGGGGGCGGTGCTGGGCCCGCAGTTGTTTACCATTTACATTGATGATTTGGAAGAGGAGACTGAGTGTAGTGTAGCAAAATTTGCTGATGACACTAAACTTATTGGAAAAGCAAATTGTGCAGAGGATGTGCAGAGTCTGCAGAGGGATATAGATAGATTAAGTGAGTGGGCCAAGGTCTGGCAGATGGAATACAATGTTGGTAAATGCGAGATCATCCACTTTGGAAGGAATAATAGAAGAGCAGGTTTTTATTTAAATGGTGAAAGATTGCAGCATGCTGTTGTGCAGAGGGAGTTGGGAGTGCTTGTTCATGAATCGCAAAAAGTTGGCTTGCAGGTACAACAGGTTATTAAAAAGGCAAACGGAATGTTGGCCTTCATTGCTAGAGGGATTGAATTCAAGAGCAGGGAGGTCATGCTGCAACTATACAGGGTACTGGTGAGGCTGCACCTAGAGTACTGTTTGCAGTTCTGGTCTCCATATTTGAGGAAGGATATACTGGCATTGGAGGCAGTGCAGAGGAGGTTCACCAGGTTGATTCCAGAGATGAAGAGGTTAACCTATGAGGAGAGATTGAGTCACCTGGGACTTTACTCTCTGGAGTTCAGAAGAATGAGAGGGGATCTTATAGAAACATACAAAATTTTGAAAGGGATATATAAGATAGAAGTAGGAAAGTTGTTCCCATGGGTAGGTGAGACTAGAATTAGGGGACATTGCCTCAAGATTCACGGGAGAAGATTTAGGACGGAGATGAGGAGAAACTCCAGAGAGTGATGAATCTGTGGAATTTTCTGCCCAGGTAAGCAGTTGAGGCTTCTTCATTAAATATATTTAAGATACAGTTAGATAGATTTTTACATAGTTGGGGAATTAAGGGTTATGGGGAAAAGGCAGGTAGATGGAACTGAGTTTACAGACAGATCAGCCATGATCTTATTGAATGGCGGGGCAGGCTTGATGGGCCGGATGGCCTACTCCTGCTCCTATTTCTTATGTTCTTGTGTAATAGTATACATTCGAATCTCAGCAGTGTGAAGTGAGCCATGAAAAGCAATGTGGAAAGAAAATGAAGGAACTAAGTGTAGAATGAGAGTCAAATATAATTTATTTTACAGTTTTCAAGTCTTTTGGGCAATTTTTATTCAGACCTATGTATCTTAAATATGTTGCAATCAATTTTACTTAAAGAAATTTTGCATGAGTACTCTAATCTACTTAAGTTCTGTGGAGAAAATTCAGCTTCTTGATTCCCAATTTTCTAAAAAATGTTGTGAAGGAACAATATTTTCATAAGTCAAAATAATTGGCAAAATCTCGATTAACTCTGAGAACATTCCTACCAGATCATGTTAACTTTGAGGGTAGGAGATAGAAACTCTTAAATCAAAACCCAGCAACTGCTGGAAATTCTTCAAGTCAAGGAGCAATGTGTACCGAATTACAGAATCAATGAAGCATTACATAGTAGGACACCATCTAGTCCATCAGCTTCACACTTGCCGTCACAGAGCAATCCTCTGAGTCCTCCTGTACTTTCTCCTCCCTTGCAAATTATTTGCACCTCTAATCTCTTTTTGGAATCCTAATTTTCCCTCTGTCCATCTGCTTTACAGTAAATTCCACAGCATAATATTGTATCTTTTTCTCATTATCAAATTAAATCTGAGCCTTCAGGTCCTAAAACCAATTGCGAATGGGAGCAGCCCTCCTCTATCTAAAGCCATTGTAATTTTGTAAACCCATTGTGTGGTGGCTAGAAGTGGATGCAATATTTCACTTACACCACACAATATTTAACAAACATTCAACATAACCTCTCAGCTTTTCTACTCTTCATTAAGCCAGTATCCTAGAAGTTTTACCTAAAGTCTCCCAGTCTTCCAGAATCAGAAGCAGATTCATTATCACTGATGACATAGGTTATGAAATTTGTTGTTTTGCAGCAACAATAGTACAGTGCAGTATATATACTATAAATTACAGTAACAGATAAATATGTTGAAAATTATATCAGCAGGTTGTGATCATGGGTCCAGAAATCCAGTGGTAGAGGGGAAGAAACTGTTTCTAAAACATTGAGTGTGTATCTTCAGGCTCCCATACCTCCACTTTGACGGTGTAATGAAAAGAGGGCATTTCCTGGGTAGTGGGAGGGCCCTTAATGATGGATGTTACCTTTTTGAGACATCGCCTTTTGAAGATGTTCTTGATGGAGTTGGCTGAGTTTACAGCTATCTGTTGCTTTTCCCTATCCTGTGCATGCTAGGTGGTGGAGCAACCAGTTGGGATGTTCTCCACAGTACATCTGTAGAAAGTTGCTAGAGTCCTTAGTGACATACCAAACCTCCTCAAACTCCTAAAGAAATATAGCCTCTGGCATGCCTTCTTCATAATTGGATCAATACTAGTATAGATCTTCAGTTATGTTTAAAATCAGGAACTTAAAACTGCTAACCCCTCAATCAGGACTGGATTGTGGTCCCTCAACCTCCCCTTCCTGAAGTTCATAATCAATTTTTTGGCCTTTCTTGTTATTTTCAGATATTTACGCACATCTTTAGAACTATGCCGTCTAATGTTTATTGGCCTGCCTTTTATTCCTGATTCACCACAGTATTAGCCACCTTTCCAAGTCAATGATACAGAATTTTAGCAAATAAGTATAATAGCTTAATGCTAACAAATATAAAAAAAATCTCTGCACTAAGTTCAATGTATTATCATTGACATTTTTGATTTGAATGCTTGAGTACTTGAGGTCAGAAACAGATGAAATCCAAACTTAGTGATTTTACAGCAGTGTTATAAGTGCTCACAATTACTTTTATGGTGATACCCGCATCTTACCCTTGCTGCTCACTCCAAACCTATGCACCATTTTAGAAAGTCATAAATCATCCCAAATGTGCTGGAGTGCTACCTCTGTGCCTCAGATGAAATGTTAGAAGAGTGGGAGTATAAACACTTCAGAACCTGTTGTGAAGGTGTGTTGTAGGCAAGAATGTCAAAGCAAGAGGGATGATACAATAAAAGCATCACATAATCAGCCATGAGGATGACTTGCTTCTGCTTTGGTTCTGTGGGTTGTAGTGTGGGCTATTGTGGAAACAGCTCCTATTTTCTCTACAGCCAGTATTTTTTCCGACTCATTGCATGGTAGCCAGAATTGGATGCAAACCACTGTTATAAAAACAGAGTTTCTAAGGAGGCTAAATGTGGGAACTGAATTCCCTTCAACCAATCCTGAGACTAATCAGCGTTGTTAGTCATAATTTCCACAAACGTACCTCCTCTCACTCATTTTTTTCACCCCTAGAACTGCTCCTCATGTCACTTCACTGTCATATCATTTATTTCCTATTCCTTTAAAGAGAATTCAAGTTCCTCAATGGCAATGGTGGAATTTTAACTTAAATTTTTAGTGTAATTCAGTTCAGTCCACCTCTTCTATCAGCTAGTAACATTAAAAAATGTATTACCATAGAATATGTTTCTGTGTAACATTTTCAGAGATTTTGTCTTCATAAAGTGGAGCCGCTGGTTAATGTTCTGTATTGAAAACCTCATCATCATTTCTGCTAGTTTTGCTAAGGTAAGTGTGAACCCTCTGGAGAATGAACTGGAAAAGAAATCATTAAAAAATCGGCAGATATGTTAAAGGCCAGGGTATTGGAAAAGCTCACAAAACGAAAGGCCTGATGACCTGCATGCAATGATTTTAAAGGAAATGACAACAGTAGATCCAGTACAAACACACAGGATTCTCCAGATGCTGGAAATCTAGAGCATCAATCACAAAATGCTTGAACTCTGCAGGTCAGGTGGCATTGATGAAGTGGAATGAACGGCCAATGATTTGGGTGGAGACCTTTCATCAGATCCACTTTTTTCCAATACTCACAGAATTCCAGGAAGGTACCAGTGAATTGAAAAACAGGAAATGTGACTTAGAAACACAGAAAACCTACAGCACAATACAGGTCCTTTGGCCCACAATGCTGTGCCGAACATGTACTTACTTTGAAAATTACCTAGGGTTACCCATAGCCCTCTATTTTTCTAAGCTCCATGTACCTATCCAGGAGACTCTCAAAAGAACCTATCGTATCCACCTCCACCACAGTCACCGGCAGCCCATTCCACGCACTCAGCACTCTCTGCGTAAAAAAAACTTACCCGACATCTCCTCTGTACATACTTCCAAGCACCTTAAAACTGTGCCCTTTTGTGTTAGCCATTTCAGCTCCGGGAAAAAGCCTCTGACTATCCACACGATCAATGCCTCTCCTCATCTTATACACCTCCATTAGGTCACCTCTCATCCTCTGCCGCTCCAAGGAGAAAAGGCCGAGTTCACTCAACCTATTCTCATAAGGCATGTTCCCCAATCTAGGCAATATCCTCGTAAATCTCCTCCGCAGCCTTTCCATAGTTTCCACATCCTTCCTGTAGTGAGGTGGCCAGTACTGAGTATAGTACTCTAAGTGGGGTATGACGAGGGTCCTATATAACTGTAACATTACCTCTTGGCCCTTAAACTCAGTCCCATGGTTGATGAAGGCCAATGCACCTTATGCCTTCTTAACCACAGAGTTCACCTGTGCAGCAGCTTTGAGCGTCCTATGGACTCGTACCCCAAGACCCCTCTGATCCTTCACACTGCCCAGAGTCTTACCATTAATGCTATATTCTGTCATCATATTTGACTTACCAAAATGAACCACCTCACACTTATCTGGGTTGAACTCCATCTGCTACTTCTCAGCTCAGTTTTGCATCCTATCAATGTCCCACTGTAACCTCTGACAGCCCTCCACACTATCCACAACACCCCAAACCTTTGTGTCATCAGCAAATTTACTAATCCATCCCTCCACTTCCTCATCCAGGTCATTTATAAAAATCACAAAGAGAAGGGGTCCCAACACAGGTCCCTGACGCACACCACTGGTCTCTGATCTCCATGCAGAATATGACCCATCTACAACCACTCTTTGCCTTCTGTGGGCAAGCCAATTCTGGATCCACAAAGCAAGGTCCCCTTGGATCCCATGCCTCCTTACTTTCTCAATAAGCCTTGCATGGGGTACCTTATCAAATGCCTTGCTGAAATCCATATACACTATATCTACTGCTCTACCTTCATCAAATGTGTTTAGTCACCGCCTCAAAAAATTCAATCAAGCTTGTAAGACACACCTGCCTTTGACAAAGCCATGCTGACTATTCCTAATCATATTATGCCTCTCCAAATGTTCATAAATCCTGCCTCTCAAGATCTTCTCCATCAACATTACCAACCATTGGAGTAAGACTCACTGGTGTATAATTTCCTGGGCTAACTCTACTCACTTTCTTGAATAAAGGAACTACATCAGCAACCCTCCAATCCTCCAGAACTTCTCTTGTCCACATTGATGATGCAAAGATCATTGCTAGAAGCTCAGCAATCTCCTCCCTTGCCTCCCACAGTAGCCTGGGGTATATCTTGCCCGGTCCCGGAGACTTATCCAACTTGCTGCTTTCCAAAAGCTCCAGCACATCCTCTTTCAAAATGTCTATATACTCAAGCTTTTCAGTCCGCTGTAAGTCATCCCTACAATCACCAGGATCCTTTTCCATAGTGAATACTGAAGTAAAGTATTCATTAAGTACCTCTGCTATCTCCTCCGGTTCCATACAAATTTTTTCACTGTCACACTTGATTGGTCCTATGTCTTATCCTCTTGCTCTTCACATACGTGTAGAATGCCTTGGGGTTTTCCTTAATCCTGCTCACCAAGGCCTTCTAATGGCCCCTTCTGGCTCTCCTAATTTCATTCTTAAGCTCCTTCCTGCTAGCCTTATAATCTTCTAGATCTCTATCATTAACTAGATTTTTCGAACCTTTCATAAGCTTTTCTTTTCTTCTTGACTAGATTTTCAACAACCTTTCTACACCAGAGTTCCTGTACCCTACCATCCTTTCCCTGTGTCATTGGAACATACCTATGCAGAATACCTCGCAAATATCCCCTGAACATTTGCCACATTTCTGCCATACATTTCCCTGAGAACATCAGTTCGCTATTTATGCTTCCAAGTTCCTGCCTGATAGCTTCTTATTTCCCCTTACTCCAACTAAACACTTTCCTAACTTGTCTATTTCTATCCCTCTCCAATGCTATAGTAAAGGAGATAGAACTGTGATCACCATTTCCAAAATGCACTCCCACTGAGGGACCTCACACCTGACCAGGTTCATTTCCCAATACCAGATCAAGCACAGCCTCTCCTCTTGTAGGCTTATCTACATATTGTGTCAAGAAACCTTCCTGAACACACCGAGCAAATTCCACCCCATCTAAACCCCTTGCTCTAGGGAGATGCCAATCAATATTTGGGAAATTAAAATCTACCTCCACGACAACCCTGTTATTATTACAGCTTTCCAGAATCTGTCTCCCTATCTGCCCCTCAATGTCCCTGTTACTATTGGGTGGTCTATAAAAAATACTCAGTAGAGTTATTGACCCCTTTCTGTTCCTAACTTCCACCCACAGAGACTCAGTAGCCAATCCCTCCATGACTTCCTCCTTTTCTACAACCGTGATACTATCTCTGATCAGCAGTGCCATGCCCCCACCTATTTTGCCTCCCTCTCTGTCCTTTCTGAAACATCTAAAGCCTGGCACTCTAAGTAACCATTCCTGCCCTGAGCCATCCAAGTCTCTGTAATGGCCGCAACATCATAGCTCCAAGTACTGATCCACGCTTTAAGCTCATCAGCTTTGTTCATGATGCTTCTTGCATTAAAATAGACACATCTCAAACTATCAGTCTGCATGCATCCCTTCTCTATCACCTGCCTATCCTCCTTCTCACACTGTCTCCAAGCTTTCTCTATTTGTGAGCCAACTGTCCCTTCCTCCGTCTCTTCAGTTCGGTTCTCACCCCCCAGCAATTCTACTTTAAACTCTCCCCAGTAGCCTTAGCAAACCTCCCCGCCAGGATATTTGTCCCCCTCAGATTCAAGTGCAACCCGTCCTTTTTGTACAGGTCACGCCTGCCCCAAAAGAGGTCCCAATGATCCAGAAATCTGAATCCCCGCTCCCTGCTCCAATCCCTCAGGCACGCATTTATCCTCCACCTCACTCTATTCCTATACTCACCGTCGCGTGGCACAGGCAGTAATCCCGAGATTACTACCTTTGAGGTCCTGCTTCTCAACTTCCTATAGTCTGTTTTCAGGACCTCCTCTCTTTTCCTACCTGTGTTGTTGATACCAATACGTACCATGACCTCTGGCTGTTCACCTTCCCACTTCAGGATATTGTGGACGCGATTAGAAACATCCCAGACCCTGGCACCTGGGAGGCAAACTACCATCCTTGTCAAGAATGAAGGGAGACAAATGGTGGGAAACTGTAGGTTAGTTAGTTTAACATTTATTGTTGACTAGATGCTACAATCATCAAAGATGAAATAGTCATGTAGGAAAAGAACCCATTTAGATAAACAGGGTGGTGAAGAAGGCAGGTTGTATGCTTTCTTCGTCAGTTGACATTGATTGCACAAGTCAGGATTTCATGTTACAACTGTATAAATTGTTGATGAGACCACATTTGGAGTACTGTATGCAGTTCTGGTCACCTAGCTTTTGGAAGGATGTTTTCACACTGGACATGGTGCAGAGACTATTCATGATGAACCAGGACTGAAGGGCCTTAATTATAAGAAGAGGCTGAATAGGCTGGATCTTTTTCCCTAGCTGTAGGACACTGTAAGGTGACCTTATGGAGGTATATGCAATCTTGCAGGATGTAGGCAAAGTGGATGGTCACCATTCTTTTCCCAGGATAGAGGAGTCTAAAACTAAAGGACATAGATTTAAGGTCAGAAGGGAAAGATTTAAAAGAGTCCTGAGGGAAAATATTTCATACAAAAGGTGGTAGCTATTTGAAAGGAAAGGATGCTACAGAGGCAGATGCAATTCAATGTTAGAAAAAATATTTAGACAGGTGATTGGATAGAAAAGGTTAAAAAAAATGAACCAAATGCAGGCAAATGGGACTAGCTCGGATAACCATCTTGGTCAGCAATTATGGACTGAAGGACCCGTTTCTGTGCCATGTAACTCTGACTCTAAGAAAGCTTAATATAACAAACCAAATCCATATGGTTTCATGAAAGAGTAATCCTGTTTGACAAATTTACTTGATTTTTACAAGGAATTTTCAGAAAGATGTTAATAGAGAATCTGTAGATGTGATGTACTTAGAGTTTTAAAATATATCTATCGCTGACATATTGCAATTTGAAAGCTCATAGCATTAGTAGAAGTGTGAGAGCATGGATTAAAAACTAGATATCACATAAAAATGGAGAGTTGGAATAAATGGGTCTTCTTTTAGATCGGTGGCATGTAACTAAGAGGACCTGAGGGTTCAGTTCTTGGTCTTAATTATTTATAATTTACATTAATGACTCAAAGAGAAGACAGAATATGAGATATTCAAGTTTATCAAATACAAAACAAGATAGGTGGAATGGCATTTTGCAATGATGATTGTGGCATTCTACAAAAGCTTTAGATAAAGGGACAGCTGCTCGCATTATGACTTTACGGCAGGATATAGATGAACTGAGTGAGTGGATGAAAACTTGGCAAATGGAGTTTAACACACACAAAATGATGGCAGAACTTAGCAAGTCAGGCAGCATCTATGGAAACGATCGATGTTTTGGGCCGAGATCTTTCATTGGGATTGGAAAGGAAGGGGGAAGATGCCAGAATAAATAGATGTGATGCGGGGGATTAGGACATGCTAGAAGGTGATAGGTGAAATGGAATTTAATGAGGGGAAGTGTGAAGCCATTCACTTTGGTATGAGGAATCAAAAGGCAGGTTTATTATCCAAATGGAGGTAGATTGCAAATGAGTGAAATACATGATATGCAGGTTATTGTTTTCAAAAGGTTAGGTGTAACATAGAAACATAGAAAATAGGTGCAGGAGTAGGCCATTCGGCCCTTTGAGCCTGCACCGCCATTTATTATGATCATGGCTGATCATCCAACTCAGAACCCTGCACCAGCCTTCCCTCCATACCCCCTGATCCCCGTAGCCACAAGGGCCATATCTAACTCCCTCTTAAATATAGCCAATGAACTGGCCTCAACTGTTTCCTGTGGCAGAGAATTCCACAGATTCACCACTCTCTGTGTGAAGAAGTTTTTCCTTATCTCGGTCCTAAAAGGCTTCCCCTTTATCCTCAAACTGTGACCCCTCGTTCTGGACTTCCCCAACATCGGGAACAATCTTCCTGCATCTAGCCTGTCCAATCCCTTTAGGATTTTATACGTTTCAATCAGATCCCCCCTCAATCTTCTAAATTCCAACGAGTACAAGCCCAGTTCATCCAGTCTTTCTTCATATGAAAGTCCTGCCATCCCAGGAATCAATCTGGTGAACCTTCTTTGTACTCCCTCTATGGCAAGGATGTCTTTCCTCAAATTAGGGGACCAAAACTGCACACAATACTCCAGGTGTGGTCTCACCAAGGCCTTGTGCAACTGCAGTAGTACCTCCCTGCTCCTGTACTCGAATCCTCTCGCTATAAATGCCAGCATACCATTTGCCTTTTTCACCGCCTGCTGTACCTGCATGCCCACTTTCAATGACTGGTGTATAATAACACCCAGGTCTCATTGCACCTCCCCTTTTCCTAATCGGCCACCATTCAGATAATAATCTGTTTTCCTATTTTTGCCACCAAAGTGGATAACTTCACATTTATCCACATTAAGTTGCATCTGCCATGAATTTGCCCACTCACCCAACCTATCCAAGTCACCCTGCATCCTCTTAGCATCCTCCTCACAGCTAACACTGCTGCCCAGCTTCGTGTCATCCGCAAACTTGGAGATGCTGCATTTAATTCCCTCATCCAAGTCATTAATATATATTGTAAACAACTGGGTCCCAGCACTGAGCCTTGCGGTACCCCACTAGTCACTGCCTGCCATTCTGAAAAGGTCCCGTTTATTCCCACTCTTTGCTTCCTGTCTGCTAACCAATTCTCTATCCACATCAATACCTTACCCCCAATACCGTGTGCTTTAAGTTTGCACACTAATCTCCTGTGTGGGACCTTGTTAAAAGCCTTTTGAAAATCCAAATATACCACATCCACTGGTTCTCCCCTATCCACTCTACTAGTTACATCCTCAAAAAATTCTATGAGGTTCGTCAGACATGATTTTCCTTTCACAAATCCATGCTGACTTTGTCCGATGATTTCACCGCTTTCCAAATGTGCTGTAAGTGGTTAATGTGTAGTAAGTGGTTAAGAAGACAAATGGTATATTGCTGTTGCAAGGAGGTTGGAAATTAGAAATCAAGTGTATAAACTCTTCATGGGTTTCCAGCCGGGCACAGGTTTCGATTTTGACAGACCTTTCGATGACGAACTCTGCCATCTTCATCAGCGGCAATGCCTAGGCACGTCTGGTCCAGTGGAATACATACCCCTTTCATCCATCCCTCCTGATTGGTTAGTCGTCATCCAATCAAGTTTCCACTGTCCCACCTTGTTTACAACTGAATTCCAATTTTTAATTAGAGCGAGACCTTCGTCTTTGTTAAAATTCTTTTCCCTAGTTTTATTTCAAAGGGCTCCTTCACCAGGCAGTCCCAAAAGCCATTAGCACGGCACAGTAGTTTTGTGCCATGGAAGTCAATCCTATGGGCATTGTGATTGCAATGTTCTAACACTGCCGATTTCTCTAACTAACCCAAATGGATACACCTCCTATGCTCCCTGATGCAGGTTTCCACCATGCACCCCATCTGGCCAATATACGCTGTTCTGCAATCACAGGGAATCCTGTAAATGCCAGCCATCCTGAGTCCCAGGTCATCTTAGACCCGCATAAGTTGTGATTTGAGCTTCCTTATGGGTTTGTGGATGGAATTAATCCAATATTTCTTCAGGATCCTGGCGATCCTTCCAGAAACTGTGGCAACATAGGGAAGACAATTGGTAGCAATGGATTCCTCCTGATTGTTAGGTTTCCTGGTTTTTCTGTCAGCCCTTTTAAATAAAACCAGAGAAAAACTATTTTAATAAAGATGAAGGTCTCGTTATAAAATAAGAACTGAAATTGGATTGTAAACAAGGTGGGGCAACAGAAACCTGATTGGATGGGGACTAACTAATCAGGAGGGATAGACAACGGGGTTACATATACCAATGGACTAGACTTGACTAGGCATCGTCCCTGATGAAGATGGCAGATTTTGTCATCAAAACATCACTTAATCGCAATATCTGTACCCAGCCGGAAGCCTGAGAAGAGCTAATTTATCATATACGCCAGGAAAGCATAAGATCCTTTTTTAGAAATAGGGTTGCTACTAAGTCCATACCTGGAGTATTACACTCAATTTTAGTTCCCTTACCAAATAGAGTAGCATTGGAGGCAGTACAAAAGGTATTTACTATGCTAATTCATGACATGAGATGATTCTTCCATCAAGAGAGGCTAAAGAGGTTGGGTCTACCTAAACTCTTTGGGGTGAGACAGCAAGGCAGGGTTAGATGTTGAGATGTTTTTAATAATGGCAGAATCTTTAAATAAGGATACACATTTTTAAAATAAGGGGTCAATCACGTGAAACCAAGATGTACAGAAACTTCTTGCAGAATTGCACCCTGAGAGTTGGAGGCTGGATTACCAATTGTCATTGTGATGTTTCAGTAGCATCATTGCTTAGCCATTAATTTTATCACTTGGAATCTTCTGAATTCTTGTGGTAAATTATGCATATCAGTATGAAACAAAGTCAAATATTTATTCAGATGATAATACTAAAATACAAAAGTAAGGTAAATCCTTCTTGACAATCCCTTGCAGTTGAGGATGACTTGCTTTCATACCAGTCTGTGATAAGGCTACTGTGGGATCTGCCTACTGTAGGACGGTATTTTGGATGATATGCACTTTTTCTGCTTTTTTGCTCTTGGCCTCCACATGCTACTGCAGTAGAGACTCAAGACAGGCATTGATGAAAATATAACCTCACCTAAACAAATGAACGGTGTTATCTAATTTAATACTAAGTGATAAATATCTTGGAAATGATCTAACCTAGTCAATTGGCTATAAGTGGTTATGTGAAGAAACCTACCCTTATTCCATAGTTTGGGATTAGTTACTGATCCATTCACTAAAGAGATGTCATAACACAGTAAGAAGTTATTTTTCACATTGTGTTTATGCTGAATTTTGAGAGAACTGTCAATGCCAATATTTTTTTTTCAGAGCTCTGCAAACCTGACTGAGTGGTGCCATAACAACAATCTCTTACTCAATGTCAGCAAGACCAAGGAGCTGATTATTGACCTCAGGAGGAGGAAACCAGAGGTCCATGAGCCAGTCTTCATTGCAGGATCAGAGGTGGAGAGGGTCAGCAACTTTAAATTCCTCAGTGTTATTATTATTATCGCGGGGGAGACCCGTCCTGGGCTCAGAAGAAGATACAAGAGCCTCAGGACTTACACTGCCAGGTTCAGAAACAGTTATTACCCCTCAAGCATCAGGATCTTGAACCAAAGGGGATAGTTTCACTCGCACCCATCAGTGAAATGTTCCCACATCCCATAGATTCACTTTCAAGGCCTTTTCATCTCATGCTCTTGATAGTTATTGCTTATTTATCACTTCCTTCTTTTTTAATTTGAAACGTTTGTTGTCTTTTGCAAACTGGTTGAACGCCCAAGTAGGTGCGGTCTTTCATTGATCCTATTACGGATTTATTGGGCATGCCCGCAAGAAAATGAATCACAGGGTTATATACGATGACATATGTACTTTAATAATAAATTTCCTTTGAACTTTGAAATATTTCTGCTTCAGTTATTAATCCAATTTCATTTCAAAGGTAATGATAATAGCACACCAGTACTTTTAAGGACAGAGAGCTCCGATACATAAAATAATATCCACATCTTACGTTTGCCTTTTCGCTTATATGTCACATCTGGCTCTAGGTTTTCTTACCACCGGGAACAAACTTTCCATGTGTTTATTCTCCAGTACCATGGCATATTTCCATCAAGAAGATGCCTTTTAAAAAGCTATCTTGGGGTACTTTCCCTCTTAAATCTGTTGTATTTGCTTAAAAAAGTAGCTGCGGCTCGCCAATTGCCCTGAACACTTCCGGGCTGAACGGGACGGCAGGAGATTGCTTCCGGGGTGTCGCCCTGAGCGGCGGCCCGGGACTTGGGGTTCGACTTTCGCGGTGGGAAGTGATCGGTTCTTCCAGTATCGACAATGAGAACCTTGATGGCCTCGGTCGGCGTGTTGCTGGCGTGGCTGTTCCTCTGTCGGTCAGGCGAAACAGCCGGGCTCCAGTCAGAGAAGGAGGGGCTCGATCATCAGTTCGGTAAGAGGAGGAGGCCCGGAGTGGTCGGATTTGGGACGGGCGCAGCTTCAATCTTGGGAGCCCTCTTCACAGCGGAGGGGGGGCGGTGTCTCCGCGGGAAATGGAAGTAGCTGATGGCGGTAGATGTGCGAATGTATTTACACATCATCTAACCTTCATCACAGTTGAGGGTACTGCCCCCAAACAAACAAAAACTTATGTGTTACAGTGAAATCAGTTTACGCCTAGGGGAAGTATATGTTGTATATAGACAGAAATGATAGTTGCAGATCATTTAGGTAGGAGTTAGAAACGTTAATGGCGTAGGTTTGTGCCAATGCAAAACACTTGGCTAAAGCGCAAAGGGGAAGTCTCTGGATCCTCAGTAGTTTTGGCCATCTTACTTGAATGGCTTTAATGGGCGGGGGGGGGGGGAGACAGTAACAACTACTACTGTGCATTGCACCCCACCCAGAACTTCCATGTGGATCAATCACTCCATCAACTGTGAGCTTTCTAAAACGTAACACATCCAATCAGTAACGAGACTCGAGTACCAACTCGTTCTTGCCTTGTGGTTTCTGTCACTGGCATCGCTGTACGTATTAATTTATGACATTTTTTTTTCGGTTTTGCATGAATAGTACTAATTGCCTCTGATCTTTCTAGTTGTCTTTATCTATTTAAAACTGAATTGGATTAAAGATAACAGTACTATGTGAATGTTTTAGTATGAGGTTACTTGTAGAATATCTCATATCTGAGAATCAGTATAAGCTCTGAGGGAACCACAAACTCTTTGTACAGAGATGATGCTCTAACACTATAGTGCACCACATTCAGTGGAGAACTTTTCCTCACTCTTGAGATTTTTTTCCCTTTTTCCTCCTTTGGGGAAAAAGGTCAATGGCACAACTGTTATCTT
The DNA here is from genome assembly GCF_963921235.1 of Mobula hypostoma. Lineage (NCBI taxonomy): Eukaryota > Metazoa > Chordata > Chondrichthyes > Myliobatiformes > Myliobatidae > Mobula > Mobula hypostoma. The sequence continues at coordinate 62,401,230 of NC_086098.1, forward strand.
CAAATTCACCATAAGCTCTGTATCCATTTCAGCTACTGTTATATCTTAGTTTTATCCTGTGATAATTGGGACAATTTGATTTCATATATCTTGTTAACTTAGATTAGATTTCTCTGTGAAGTTTCAGAATTGTGTGCTTGTCTAAGGTTATTATCTTTTTAAGGTTCATTCCACTTTTTAATTAGCCCTCGCCACAAGAAATTTGATCCTGTACCTTTTGGCATTTGTAAGGTCCAATTTGTGGATGCTACAAATGGGGTCTTGTGATGAAATTGTCTTGAACTTGCTTCATTTAACACAATTGTACTCCAACAGCATGTTGTGTTGAGAGTTTAAGGATTTGGATCCAACAATAAAGGACTAGTAATTACATTTTGAAATCAAGATGGTATATGATTTGAATGAGAATCTACAGAAATGATATTCCCATTCATCTGCTGCTTACATCCTTGATAGGCGTTGCAGATTTAAGAGGTGGTGGTTCTCTGAAAGCCTATGTAAATAATTTAGGTGCCTTTTTGTGGATGGTACACACTGAGATACAGTGGAAGGAATAAATATTTATGGCAGGTAATAGTACAGCATTCAAGTGGACTGCTATGACCCAGATGGTGTCAAGTTGCTTGGCCAGTTGAATTTCTGGCCAGTATACGACGGCCATAGTGTTGACAGTGAAAGATTTGACAATGTTAATGCCGTCAAATGTCAAGTGTAAGTAGTTAGACTCTCTTGTTGGAAATGATTTTGTGGCATAAATGTTAGCTGCCACTGACCAGCCTGTGCTTGCGATATTTCTTGGTCTTATTGCGCACAGGCATAGATTGACTTATTTTCTAAGGAATTGCAAGTGGAATTGAATCTGGTGTAAAAGCAACAAAAATCTTCTCTTCTAATCCTACGGTAGATGATTATTGATGAAACACTCCTGAGGAATTCTTGACAGTGTTGTCCTGTGACTAGAATGGTTGACCCCTACCATACACAACTACCTTCCTTTTTATGAGATGTGACTCCGACATAGAAGTATTTATCCTTTGTCTATCGACCATGCTTTACCAGGACTGCTTTTTGTCATACATAGTCAAATATCTTCAAGTATAAAGAAATTATTTGCAGCAAAATGTGCAAGTTATTTGTGATAAAGTGCTACCAGTGGCACATTTCACTTTTTACTGATGATTGATAGCAGAATGATTTGGTGTTAAATAGCTGGATTGGATTTGTCCTGCTTGAATGAGACATACTTGGGCACTTTTTCACAATATAGGGCATAGTTACTGTACTGGAACAGTTTGACTGACTATAGGCACAGTGAGTTCTGGATCATTAGTGTTCATTACTTGAGCTGGGATATGGTGTACTGAATTCTCTGAGCTGTTTCTTCTTCTCCTCATTCCGCATTATTCAATTTGGCTGAAAACTGCCTTCTGTAATGATAGAAATCTCAGGAGGAAACCAACATCCATTTTGTTTGACCGAATGTGGTTCCACATGTCTTTAGTACCCACATGCTGGATCCTGCCCATTGGAATTGGTTTATTATTGTACCAAGATACAATGAAAAGATTGTCTTGCATATAGTTCATACTGATCAAATAATTACCCAGTGCATTGAGGTAGAGCAAGGTAAAACAGTAACAGAATGGAGAGTTAAGTTTAACAGCTACAGAGAAGGTGCAGTGCAGGCAAATAACACATTGCAAGTTTATATCGAAGTAGATTATGATATTGAGGGTCCATCTTACAGTACTGGGGAACCATTCAATAGTCATATAAGGGCATCTTCAAGGAGTGATGCCTCAAAAAAGTGACATCCATCCTTAAGGACCCCCATCACCCTGAACATGCCATCTTCTCATTGTTACCATCAGGAAGGAGGTACAGAAGACTGAAGGCACACACTCAACGATTCAGGAACAGCTTCTTCCCCTCTGCCATCCAATTTCTGAATGGACATTGAATCCATGAACACTATCTCACAACTTTTTTGCACTACTTACTTAATTTAACTGTTTTATGTATGAATCAGGTTTAATATCATTGGCATTCTCATGAAATTTGTTGTTTTGCGGCAGCAGTACATAGCAATTCATAATTTTTAGAAAGTATAAACCTGTGACTACTGTATCGCCCTGTAGCAATTACATCTGCAGTGATGAAATGCTTTGAGAGGTTGGTCATGACTAGACTGAACTCCTGCCTCAGCAAGGACCTGGACCCATTGCAATTTGCCTGTCGCCACAATAGGTCAATGGCAGACACAATCTCAATGGCTCGTCACCCGGCCTTAGACCACCTGGACAATACAAACACCCATGTCAGTATGCTGTTCATCAACTGTAGCTCAGCATTTAACACCATCATTCCCACAATCCTGACTGATAAGTTACAGAACCTGGGTCTCTGTCAACTTCCTAACTGGAAGATAACAATATGTGCGGATTGTTGACAATATCTCCTGCTCGTTGACGATCAACACTGGTGCACTTCAGGGGTGTGTGCTTAGGCCACTGCTCTACTCTCTATACCCATGACTGTGTGGCTAGGCTTAGCTCAAATACCATTTATAAATTTACTGATCATACAACCATTGTAGGCAGAATCACAGATGGTGACGACAGGGTGTACAGGAGCGAGATATGCCAACTAGTGGAGTGGTGTCACAGCAACAACCTTGCACTCAACATCAGTAAGATGAAAGAGCTGATTGTGGACTTCAGGAAGGGTAAGACAAAGGAACACATACCAATCCTCATAGAGGGATCAGAAGTGGAGAGAGTGAGCAGTTTCAAGTTCCTGGGTGTCAAGATCTCTGAGGACCTAACCTGGTCCCAGAATATTGCTGCAGTGACTATAATTAGTCACTAATTATAGTGAAGCTAATTAATTAGGAATTTGAAGAGATTTGGTATGTCAACCAATACACTCAAAAGCTTCTAAAGATATACCGTGGAGAGCATTCTGACAGGCTGCATCGCTGTCTGGTATGGGGGTGGGGGGGGGGGCTACTGTACAGGACTGAAGGAAGCTGCAGAGAGTCGTAAGTTTAGTCAGCTCCATCTTGGGTATTAGCCTATAAAGTACCCAGGATGTGTTCAAGGAGCGGTGTCTCAGAAAGGCAGCATCCCCAGCACCCAGGGAATGCCCTTTTCCCACTGTTGCCTTCAGGTGGGAGGTGCAGAAGCCTGAAGGCACACACTGAAGGCATACAAGTAAGTAGTGCGAAAAGAGAGAAAAAATAGGTAGTGTTTATGGATTTGTTATCCAGAAAACTGACAAAGAAGCAGTTCCTGAAACATTGAATGTATGTCCTCATGTTCCTGTATCAGCACCTTGATGACAGCAATGAGAGGAGGACATGTTGTAGATGACGGGTGTCCTTCATGATGGATGCCTCCCTTTTGAGGCATCGCCTTTAGAAGGTGGCCTTGACGCTGGGAAGCTTGTGCCCATGATGGTGCTGGCAGAAATTACAACTTTCTGCAGTTTATTTCTGATTTTGTGCAGTGACCCATGCATACCAGATGGTGATGCAGCCAGTTAGAATGCCCTCCACAGTACATCTGTGGAAATTTGCGGAAGTCTTTGGTGACATACTAAGTCTTCTCAAACTCCTAACAAAATATAGCCACTGGCATTCCTTCTTTGTGATTTGCATCAATATGTTGGGCCGAGGATAGATCTTCAGAGATGTTGATATCCAGGAGCTGGAAACTGCTCACCCTTTCCACTGCTGATCCCTCGATGAGGACTGGTGTGTGTTCTCTTGACTTCCCCTTCTGGAAGTCCACAATCAGTCATCTAGTTTTACTGATGTTGAGTGCAAGGTTGTTGCAACACCGATCAACCAGCTGATTTATCTCACTCTTGTAAGCTGCATCACTATCTGAAATTCTGCCAAGAACAGTTGTGTCATTGGCAAATTTACAGATGGTGTCTGAACTTTGCCTAGCCGCACAGTCGTGGGTGTATGGAGAGCAGAGCAGTGGGCTCAGCACGCATCCTTGAGGTGCGCCAGTGTGGACTGGCGGCGAGGAAGAGATGTTATTTCTGATCCACACAGACTGGGATCTCCTGGTGAGGAAGTCTAGGATCCAGTTGTATAGGAAGTTACAGAAGCCCAGGTTTTGGAGCCTGTTGATTAGAACTGAGAGTATAATTGTGTTGACTACTGAGCTGTAATCAACTCAACAGCAGCCTTATTATATAGGTACTGCTATTATGGAAGTAAATTGTCATCAAAATAGTAGTAAATACGACATTGACATCAATTATTTAGCTCATTTAAGTGTTCCCAGTACTTTATGACTCAAATAAATACTACTGCATAAGAACATAACAAGACCAGGGACAGTCCATCAGCCTCTTGAGCCTACACCATCTTACAATAAAATCACGTCCTCAGCATCACGTACCCATTTTCTCCCCGTATTCCTTTGTAGTTCAGTCTTGGCCTTGTATGTATTCAATGATTCTGCCTTCATAGCTCTTGGGCTATGTTCCCCCTAAGCTATGCGCTTGTGCGCGTGCGCACACATTTTTCAGCCAGCACACAAAGGAAATTAATGTGCACACAAAAGGTTAGTTACCTAAAATAACGTAGTAATTAATAATTATACTTATTGAAAATAATCTTTTAGCTAAATGTTTCTGTTAACTAGTTAGTCGGTTTTTCAAATACCACAATGCACGTCAGTAATTTACGTCACCCCACCTTTCCTGTTCCAGTTTGTACAGCTGCATCACGGCGGCAGCCATCTTTGGCGGACAGTGTTCATATCGTAAAGATGCTAGAGTCCATTATTAAAGATGAAATAGCAGCATATCTTGATAGCAGTGATAAGATTGGGCCGAGCCAGCATGGATTTACCAAGGGCAAATCATGCTTGACTAATCTATTGGAGTTTTTCGAGGATGTAACTAGGAAGATAGACGCGGGAGACCCAGTGGATGTGGTGTACCTTGACTTTCAGAAGGCATTTGATAAGGTACCACATAGGAGACTGGTGGGTAATATCAGAGCTCATGGCATTGGGGGGAGGATACTGACATGGATAGAAAACTGGTTGGCAGATAGAAAGCAAAGGGTAGCAGTGAATGGGTGTTTCTCGGAATGGCAGGTGGTGACTAGTGGGGTGCCACAGGGCTTGGTATTGGGACCACAGCTGTTTACGATTTATGTCAATGATTTAGAAGAAGGCATTGTGAATAACATCAGCAAGTTTGCTGATGATACTAAGCTGGGTGGCAGTGTGACATGTGATAAGGATGTTAGGAGAATTCAAGGTGACTTGGATAGGCTGGGTGAGTGGGTAGAAACTTGGCAGATGGTGTTTAATGTGAATAAGTGTGAGGTTTTCACTTTGGGAACAAGAACAGGAAGGTAGATTATTATCTGAACGGTGTGGAGTTAGGTAAGGGAGAATTACAAAGAGATCTAGGAGTACTTGTTCATCAGTCTTTGAAGGTGAATGAGCAAGTGCAGCAGGCAGTGAAGAAGGCTAATGGAATGTTGGCCTTTATTACAAAGGGAATTGAGTACAAGAGCAAGGAAATCCTTTTGCATTTGTACAGGGCCCTGGTGAGACCACACCTGGAGTATTGTGTGCAGTTTTGGTCTCCAGGGTTAAGGAAGGACATCCTGGCTGTGGAGGAGGTGCAGCGTAGGTTCACTAGGTTAATTCCTGGGATGTCCGGACTGTCTTACGCAGAGAGGTTAGAGAGGGGGGATCTGATTGAGACATATAAGGTTATTAAGGGATTGGACAAGATAGAGGCAGGAAATATGTTCCAGATGCTGGGAGAGTCCAGTACCAGAGGGCATGGTTTAAGAATAAGGGGTAGGTCATTTAGGACAGAGTTGAGGAGGAACTTCTTCTCCCAGAGAGTTGTGGAGGTGTGGAACGCGCTGCCTCAGAAGGCAGTGGAGGCCAATTCTCTGGATGCTTTCAAGAAGGGGCTAGATAGGTATCTTATGGATAGGGGAATCAAGGGTTATGGGGACAAGGCAGGAACTGGGTATTGATAGTAGATGATCAGCCATGATCTCAGAATGGTGGTGCAGGCTCGAAGTGCCGAATGGTCTACTTCTGCACCTATTGTCTATTGTAAAGTTTACAAAGATCTGTTTCAAATCCTGTAGATAGCTTACTAAGTTTTTATTGAAAAAGGTGACCCTATGGCTAAATACTGTCATAAGAGATTGATAAACATCACGTACAAAGCAGCTTTTACAGGTGTTAAGTGATGTCTTTGATGAACTGGCTGCACTGTGCAAAATTCTGCAAAAGAGTGGCCTGACACCGATTGATTCACTTCATTTCGCGTGAGGCAAAATTAACAAGGTAAGAAAGCAGTATCTGGGAGACAATGTTTTGTGGAGTGACAAAGTTAAAGTTTTGCTAAGCCAACAACTGGAAGAAAACATCATAGTAGATACAAGTTCACTGTTGACTTTTATAAATAGTCTTTGTCTTCATTTAGAAGAAAGGTTTCCTGAAGATGAGGTACAAGAATGGTCAGCTTTTGATTTCTCCGCAATTGCAGATTGTGACTTAACATTTGGCGATGAACAAGTTAGTGCCTTATGTCTGAAATATCATGATTTTCTAGCTGAAAATGCTGTAATAGTTAGATAGTTTAATGATTTCAAATTTTCCATGCAAGAAAAAATTTAATCCAAACTGATTTCAAACTTTGCTCAAATGGTGACATTTGTACTTTAAAATGAACAGTTTTGCGACCTTGCACAGTTGATGGACATTGGGGGAACCTTTCTTGCGTCTAGTGCGGACTGTGAGCGAGGTTTTAGCCTAATGAATCAACTCAAAAACAAGCTGAGAAACTGTTTAGGTGAATGTCTTTTGGATATGTTAATGAGAATCAAAAGCTATTAATTGGATGGAAGTTCTATTAGTCTAGATAGAGTTTACAAAGAATAGATAAATGTCAAAGACAGGAGAGAAAAGTAACCGAGTGACTTAAATATGTATGTTATTTTGTTGTTATTCTGTGCAGTTTTATGTTAAATAGTTTGTAAATCTACATAAACTGCCACGTGTGCATTCAGTGCACACATACTTGCATAACATAAGATTTTTGCTCACACTGACTACTAAAAAGTAGAGGGAACATTGCTCTTGGGGTAAAGAATTCCTATTGGTGGTGAGAGAAGAAACCTCCCCTCATCTGTGTGTGAAGTGGGTACCCCATTATTCTTAAACTATGCCCCCAGTTCTAAATTCCCCCACTAGATGACCAGCCTGTCAGTTGCCTTCAGAATCATATATTTAAATTTGACGACCTCTCATTCTTCCACATTTCCATGAGTATAGGGCAGGTTTGCTCAACTTACTTTTATCTATCAAATCCTTCATCTCAGGATCCAAACTAGTGTGTTTTCTCTTTATTTCATTCAATCTGTCCTTAAAAATGGACCAAAAGTTCTCCAATTATAGGGCCTCCTCATGCCCTGTAAAGTTGTATCAAACTGTCCCTCCTTTTGTATTTCACATTTCTTGCACTGAAAACAACATTTTATTAGTCTTCCTAATTATTTGCTGTACCTTCATGCTGACATTTGTATTTCATATGCGTGGGTCCCCAGGTCCCTTTGGGTTGAAACATTCATTGTCTCATGCTATGGAAGTAATAATGGGTTTCCTCATTCTTCCTTCCAAAATAGTAGATAACTCACATTTTCCCTACATTATTCTCCACCTGCCAATTTCTTGCTAGCCCACCTTTGTTTTTGGTATTTATCAGGAAATGTTTGCCATGATGCACTTGATGTCTTTGTCTAAGTCATTGGTAAAGATAAATCATTAAAGCCCCAACACTAATCACTCTATCACCAACTCATTACTGATCAATGGTCTGAAAACAGTCAATTTATTCCAATTCTGTGTTTTTGTTAGCCATCTCTTACACAGTCGTCAAAACGTTGCATGTTTATTTCCCTCCACAGGTGTTACCGGATAACTTGCTGAGTTCCTCCAGCGCTTTGTATGTTGCTCAAGATTTCCAGCATTTGCAGAATTCCTTGTGTCTTTATCCTTAACATATTACTTTCATCCTCATATGTTTTTATCACACAAACATGCTGATTCTGCTTGCTATTATTTTCCACATACTGGCAGTTACACTCTTAGTAATATATTCCTGCATTTTTTCAATTAAAGATGTTGGGCTAACTGGCCGAAAGTTTCCTGCTTTCATTTTCCTTCCTTTGTAATGTAATAGTAAAGTTACGTTTACAGTTTTCCAGTCTTTAGTAAAACTCCAGAATCCAGTAACTTCTATTAGATAACAGCAATTCATTCATGTTTTCTGCAGCCACTTCCTTTAAGGATTTAGAATGCAGACCCTGTGTCCAGGGTACTTGACAGCCTTTAGCTTGATTAGCTGGTCTAGTACATTTCTTTCAGAATCAGGTTTAATATCACTGACCCATGTTGTGAAATTGATGAACTTTGCAGCTGCAGTGCAATTTATGATGAATAGAGGAATGAAAAACTGAATTACAGTAAATATATACGTATACTAAATAGTTAGGTTAAAATAAATAGTGCAGAAATAGAACTAAATACAAAAGTAGTGAGTTAGTGTTCATGGGTTCAATGTCCATAAAGAAATCGGATGGCAGAGGGGAAGCTGTTGGTGTATCACTGAGTGTGCCTTCAGGCTTCTGTACCTCCTACCTTATAGTAACAATGAGAAAGGGGCATGTCTTGGTTGGTGGGGGTCCTTAATGATAGATACCACCTTCCTGAGGGACTGCACCATGAAGTTGTCTTGGATACTACGGAGGTTAGTACCCATGATGGAGCTGACCAATTTTACAACCTTCTGCAACGTACTTTGATCTGTGCAGTAGAATCCCCCGCCCCATACTAGAAAGTGATGCAGCCTGTCAGAATGCTCTCCAGGGTACATCTGTAGAAGTTTTTGAGTGTTTTAGGTGACAAACCAAATCTCCTCAAATTCGTAATGAAATATAGCCGCTTTATAGCATCAATATATTGCAACCAGGTGAGGTCCTCATAGGTATTGACACCCAGGAACTTGAAATTACTCACTCTTTCGACTTCTGATCCCTTTATGAGGATTGCTTTGTGTTTCCTCGTCTTACCCTTTGTGAAGTCCACAATCAGCTCTTTGGCCTTACTAATGTCGAATGCAAGGTTGTTGCTACAACACCACTCAACTAGCTGGTATATCTAGCTCCTGTATGTCCTCTGGTCTCCATCTGAGATTCTGCCAACAATGGTTGTATCATCAGCAAATTTATAGATAGCATTTGTGCTGTGCCTAGCCACACAGTCATGGATGTAGAGAGAGTAGAGCAGCAGGCTAGGCACACATCCCTGTAGAGAGCCCAGGTTCTGGAGCTTTTTGATCAGGACTGTAGGAATGATGGTGTTGAATGCTCAGCTGTAGTCAATAAACAGCAGCCCTGACTTAGGTATTTGTACTGTCCAGGTGATCCAAGGCCGCGTGGAGAGCCATTGAGATTGTGTGTGTCGTAGACCTATTGTGGCGATAGGCAAATTGCAAAGGGTTCAGCTCCTTACTGAGGCAGGAGTTGATTCTAGCCATGACCAAACTTTCAAAGCGTTTCATCACCGTAGATGCAAGTGCTACTGGACGATAGCAATGAGAGATTGAAAATGTCTTTGCCAACCGGCTGGCAGGGGTATTCACAGGTTTTCAGAGCCTTACCAGGTACTTCATTGGGGCCTGCCAACTTGTGAGAGTTCACCCTCCTGAAAGACAGCCTGATGTCGGCCTCCGAGACAGAGATCACAGGATCACTGGATGCTGTGGGGATCCTCACAGCTGTGGTTCTGTTCTCTCTTTCAAAACAAGAATGAAAGATGTTGAACTCATCTGGAAGTGAAGCATCACTGTCATTCTTGATGTTGGCTTTTGCTTTATAGAAAGTATTGCCCTGCAAACCTTGCCAGAGTTGATGTGCATCTGTAGTTGCCTCTAACCTCTCAAGGAATTGTTTCTTCACTCTAGAAACAGACCTCTGCAAGTCATACCTGCTTTTCTTGTACAGATCTGGGTCGCCAGACTTAATTGCCATAGATCTAACCTTCAGCAGACTGTGAACCTCCTGGTTCATTCACGGCTTTTGGTTTGGAAGTGTACAGTAAGTTTTCATAGGTCCACACTTAGCCACAAGGTTTTAATGAAGGCAGTGACGACTGCGGCATACTCATCCAGACTTGAAGATGAATCTCTGAATACAGTCCAATCTATTGATTCAAGTCAGTTCTGTAAGGCTTCCTGTGCTTCCCTTGTCCATACCTCCTTGGTCCTCCCTACTGCTGTTGCATTCTTCAGTCTCTGCCTATACTCAGGGTGAAGAAGTACAGCCAGGTGATCAGACTTTATGAAGTGTGGACATGAAATAGCACAGCAGGCACTTAATGATCTAGATTTGTTTTAAGTTGTTTTTACTCCTGATAGCTCTTGAATCTGCTTCAGTGTTTCAGTGTCGTGTAACATAAAGACACAAGCAAAAGGGTTATTTCAGCTCTTTGACATTATTGATTCGCCAGAGAACTCTATAGGAGTAGTGTTTATTTCAGACACTCTTTTTATATGTTTGTGGAAGTTCCTTCTGTTTTTATTGTTTGCATGTGACTTGTAGTCTCCCTCTTTATCATTTCTTTTAGCTATCCCTTGTTCAAAATTTCCCAAACTTCTGCCTACCACTATTCTTTGAAATATTTTATGACTTTTTTTTGAAATTTGAAACCATCCTTATTAAATTTTTCATGCATCCTTTACAGAGACTTCTTTCCTCTCTAGAATACAAGCTTGTTGAGATTTATAAAGCATCTCTAAATATGAGGTACTGCTGATCTACTTCCATACCCTTTCATCTGTGTTTCCTGTCTCTTTCACTGATCTCTGTATTTGTACCGTTGTAATTGCCCCTGTTGAAATTTAGGACTCAGATCCATGTTTTGTCACTCCTAAGTTTGAAGTTGTAAAATACCATGGTCACATTTCTGTTTGACAACCTTTATGATCATTAATTTGTCTTGTTGCAATACACAGTGTTCAGTTTATTAACCCAGTTTCCTGATAGGTTCCTCAGTTAATTGGTTTAAGAAGCAATTTCCGATTCTGTGAGCTCATCCTCAAAGCGACTCTTGGCAATTTTATTTGTCCAATCTATATGATTATTGCATATATTCTCTTTCTTACCATTCCTCATTATTCCTATTGTTTTTTATCCTAAATATGTCTGCCATGAGAGGTGAATATGCTACTTTCACCAGTGACTTCTTACTCTGCTCATCTCTACCCAAACTGATTCGACATCTTAAGCTTTTGAACCAATTTCATTCCTCACCACTACAAGGACTCAATTCCATATTAACGGACTTAGTCTGGTTTCTTTCTGACTTCTCTGTGATATATCAATTTCTTTGGAATAGCTGGCGGTTTATTCCAGTTATTTCTTTTTAGGAAACTAGCTCATCCATCTTGTTGGGAATTTATTTATTTATTTTATTTGGAGATGCTTTGTTGGACAGGTCCTACTGGTTCAACGAGCCGTGCCGCCAGCAACCTATCTAACCCTAGCTTAATCACTGGACAAGTTAGAGTGGCCAGTTAACCTGCTAACTGGTACATCTTTGGACTGTGGGAGGAAACCGCAGTATCCAGAGGTAACCCACGTGGTCACAGGGAGAACTCAGCAACTCCTCAAAGACGGTGCCTGAGTTGTATAAGCATTGCACTATCGCTACGCTACCTTTGTGCCCACGCAGATGAAGAACTTTTAAGTTCTTTGTCATTATTCTTACTTGTGGACATTTTTGTTGCTGAAGATTGGTATATTAGGAAGAATCTTTAACTGCAAATTCTGCAAGTGTCGTATCCATCAACTAAGGAGCTTCCAGTAGAGAAAACTAAATGTTCAAGTTCAAACAACAGGAATTCTGCAGATGCTGGAAATTCAAGCAACACACATAAAAGTTGCTGGTGAACGCAGCAGGCCAGGCAGCATCTCTAGGAAGAGGTACAGTCGACGTTTCAGGCCGAGACCCTTCGTTAGGACTAACTGAAGGAAGAGTGACGAAGGGTCTCGGCCTGAAACGTCAACTGCAACTCTTCCTACAGATGCTGCCTGGCCTGCTGCATTCACCAGCAACTTTGATGTGTGTTGAAGGAAGAGTGAGTAAGGGATTTGAAAGTGGGAGGGGGAGATCCAAAATGATAGGAGAAGACAGGAGGGGGAGGGATGGAGCCAAGAGCTGGACAGGTGATTGGCAAAGGGGATATGAGAGGATCATGGGACAGGAGGTCCGGGAAGAAAGACAAGGAGGTGGGGGGGACGGACCCAGAGGATGGGCAAGGGGTATATTCAGAGGGACAGAGGGAGAAAAAGGAGAGTGAGAGAAAGAATGTGTGTATAAAAATAAGTAACAGATGGGGTACGAGGGGGAGGTGGGGCATTAGCGGAAGTTAGAGAAGTCGATGTTCATGCCATCAGGTTGGAGGCTACCCAGATGGAATATAAGGTGTTGTTCCTCCAACCTGAGTGTGGCTTCATCTTTACAGTAGAGGAGGCCGTGGATAGACATGTCAGAATGGGAATGGGATGTGGAATTAAAATGTGTGGCCACTGGGAGACCCTGCTTTCTCTGGCGGACAGAGCGTAGATGTTCAGCAAAGCGGTCTCCCAGTCTGTGTCGGGTCTCGCCAATATATAAAAGGCCACATCGGGAGCACCGGACGCAGTATATCACCCCAGCCGACTCACAGGTGAAGTGTTGCCTCACCTGGAAGGACTGTTTGGGGCTCTGAATGGTGGTAAGGGAGGAAGTGTAAGGGCATGTGTAGCACTTGTTCCTCTTACATGGATAAGTGCCAGGCGGGAGATCAGTGGGGAGGGATGGGGGGGACGAATGGACAAGGGAGTTGCGTAGGGAGCGATCCCTGCGGAATGCAGAGAGAGGTGGGGAGGGAAAGATGTGCTTCGTGGTGGGATCCCGTTGGAGGTGGCGGAAGTTACGGAGAATAATATGTTGGACCCGGAGGCTGGTGGGGTGGTAGGTGAGGACCAGGGGAACCCTATTCCTAGTGGGGTGGCGGGAGGATGGAATGAGAGCAGATGTACGTGAAATGGGGGAGATGCGTTTAAGAGCAGAGTTGATAGTGGAGGAAGGGAAACCCCTTTCTTTAAAAAATGAAGACATCTCCCTCGTCCTAGAATGAAAAGCCTCATCCTGAGAGCAGATGCGGCGGAGACGGAGGAATTGCGAGAAGGGGATGGCGTTTTTACAAGAGACAGGGTGAGAAGAGGAATAGTCCAGATAGCTGTGAGAGTCAGTAGGCTTATAGTAGACATCAGTGGATAAGCTGTCTCCAGAGACAGAGACAGAAAGATGTCTCTGTCCGCCAGAGAAAGCAGGATCTCCCAGTGGCCACACATTTTAATTCCACATCCCATTCCCATTCTGACATGTCTATCCACGGCCTCCTCTACTGTAAAGATGAAGGCACACTCAGGTTGGAGGAACAACACCTTATATTCCGTCTAGGTAGCCTCCAACCTGATGGCATGAATATCGACTTCTCTAACTTCCGCTAATGCCCCACCTCCCCCTCGTACCCCATCTGTTACTTATTTTTATACACACATTCTTTCTCTCATTCTCCTTTTTCTCCCTCTGTCCCTCTGAATATACCCCTTGCCCATCCTCTGGGTCCCCCCCCCCACCTCCTTGTCTTTCTTCCCGGACCTCCTGTCCCATGATCCTCTCATATTCCCTTTGCCAATCACCTGTCCAGCTCTTGGCTCCATCCCTCCCCCTCCTGTCTTCTCCTATCATTTTGGATCTCCCCCTCCCCCTCCAACTTTCAAATCCCTTACTCATTCTTCCTTCAGTTAGTCCTGATGAAGGGTCTCGGCCTGAAACGTCGACTGCACCTCTTCCTAGAGATGCTGCCTGGCCTGCTGCGTTCACCAGCAACTTTTATAAATGTTCAAGTTACTTGTTTTGCCCAAACCTCTATGTAAAATTTTTAACATGAACTCAGAAAACTTGAAAGTAACATGATTTAATGTTTTTTTTTGTTTTTCTTGTTCCTGCTGGATTGTTGTCTTAATATCTTTCAGTTCACTGATGTCCTACAAAGAGTGTTATCTCAATATCAGGAAACTGTTGGCTTTTCTTTGTAAATTGGCACAATATATTTAATCAGTATGCAGGCAGTCACCATGTTATGCTCCATTCCCAAGGATGGTTCATAATCTAGAAATGAACAAAAGCAGTGTGTGGGAGAGGATCACGGCAACAACTGTGATAGGAAAGCAAGTAGGCATTGGAAGATGGCTGCCAGCAGCCTCACTGACTCAGTGAGTGAGTCACCATCTCAGTCTACTCAGTGTTCCCACCTCTGCTCTGGCCTGGAGAAATGGCATGTGGAAAATATCCATTGTCACCTAGGAGCCAAAAAATCCATCCCCATCCATCCTGCTGGTCTCCTAAGTGCTTGTTTGTATGTATGGGATAGCCATAAGTTGTGGAGGACCTTTATTCTGGCTCTTTATTCTCGTATAAAATTGATAGCAGAATGCCAAGGATATGGCAATGTGGTCAATTGCAAAATTATATTTAAGAATGATACTGTGTTTATAGTATGTATCAACATTCAAATATTACACTTTTGTTTCCAGTATATTGAGCCCAAGTCCTGTTTTTGCCTTTGACTCAGAAATGTTGAAATTGCTGTCTGCCATTCCCTGCTCCTTTACCGAGTGTGCCGTTTTGAAGATTTCTCCAATTTTGTCTTCAGAAATTAGTAATCTGCAATGACAAATATTTTTGCTTTAAAAGAAACACCTGAAAAGGACTATGTTGTGTTACGTGAGCGTGTGAGTATAGTGGTGTTTTAAATCGTAATTACTGCTTAGCCTCAAGGACTCAAAAAAAAACAGTGGCACATGTGAGGAATGCCATTCCAACATAAACATTGTACTTTGCAGATAATTCCTGCTTTTACAATCTTTATTTGATTTGCTATGAAATGTTTACAAATTTGGTTAATGAATTGTGCGAGTTCTGCTGGCATACTTCTATCTGCTTGCTGAGCCTGGTAATTACTCATTGTTGCAGGATATCAGAATCAGGTTTATTATCACCGGCATGCGTTGTATAATTTGTTATCTTAGCAGCAGCAGTTCAATGCAATACATAATATAGAAGAAGAGGGAAAAATAATAATAAATAAGTAAATCGATCACTGTATATGTGTATTGAATAGATTAAAAATCGTGCAAAAAAAAATAACATGCATTAAAAAAGTGAAGTAGTGTCCATTTAGGATGGCAAAGAAGAAGAAGCTATTCCTGAATCACTGAGTGTGTGCCTTCAGGCTTCTGTATCTCCTATCTAATGGTAACAGTGAGAAAAGGGCATGCCCTGGGTGCTGGAGATTCTTAATAATGGACACTGCCTTTCTGAGACACCACTCCTTGAAGATGTCCTGGGTACTTTGTAAGCTAGTACCCAAGATGGAAACACGAGGAAATCTGCAGATGCTGAAAGTTCAAGCAACACACACAAAATGCTGGTGGAACGCAGCAGGTCAGGCAGCATCTATAGGAAGAAGCACAGTCGATGTTTCAGGCCGAGACCCTTCGTCAGGACTAACTGAAAGAAGAGATAGTAAGAGTGTGTGTTACCCAAGATGGAGCTGACTAAATTTACAACTCTCTGCAGCTTCTTTTGGTCCTGTGCAGTAGCCCCCCCCCCCCCCGCCATACCAGACAGTGATGCAGCCTGTCAGAATGTTCTCCACAGTACATCTATAGAAGTTTTTGAGTGTATTTGTTGACATGCCAAATCTCTTCAAACTCCTAATGAAGTATAGTAACTGCTTTCTTGCCTTCTTTATAACTACGTCGAAATTTTGGGACCAGGTTAGGTCCTCAGAGATCTTGACACCCAGGACCTTGAAACTGCTCACTGTCTCCACTTCTGATCCTGCTATGAGCATTGGTATGTGTTCCTTCGTCTTACCCTTCCTGGAGTCCACAATCAGCTCTTTCACCTTACTGATGTTGAGCAAGGTAGTTGCTGCGACACCACCCCACTAGTTGGCATATCTTGCTCCTCCTGTATGCCCTTTCATCTCCATCTGAGATTCTACCAACAATGGTTGTATCATTAGTAAATTTATAGATGGTATTTGAGTTCTGCCTAGTCACATAATCATGGGTATAGAGAGAGTAGAGCAGTGGGCTGAGTACACACACCTGAGGTGCACCTGTGTTGATTGTCAGTGAGGAGGAGATATTATCACCAATCTGCACTGATTGTGGTCTTCCGGTTAAGAAGTCAAGGATCCAATTGCAGAGGGAGGTACAGAGGCCCAGGTTCTGCAACTTCTCAATCAGGATTGTGGCAACGATGGTGTTGAATGCTGAGATACAGTCGATGAACGGCATTCTGACATCGGTGTTTGTGTTGTCCAGATGGTCTAAAGCCGTGTGGAGAGCCATTGAGATTGCATCTGCCATTGACCTATTGTGGTGATAGGATAATTGCAATGGGTCCAGGTCCTTGCTGAGGCAGGAGTTCAGTCTAGTCATGCCCAACTTCTCAAAGCATTTCATCACTGTCGATGTGAGTGCTACTGGGTGATAGTCATTAAGACAGCTCACTTTATTCTGAGGCACTGGTATAATCGTTGTCTTTTTTGAAGCAAGTGGGAACTTCTGCCTGTAGCAGTGAGAGGTTGAAAATGTCCTGGAATACTCCCCCCAGTTGATTTGCGCAAGTCTTCAGAGCCTTACCAGGTACTCCATCGGGATTGCCCGCCTTCTGAGGGTTCATCCTCTTTAAAGAGCCTGACATCGGCCTCTGAGACAGAGATCACAGGGTCACTGGGTGCAGCAGGGATCTTCACAGCTGTAGTTATATTCTCCCTTTCAAAGCAGGCATAGAAAGGATATTGATGTTTTACTGTACTATCACATATGATTAAATCCTTGCCACAAAAATAACACTCGATATTTGTGTGCAGACTTTTCAAGGTCAGTGGGGAACATCTAGGCTTTAACACTCAAACATTTTGTAAACTTGAATTAATGGTACGTTAAGAGTGAAGGTGGCAATCAGTAGTACTGTCGTATCTGCTTTTGATAACACTAGTTTTTTGGATATTAGTACAATGGATTCAGGTTAATTGGGCCATCGATTAAGCAGGGCAGCTGGTTATTTGGGACAACTCTAGAAAACAAACGCAAACATGAGGAAATCTGCAGATGCTGGAAATTCAACAACACACACAAAAAATGCTGGTGAGCGCAGCAGGCCGGGCAGCATCTATAGGAAGAGGTAGTCGACGTTTCGGGCTGAGACCCTTCGTCAGGACTAACTGAAAGAAGAGATAGTCAGAGATTTGAAAGGGGGAGGGGGAGGGGGAGAGGGAGATCCGAAATGATAGGAGAAGACAAGAAGGGGAGGGATAGAGCTAAGAGCTGGACAGGTGATTGGCAAAAGGGATACAAGGCTAGAGAAGGGAGAGGATCATGGGACAGGAAGCTTAGGGAGAAAGAAAGGGGGAGGGGAGCCCAGAGGATGGAGAGCAGGCAAGGAGTTATAGTGAGAGGGACAGAGGGAGAAAAAAGAGAGAGAGAAGAAAAACACGGAATAAAGAAATAAGGGATGGGGTATGAAGGGGAGGAGGGGCATTAATGGAAGTTAGAGAAGTCAGTGTTCATGCCATCAGGTTGGAGGCTACCCAGATGGAATATAAGGTGTTGTTCCTCCAACCTGAGTGTGGCTTCATCTTGACAGTAGAGGAAGCCATGGATAGACATATCAGAAAGGAAATGGGACGTGGGATTAAAATATGTGGCCACTGGGAGATCCTGCTTCCTCTGGTGGACAGAGCGTAGGTGTTCAGTGAAACAATCTCCCAGCCTGCGTCGGGTCTCACCAATATATAGAAGGCCACACCGGGTGCACCGGACACAGTATATCACCCCAGCCGACTCACAGGTGAAGTGTCGCCTCACCTGGAAGGACTGTCTGGAGCCCTGAATGGTGCTAAGGGAGGAAGTGTAAGGGCATGTGTAGCACTTGTTCCGCTTACAAGGATAAGTGCCGGGAGAAGGATAAGTGCCGGGAGGGAGATTGATGGGAAGGGATGGGGGGGACGAATGGACAAGGGAGTCGCGTAGGGACCGATCCCTGCGGAAAGCAGAAAGTTGGGGGGGAGGGAAAGATGTGCTTGGTGGTGGGATCCCTTTGAAGGTGGCAGAAGTTGCGGAGAATAATATGTTGGACCTGGAGGCTGGTGGGGTGGTAGGTGAGGACAAGGGGGAGCCCTATTCCTAGTGGGGTGGCGGGAGGATGGGTTGAGAGCAGATGTGCATGAAATGGGAGAGATGTGTTTGAGAGCAGAGTTGATGGTGGAGGAAGGGAAGCCCCTTTCTTTAAAAAAGGAAGACATCTCCTTCGTCCTAGAATGAAAAGCCTCATCCTGAGAGCAGATGTGGCAGAGATGGAGGAATTGCGAGAAGGGGATGGCATTTTTGCAAGAGACAGGGTAGGAAGAGGAATAGTCCAGGTAGCTGTGAGAGTCCATAGGCTTATAGTGGAGATCAGTAGATAAGCTGTCTCCAGAGATAGAGACAGAAAGACCTAGAAAGGGGAGGGAGGTGTCGTAAATGGACCAGGTAAACTTGAGGGCAGGGTGGAAATTGGAGGCAAAGTTAATAAAGTCAACGAGCTCAGCATGTGTGCAGGAAGCAGCGCCAATGCAGTCGTCGATGTAGCGAAGGAAAAGTGGGGGATAGATACCGGTATAGGCTTGGAACATGGATTGTTCCAGAAAGCCAACAAAAAGGCAGGCATAGCTGGGACCCATACGGGCGCCCATGGCTACACCTCAAAGGCTGATTTATACTTGTGTGTCAAATGTATGCCGTAGGTACTGCATACTCTACGCCAAACCCTACGCGGTAGGGTGACGTGCACCTCCCCAAAAACGTAACTTGTGCGTTGTGGCAACGCAGACCGCAACAACTGTGATTGGTCCGCTTGGTAGCATCGTATTTCCTCATACACATTTCTGGTTGCTTTTCTCTGCCATGTCTGTACACTGTTGCAAAATAGATGGTTGGAGACGATGAACCAAATAGTCAAATCTACCTGCTGACATCTGAAAATATTTGAAATGCATTTCCTCGTCCACGTCTGTCACGAAGAAACTCAACATAGTGGCATAGAAACCTCACCGCCAGCTTGCGATTTGGTGGTGAATTGCAGAGCAACGCAGACACAACTATGCATGCTCGCTACGGCGTAGGGCTACGCAAAAGTTTAATTCAGGCCTACAGCGTAGGATATGGCGTAGCCCGTATGCATGAGTATAAATCAGCCTTTAGTTTGGAGGAAGTGGGAGGAGCCAAAGGAGAAATTATTAAGAGTAGGGACTAATTCTGCTAGATGGAGGAGAGTGGTGGTAGAGGGGAACTGGTTGGGTCTGGAATCCAAAAAGAAGTGGAGAGCTTTGAGACCTTCCTGGTGGGGAATGGAGGTATATAGGGACTGGACATCCATGGTGAAAATAAAGCGGTGGGGGCCAGGAAACTTAAAATCATTGAAAAAATTCAGAGCGTGAGAAGTGTCACGAACATTAGGTGGGAAGGGATTGAACAAGGAGGGGATAAAATAGTGTTGAGGTATGCAGAAATGAGTTCGGTGGGGCAGGAGCAAGCTGAGACAATGGGTCTACCTGGACAGGCAGGTTTGTGGATCTTGGGTAGGAGGTAGAAAAGGGAAGTGCGAGGTGTGGGAACTATAAGATTGGTAGCAGTGGATGGGAGATCCCCTGAGCTGATAAAGTTGGTGATAGTGTGGGAGACAATGGCCTGGTCATGATTGAGGGGTAAATAAGAGGAGGTATCCGCGAGTTGTCGCTGTGCCTTCACAAGGTAAACAAAAGCTAATTGAGAAAATAGCTGGGATTCCTTTTGTTTATTTGGGACACTATGCCACTTAATTAGGACAGGAGAAACATTGCGAACAGTTTCTAACTAGCATCGGTCATGTGCACTTGCGTGGCTATTAGATACTGCACTGTGTCTAGACTGAACAGTTTTTAAGTAGCATCAGTTGCGTGTGATTGTGTTCAAAAAGCAGTGATTTTTGTCACTGATAATTGGCAAGAAGTAAGCAGTAAGACAGATCAGAACTGTTTTGCTCACTGCGGTTTTAAACGTTCAGGCTTGGAGATGTGAGAATTGAGTGGGAGTGAAAATATTTTTATTTCTTGAGATGAAGTGTGGAGTAGGCCCTTCTAGCCCTTCATTTTATCTGAGCCTGACCACGGGACAAATTGCCATGACTAATTAACCTACCAACCAGTACCTCTGTTGACTGGGGGAGGAAATCCGTGCTGTTACAGGGAGAGTGTACGAACTCCTTACAGGCAGCGGTGGGAATTGAACATGGGTTGCCTGTACTGTAAAGATTTCACTACTTCAACAAGTTAGGATCTACGAGGAACTCAAAAGTATTCACAATCATCTTGAATATTACGATGAAAATGAAGATATGGAGAATGAAATGAGCGTTGTATGAAAGTAGACCATTATCTACACTAGCTGTCTGTGCTGACTTTGTCGACTTACAGTCAAACAAAAGAACATGGCAGCATACACTAGACAAATTCCTCTGTTGCTAACTATTAGGAAATAATATACAGTTTTACAGTACTGTAGAGATATTGGTAGTGTGGGCACGTGGCCAAGTGGTTAAGGCATTGGACTAGCGACCTGAAGGTTCTGAGTTCGAGCCCCAGCCAAGGAAACGTGTTGTGTCCTTGAGCAAGATACTTAATCACACATTGCTCTGCGACAACACTGGTGCCAAGCTGTATGGGTCCTAATGCCCTTCCCTTGGACAACATTGGTGTCGTGGAGAGGGGAGACTTGCAGCATGGGCAACTGCTGGTCTTCCATACAACCTTGCTCAGGCCTGCACCCTGGAGAGTGAAGACTTTCCAGGTGCAGATCCATGGTCTCGCAAGACTAACGGATGCCTTTACTTTAGAGATATTGGTAGTGTTCTAATTTGTTCTGTATCAGAATCAGAATCGTTCAATATCACTGCATATGTTGTGAAATTTGTTAACTTAGCAGCAGCAGTACAATATATATAATACAGAAAAAATCAATTACAGTAAGTATATATAATATATAATGTTAAATAGTTAAATTAAAAATAGTGCAAAAACAGAAATAATATAAAAAAGTGAGATTGAGTTCATGGGTTCAATGTCCATTTAAGAATTGTAGGGCTGGTCCTGAATCGCTGAGTGTGTGCCTTCAGGCTTCTGCACCCCCTTCCTGGTGATAAGAACGAGAAGAGGGAATGTCCTTGTCCTGAGTGATGGGTGTTCTTAATTATGGATGCTGCCTTTAAATGTATTTAGTTTAAATGCACAATTTGTTACTCAGTTAAAATTAATCTTTTTTATACCTTTTTAAACTATTTCCGTGAAACTTCAGCTAACTGGGGCAGCTGCTTAATTGGACCAAAACATACTGGTCCTGATGTATTCCAGTTAATTGAATCCACTGTACTTACATTTGGAATTAAGTTAATTCAATCAACTTTGAAAATTGCTTAGAGAAGAGATGTACACAGACTTTTGTCCACCTACAGCCAGGTCGTTTTCCCCAAGATCTATTGTTTGACTATTGTATGGATACAGATCCTGCATTCAGTTGATTTATTTATACTTTTGCATTAGTCTGTTAATTATGGGACAAATTGATATGGTTTCTACAGTGTCTGTTTTCTGTGTTCATAGATAGCATTGTATTGCAGAGATTGCAATGATATTTTACTTCAAGCAAAGCATACAGATTGTATTTTCGTGTTCTTGTAGTTCTTGTGCGTTGTGATAATATGTAGCTAGAAAGAGCTTGTGAAGGAAATGTAAGTTATTGCAGTGTGTCCTATAGGTTCATAGACACATAGATTCCTCAACATCAAACCACTCATTTATGCTAACTTTATATTGATCTCACATTTTCGTGAAGTACCCCAGATTTTACTGCTCACCTACATGCTTGGGGCAATTTATGGTGGTTAATTGGGGAGAAATTTGCACTCAGAGGATGCCCATGTGGTTACAGGGGAAACATGCGAACTCTTTAGGCAGCATCTGAGATCAGGGTCACTGGCACTGTGAGACAGTGGGTGTAGCAGCTAGAGCCACTCTGTTGTCCACTTTGTACCCATTCAGTCCATTACACGCCAGTGGTGGGTGGATTGGTTGTTGACTATTAACCAACTGGTGAGTTTCAAACTGCTTATACACTTCAACTCCTGTATTTAATCCAGTGGCCACTGAGTATATGTTCATGGTCTTCTACTGTAGCCCATCCAGTTCAAGGTTGGATGTATTGTGCATCTGGAGATGCTGTTCTGTACACCACTGTTGTGACCCATAATTATTCGAGTCACTGTTTCCTTCCTGTCAAGTTGAAGTAGTCTGGCCATTCTCCTCTGATCTCCCACATTGACCAGGCATTTTCACCTATAGAACTTCCACTCACTGGACATATTTTGTTTTCTGCACCATTCTCTGTAATTTCTAGAGACTGTTAAGCATGAAAATACCAGGAGATTAGCAGTTTCTGAGGAACTTGAACCATCCCATCTGCCCCCAACAATCATTCCACTGTCAAAGTCACTTAAATCACATTCCTTCTCCATTCTAATGTTTCGTCTAAACAATAAAAAAAAACCTCTTGACCATGTTTACATGATAATTGGCTAATTAGATATTTGCATTAACGAGCAGGTGTACAAGTGTACCTAATAAAGTGGCCACTGAGTGTGTGTGGTAATGGTTGCACCTGTGCAGGTGGTGGTCAGTGTTTCATCATATTTGTTGTGAATCTTGCAAAATGCATCATGAATTATGAGAGGATGAGGAAATGGCGAGAGTAGCTTAGGAGGTTGGCCACCTGTTGTTAAGTAATGTTGACCAGCTTTTGTCGTTCTTTGTTTAGTGACTATCTTGTTGATGTGTATGATGTAGTTTAATTCCTAATAATGAAACATTGGGCAAATGGAGTGTTATGAAAAGCCAAGTTGAGTGTTTTTTATATATGTTGGTGGCATTCATAACCTCTTACTCAATAGCATGTATAAATCCTATCACCTACCAGCCCAATCCTTGACATTTTCTTGTTAGAAACATAGAAAACCTATAGCACAATACAGGCCCTTTGGCCCGCAAAGCTGTGCTGAACATGTCCTTACCTTAGAACTACCTAGGCTTACCCATAGCCCTCTATTTTTCTAAGCTCCATGTATCCATCCAGGAATCTCTTAAAAGACTCTATTGTTTCTGCCTCCACCGCCTCTGCCGGCAGCCCATTCCACGCACTCACCATTCTCTGCTTTAAAAAAAACTTACCCCGACATCCCTTCTGTACCTACTTTCAAGCACCTTAAAACTATGCCCTCTTGTGCTAGCCATTTCAGCCCTGGGAAAAAGCCTCTGACTATCCACACGATCAATGCCTCTCATTATCTTGTACACCTCTATCAGGTCACCTCTCATCCTCCAGCGCTCCAAAGAGAAAAGTCCGAGTTCACTCAACCTATTCTCATAATGCATGCTCCCCAATCCAGGCAACATCCTTGTAAATCTCCTGTGCACCCTTTCTGTGGTTTCCACATCCTTCTTTTAGTGAGGCGATCAGAACTGAGCACAGTACTCCAAATGTTCTTGGTGACACATTATTCTTTCAATGTCCAATTGTTTGCACGTAACTGCAATACATTTGATGTTATTATTCTGTCCATTGATATTGTCTCTGTCTCATTTTATAGTTGTTTAATTGCTTCCTGTGATTCCATAGATAATTTTGCATCATCTGTTGGTTTAACCACCTTGAAATCAATTCATGTTTGTGATACAGGAAGAAAATAACACGTACAGTGCCAGTAGTTTAGTGTACAGTGCATGAACACTGTTTTATTCAGCAGCTGTTTTATTGTTTAATTATGTTCTATGTCCCATGATATTAACTTCAAAGGCCAACACTGTCAAGCTTGGAAGACTGTCTTCTAACACTTTGAATATTGCAGGAGTTTATTTCCTGTATCTAAGAATGGTACACTAATGTGTTTTAGTTATATAGTTTTAAATATAAACTAAAAACCTTTCAAGGTTATTGAAGCTTATTTACTCAACAGGACTGTATCTCAGAATGTAATATTGGACTGTAAATAGATCTGCAAGCCCTGTAAATAGAAGCAAAACTGGAAGAAGTTATCACTGTGAGACAGTTCCGAAACAAACGTGACCATTTTTATAAATAAGTACTATGTTTGATGCCTGTTAATGTGGTTCGCATTATTATTTGAAGTATGCACTTTTAACCATGATCTCAGTTGATGTCTGTTCCATTGTGCTGGACAATTGAGAGCCAACTGAACAATGATCTAAAAGAATTTTTGTTTCAATTCTAAATTTTTGAAACAGATGTTTTGAGTGGACTATTAACTGATTATGATATCCTCTCACTGTCGGATATCCGCCAACATTCCGTAAGAAAACGCGATGCAGAACCACAGACTCACTTAGAACAATCGGTACAGTTTTCAGCCCTGAATAGGTAAGATTGATTATTTTTTTAATACAGGTGATTTCATTCTCAAACTATAATCACAGGGAAATGATAAAAGATGTAACGTTAAGAATTATAAACTGAAAATGTTACTGGTTAGAGAGATGTTTTTCTCAAGATGTTAAAATGGTTACTCAGTTAACCTACGCTCGTAATATTGGTTAGCAGTACATACACTAGATGCAGGAAGCCAGCACATTTTCTTCTTCCTGCCTTTTCTCCTAAAATCCGTATGAGATTAGTTCACTTGTTCTAACTTACAATATTTATGATTTAGCATGCTAGCAATTGAGTTGTTTTATCCTGAGCAAAATGTAACCTGCCACAATTATTGTTGCAGCTTAGAAAATATAAATGTTTATCATATCCACATTTTTGGGTCAATGAAAGTTACGAAACGAAGTTCAGCATCACACACAGAATGCTGGGGAAACTCAGCAGGTCAGGCCTCAGCTACAGAGGGAAATGAATAGTCAGTGTTTCGGGCTAAGTTTCCTCATGAAGACTGGAAAGAAAGAGGCAAAATAAAAAGCTGGGGGGGAGTAGATGAGTACAAGTTGTCAGGTGATAGCTGAGTCCAGGCGAGGGGGAAGGTAGCCAGGTGGGGGAATGGAGAGTCCTGATGCTTATCTCTGCATCCATGCCAGTGCCACACCTGCCCTTACAGCTCCTCTTTCATCACAAAAAATAAAGACCCTAAACAGTACTTGCAGGTGTGGCAGTGCTTCACCTGTGAGCCTGTCAGGTTCATTTGTTGCAGCCTCCTCTGCATTGGTGAGACCCAACACAGTTTGGAGGATGGTTCATCAAGCACGTTTGCTCTATAGGTCGCAACAATCGAGATCTCCCAGTGGCCACCCATTTCAATTCTACTTTCCATTCCCACACTTGATGGTGCCTGTTCACAGCCTCCTTTACTGACAGGATGTTTTCTGTCATCCTGGTGGCCCTCTCACTACCCTTGCCCACTTTCATGACCTATTCATCACCTCCCACTGGTTGTCCACCTCCTCCCCATTATTCCACAGCCTACTCTCCTCTCCTATCATACTCCTTCTTCTTTAACCCTTTACTTCTTCTATATACCGTCTCTTAGCTTCTCACAAAATTCCCTTTTATTCCTTCTCGCCTGTCACCTGACAGCTTGTACTCCTGCCCTCCCCCACCTTTCTATTCTGGCTCTTTCCTCTTCCTTTCCAGTCTGATGACAGGTCTCAGCTTGAAATGTTGATTATTCATTTTCCTCCAACATTTTTTTATGTATTGCTCAAGATTTCCAGCATCTGCAAAATCTCGTGTCTCTAGATTATTATCAGCATATTTCTATGTTCTGTTGGTTCTACTTCAAGTCTCACTGTTGCTGAGTTGTATCACACGGGAAAGATGCTGAGTGGAGATTATATGGCAGTTGGGAGAATCACAAATGTATAATTCTGCCTGGAAGAGTGTTGCTTGAAGAGGCATTGATATTATGGGAACGGACTGTACTTCTGCACTTTTAGCCTGAATGGGAAAAGAAAATTAAAAAAGAAGCAAGATTTAAAGAAAAAATGAACCTAACAATCTTGGTATCAGTAATTGCATTTCAATTCAGTATGAATTATATGCCTGTGCTTAAAATGTTAAGGATGCGTTATTTGACCAATTGGGGGGGTGGGGGATGGGAGATGTTCTATCATGGTGACTTACATCAATTTTACATAATCCCATGTGTTAATTTGGCCAGCTGTAATTTGGTGCAGTGGAAAATGCTGTGATATATTTTGATTATGCTGCCAATTTATATTTTAGAGCATCAGATAAAGATGCATGCATATGAAAGTCAGAACTACTATAATAATAGCTGTTTATTCTTTGAAAATTCTTTGAACTTCCTGTTTCACAGAAATTTTAACTTGTACTTAACTTCAAATATGGAGCATTTTTCTGAAACTTTCAAAGCAGTCATAGTGGATGGAGAAGGAAATGAGGAAGAATATCCTGTGCAATGGAAAAATTTCTTTTCTGGCCATGTGATTGGTTAGTACATATAATTAAATTGAGTGATTACAGAAAATGATACTGTACATAAAACATGTCTTCTGTTATAACCTATAGCAGTTTTTCAAATAAAAGAATTCAAGTCAAATATTCATTTAATATCAATTTTTTTATTGTAATGGGACGATTGAATTTGAGAGGAATTGTTCAAAATAAGACATTTTCATGAACTCTATGGGTCTGGATAAGTCATTAGATCACGCGCTAAGTAGAAGTCCTGTGCTACAGTTGTCATGACTACCAGGGTACTTTACACTTGTGAGTTTTTTATTATTTACTGAAAGTTTATACATTATCTTAAACTGCGGGTGACCAAATTAGTTACGTTTGTTATATAAATGATGATAAGGTAACTGTGGGCACAAAAGTTTAAAAAAAATATCGGTTACACTACAGATCATTATTTATCATGTTTATTTTTCTAGCCATTGCTTCTCTTAAATTTTGTTTTAAAAAAAAAATTGCCTCCCTTTTAACCTTGTAAAGGATTATTGGTCAGGCATAAGTTAATTAACAACTGTCCATTATTGAGTTGTAGATGAACTCCAAGGTCCCTGAGTTAAATATTGTAAAGATTAAAGTTTAGTTTATGAATCTTGCCACAAACCTTCCCCTCCTTCACAGTGTGCCAGACTGAACTGAATAAGTTGCAGTTCTACTTTCTTATCGCTGAATCTCTAACACTGTGACTTCTTTGTTGCAGAGTTTGCCTCTTCCCATCTCAGTAACATTCTCCATCTTTACTGAATCTTGGTTAGCTCCTGACATGCTCTGTTTTGGGACCATTGGTTTTCGTTACATTTTTAGCAATAGCACTGGTTAATAGTATCATAGAACATAGAACATAGAATAGTACAGCACAGTACAGGCCCTTCGGCCCACAATGTTGTGCCGACCCTCAAACCCTGCTTCCCATATAAGCCCCCACCTTAGATTCCTCCATATACCTGTCTAGTAGTCTCTTAAACTTCACTAGTGCATCTGCCTCCACCACTAACTCAGGCAGTGCATTCCACGCACCAACCACTCTCTAAGTAAAAATCCTTCCTCTAATATCCCCCTTGAACTTCCCACCCCTTACCTTAAAGCCATGTCCTCTTGTATTGAGCAGTGGTGCCCTGGGGAAGAGGCGCTGGCTATCCACTCTATCTATTCCTCTTATTATCTTGTACACCTCTATCATGTCTCCTCTCATCCTCCTTCTCTCCAAAGAGTAAAGCCCTAGCTCCCTTAATCTCTGATCATAATGCATACTTTCTAAACCAGGCAGCATCCTGGTAAATCTCCTCTGTACCCTTTCCAATGCTTCCACATCCTTCCTATAGTGAGGTGACCAGAACTGGACACAATACTCCAAGTGTGGCCTAACCAGAGTTTTATAGAGCTGCATCATTACATCGCGACTCTTAAACTCTATCCCTCGACTTATGAAAGCTAACACCCCGTAAGCTTTCTTAACTACCCTATCCACCTGTGAGACAACTTTCAGGGATCTGTGGACATGTACCCCGAGATCCCTCTGCTCCTCCACACTACCAAGTATCCTGCCATTTACTTTGTACTCTGCCTTGGAGTTTGTCCTTCCAAAGTGTACCACCTCACACTTCTCTGGGTTGAACTCCGTCTGCCACTTCTCAGCCCACTTCTGCATCCTATCAATGTCTCTCTGCAATCTTTGACAATCCTCTACACTATCTACAACACCACCAACCTTTGTGTCATCTGCAAACTTGCCAACCCACCCTTCTACCCCCACATCCAGGTCGTTAATAAAAATCACGAAAAGTAGAGGTCCCAGAACAGATCCTTGTGGGACACCAGTAGTCACAATCCTCCAATCTGAATGTACTCCCTCTACCACCACCCTCTGCCTTCTGCAGGCAAGCCAATTCTGAATCCACTTCGTCAAACTTCCCTGGATCCATGCCTTCTAACTTTCTGAATAAGTCTACCGTGTGGAACCTTGTCAAATGCCTTACTAAAATCCATATAGATCACATCCACTGCACTACCCTCATCTATATGCCTGGTCACCTCCTCAAAGAACTCTATCAGGCTTGTTAGACACGATCTGCCCTTCACAAAGCCATGCTGACTGTCCCTGATCAGACCATGATTCTCTAAATGCCTATATATCCTATCTCTAAGAATATTTTCCAACAGCTTTCCCACCACAGATGTAAGGCTCATTAGTCTATAATTACCCGGACTATCCCTACTACCTTTTTTGAACAAGGGAACAACATTCGCCTCCTTCCAATCCTCCAGTACCATTCCCGTGGACAACGAGGACATAAAGATCCTAGCCAGAGGCTCAGCAATCTCTTCTCTCGCCTCGTGGAGCAGCCTGGGAAATATTCCATCAGGCCCAGGGACTTATCTGTCCTAATGCATTTTAACAACTCCAACACCTCCTCTCCCTTACTATCAACATGCTCCAGAACATCAACCTCACTCATATTGTCCTCACCATCATCAAGTTCCCTCTCATTGGTGAATACCGAAGAGAAGTATTCATTGAGGACCTCACTCACTTCCCCAGCCTCCAGGCACATCTTCCCACCTTTAACTCTAATCGGTCCTACCTTCACTCCTGTCATCCTTTTTTTCTTCACATAATTGAAGAATGCCTTGGGGTTTTCCTTTACCCTACTTGCCAAGGCCTTCTCATGCCCCCTTCTTGCTCTTCTCAGCCCCTTCTTAAGCTCCTTTCTTGCTTCCCTATATTTCTCAATAGACCCACCTGATCTTTGCTTCCTAAACCTCATGTATGCTGCCTCCTTCCACCTGACTAGATTTTCCACCTCACTTGTCACCCATGGTTCCTTCACCCTACCATTCTTTATCTTCCTCACCGAGACAAATTTATCCCTTACATCCTGCAAGAAATCTCTAAACATCAACCACATGTCCATAGTACATTTCCCTGCAAAAACATCATCCCAATTCACACCGGCAAGTTCTAGCCTTATAGCCTCATAATTTGCCTTTCCCCAATTAAAAATTTTCCTGTCCCCTCTGATTCTATCCTTTTCCATGATAATTATAAAGGCCATGGAGCGGTGGTCACTGTCCCCCAGATGCTCACCCACTGAGAGATCTGTGACCTGACCCGGTTCATTACCTAGTACTAGATCTAGTATGGCATTCCCCCTGGTCAGCCTGTCCACGTACTGTGACAGGAATCCATCCTGGACACACTTAACAAACTCTGTCCCATCTAAACCCTTGGAACTAATCAGGTGCCAATCAATATTAGGGAAGTTAAAGTCACCCATGATAACAACCCTGTTATTTTTGCACCTTTCCAAAATCTGCCTCCCAATCTGCTCCTCTGTATCTCTGCTGCTACCAGAGGGCCTATAGAATACCCCCAATAGAGTAACTGCTCCCTTTCTGTTCCTGACTTCCACCCATATTGACTCAAAAGAGGATCCTACTACATTACCCACCCTTTCTGTAGCTGTAATAGTATTCCTGACCAGTAATGCCACCCCTCCTCCCCTTTTTCCGCCCTCTCTATCCCTTTTAAAGCACTGAAATCCAGGAATATTGAGAATCCATTCCTGTCCTGGTGCCAGCCAAGTCTCTGTAATGGCCACTACATCATAACTCCATGTATGTATCCAAGCTCTCAGTTCATCACCTTTGTTCCTGATGCTTCTTGCATTGAGGTACACATACTTCAGCCCTTCTACCTTACTGTCTTTACACCATTTATTCTGCTTCTCTTTCCTCAAAGCCTCTCTGTATGTTAGATCTGGCTTTACTCCATGCACTTCTTTCTATCGCTCTGGGTCCCATCCCCCTCGCAAAATCGATGCATACAGTAAGTTGCAAGGAGATGTGATAGGTTAAATAAGCAGGCAAATGAAGTTCAGTGGAGAGGTGGAGCGATGTTTAATATTTCTAAAGAAATGGTGGTCTTTTATGTAATATTGGCAGGAATACAAAGTTATCAATTTTCATTACATCTGCATAGAGGCCTACTTAGACCCCAATCTTATGCACTGGCTTTAGCTTTAGGCAATTCATCTGAAAAATGATATATATTGAGTATGAAGGGTTTAGCATATAGATTAATTCGAATCATACTGGGGTTAAAAGGATTGTGAGGATATTAGTCTTTTCAGTACTTAACTCAAGAACCTAGGAATTCATCCACAGCTGAATATTGGATAGTTGTTAATTAAATTAACACTGACCAATAAATATTTTAGATGTTGCATTATCCAAATTTATACTTCCATACTCTTAGAAAATTAGGGAGTTATATTGAGGTTTAATATCAATGTTCCCTCTAAGCTGTGTGGGTGTACAGCCACACAGTAACTGAAATGCTTCCACATACCTAGACTTTGTTGCCACACGGATGGAATTTTCTTTAATATAGACTTCTACTATATTGTCACGCAGATTTCAGGCCGTGTAAAAATGTCCTGCTCAAAGGAATGGTTGGTCTGTGCAGTTATAAAAAAATCAGAGGGAGCATTGTTTAAAGTGCACAAGACAGGTGACAGTGTTGAAAGAGAGACCTTATTTCCACTGTTGGGAAAGAGTCGAAGGAGGTTTGGGGTGGGGAGGTGGTTTAAGGTTATACTAGTCTAGAAGTGTTTCAAAATTTGAGCTAAGCTGTTCAGTTGTGATGTCTAACACTTAAAGCAGAGACTTGTGGAAATCTGGAACACCTTCCTATTTTGTTAAAGTTATTTTTTTGAAAGTTTCAGGACCATAATTTATAAATTAAAAACTGTACAAAAGGTTGTAGAAGCAAGGAAGCTAAAAGGATTTAAGATGTACATCAGCTGTGATTTAATTATGTGATAGAAGCAACCTATGAATGGATGGAGGGGCATTGATAAGTCTAGTCTTATCCCTATTTCTGAAGTTTCAGTACCCTTTTCAGTACTCTACAAACTAGCTTGCCCTAAACATTACATCATCCGAAGCTTTTCTGCCTGCATCCTGTACTATATCAGATACCATAAATGAATAATCTAATCCCAGCTTGCATTGGTTCGGAGTGCTCTGCCTTGTTGACATTACTTTTGACTGTTTATCTGATAAGATTTTAAAAAAAATCCAGCAGGCAGTATTGTACTGGGCCAAGTGGTCTTTAGTGCCATGACTTTCTCTGTTTGATATAAAATTAAACTCAGCCATCTTATCTTCTGTAAGTACCTACAGACTATCCAGAAGTCTGACCTGTCTGGGCTCAGTTTCACCCTGCATATCTGATTTGTTTGCACCTTCTAATTAGATAAAAGCTTTCCCATTTGCTTTTGCAGTCCTTATTTCTTCCAGATGAAAGTGTGTTGAAAAGATGCATTTTCGTCATTTTTTAAAGTTCAACAAATCAAAGAGCCAAACTTTATAGACTACAGTACTATTGGCCTTTTTGAGTTTAAAGGTAGGAGCAAGACTGCCAAATAGCTGTTATCATGTTCGACCTCGAAGTTCGACATTCAAAGAAGAACCACAACATTGCCTGCTACCATCCTTCTCTTGCAGAATTCCTTGCAGGCAGCATGGTCTCTACCATTGGTGGGGCTTATCAGTACTCCTCTGCCCTGTGCTCCTGTCCTCTGTCCTAGGGTAAGGCTTTCATCAAGTCTTTCTTGTCCTTAACAAAGTCCAAGGGCCTTTTTAAAGTTCAAAGTTGAAAGTAAATTTATTATCAAAGTACATACATGTCACCATATACAAACCTGAAATTCATTCTATTGCGGGCATACCCAACAAATCGAAAGAATAATAACCATAATAGAATCAATGAAAGACCACACCAACTTGGCAGTTCTTCGCCTTTTCTGACCACTGGAAACATTTTCTTAATGTTTTCTTAATATCCTCTTCATGGACTTAAAGCCATTCAGGAATTCCCTCCTGACCTTGTTTGCTGCTTTGGGTCTCTTTCATTTGTTTATTTTCCCCCTCTCAATGCACTATTATTTAGTCAGAGTCAATTGCCCTTTGATAAATGTATGCTTTAGGACCAATTGAAATATAAATTACTGCTGTAAATAACTTTTCAGATTAGCTGGTAAATTTCTGAACTAATTTCAAGAGGTAAGTGCTCTTAAAACCTTCTGTAGGTGGATGTAAATGGGAGGATAGGATTAACAAAAATACACTGTAAGTGAGTGAGAGGATAAGCACACATGATTCATTGGGACTGCTTTAGTCTTGAAGTTTGAGTGACCAGTGAGTTCTTGCCTGGGAGGTGGATTTGTGAGGTAATTAGACTGCTGCCTTTGAGCTTTTAATCCCCGAAAATAATTTTGTCTGTCCTATATAAACAAATACCGTGGTACTGAAAATAAGGAATGCAAACAGTAAATGATGAAAATGCCAAATAGGTCAGGCAATGGACATTTCTGTTAATAGGGCATGTTAGTTTACATAGTCTGGGCTTTTTACTTGCTGAACTTTTGAACCTGAAGATGCAGTGTTTCAAAAATTTAATTTCATGTGGCAGAATGAAGATAAGCAGAAATAGAAGTAATTAACATATTTGTGCTGAAATTTAACTCCAAAGAATAAAATCTTAAGTTAGTCACGTTGGAAAATATTAAATTAGTATTTATATAAGGACTAATACTAGGATAGGAAATGGCATTGTAATAACAATTATTTTTCATTCATAGATTAGTGCTTATATAAGAAATAATGCTATTCAACTTCTTAACTGTGACGTATATTCAGCTGGACATCCATCCAACGGGACATAAGAGTTGATGAAATCAGACTCATTTTATGTAAAATTTAAGCAGAGTGAACTAATGGGGCATGGAAAGAATCCTTGAAGTTTTCTAGCAGCCAAGTATTTCCATTAAATTCAGAAGATTCTAAATGAGACTTTGTTGAAAATCTTAACTTACTGAAACTAACAGGCAGTGTCTGGAAATGGGGATGCTGGATATAGCAGAGCCAGTTTTCAACAAGACAGAGTTTAATCTTTGACATATAACATTATGGTCATTGCATTATCCTCTAAGGTGTTATGGTGTTGGGTTTGCTAGCCGTAAAGACCTAAACTCAGATGAAGACCCTATGCCCTATTTGATATAGATAGCTATGGGTATCCTCACTAAAGGGAGGTTATACTGTAACTACCCATCTTGAAAAACTAGTTCACTTCCCTGTTTATCCTCTGCAGTGAGTTTAGCTGCCAATGCCCACTATCTGAGTGGTGGGTCTCCCCTCCCTGCCAAGTAGATACTTCCAACTAACAAAGCAGTTTAAACACAGTTCACTAGCTTTCAGTGATACACGTTAATATCAAAACAACATTCTCAAAGCACATTCATAACTCACCGAGGATTTCTATCTTTCAAATTACTTCCAAATTGCGAACTATTTCTAAAGGATTTCCAAAGCACAGATACAGTTCCTATAAGCTAAAAGGACTATGAACTGCAGATGAACCAGTCATCCATCGCAGAAATTGAAGGCAGAAGAATGAATTCTAATTCACTCCTTGTTTCTGTCAATCTTTGATGTTCGTTACCCCATTCTTATTAAGCCTAAACTGCCTTGAACTAAGCAACTTAGCCAGTGTTGCCCAATTAAATAGGTCATTATTTTGCATTGCAGCTCTTGAGAAGGGGTGCTATGAACCAACATCCTGAGTTCTGTAGACAGTGTGTCTGTTTGCAAAGCTGTCCTTTCAACTTTAAAATAATTATTTCTTGTTATTAAAAGCTGAAGACTGGCCCCTGTTTACGACAAGAAACTAAACAAGGAATATTAGTTGGAAGTTTATTTCATTAAAAAACAATAATTTGATCTCTAGAAGTGTCAGTTACTGTGTTTAGAAAGCTAAGCTTGCCAAAAAAGAGGCAAAATTAAAATCAATGAGAATGAAAGCGGAAGGCGAGCGGGTGTTCAGCTGCCGAAGGATGGTGCTGGAGTCTTGGGTCTTAGGCAAGGTTTAGTCAACACAGTTTGTGGATTTCACTCTGCAGTTAATGATGTGATGAGTTTCTAGTTTCTGGTTATTCCCTTTTTATTGCTATTTTGTGCAATCTTGATCGGGGCTTACTGGCTCTGTGGCCTGCCGCCAGCAAACAACACAGTGCTAAATTGAACTGAACTCAACTAAACTGAATCGTTCCTGGACTGTTCAATCACTCTGTGGTTTGATGTTTTATATTCTGTGTTTTTCACTAATATTTTTGCAGTTTGCACGGTTTATTTTTTTTTAATGCACTTTGGATGGTTGATGTTTTCTTTGACCAGATTCTATGGTGTTTGTTTCATGGCTGCCTGTAGGAGGATGAATCTCAGGGTTAAGCATACGTACCTAATAAATGTACTTTGAAGGCCCTTTGGACAGTGAATATCCATTATAAAGGTTGGGGTTAAGGGTCTTATCATTGGCCCAAAACCTGTCTAGACTAGACCTCCATAAGCACAAGAAAATGAAATGGGTATTCTGTAGTGAGCAACTTACCTGTAGTCTCTGAAAGCTTTCCACAATTTACCAAGGCACCAGTCAGGAATGTGATGATAAGCTCTCTGTTTTCCTGGATGAATATAACTCAACAGTCTTTTAGAATGTTTAACACCATCCAGAACAAAGCAGTCCCTATGTACCGCTGTAAACACTTGCTCTGATGCATCGCCACAAAAGGCTACTTTGACAGCACCTCCCAAAGCCCCAATCACTAACTACCATGAGGAGGAATGAGTGGAAGGTGCACAGGAACATTGCTGCCTGCAGGTTCATCTCCAGGTTCATGAACATCCTGACTTGGAATTGTATGCCTATTCTTTGCTGTTCCGGAGCTTAGATCCTGGAACTTCTGCCTTGACAATCTTAACCAACAGGACTGTGGCGGTTCAAGGAGGTGATTTATCAGTCCCTTCTCAGAAAATTTTGTACCTGGCGATAAATGCTAGTATTGAAGATGTTAGTGTCAATACTAGCACCCTCCAAATGAATTTTGATGCATATAATGTATTCATAGCATTGTCGTAGTTACCACTTTTTCTCTCATCAGTGAACTTGGTATTTTCATAGTTGGCAAAAAAATCATATCCTAATTGGTTAATATTCATAATAATGTGATATATTCATAACATGTTAAATGAAGGCAAACATCAAACCACAGATCTTCTGTTGTGTCTGATTCAATTCATTTCTACATTAACGTGCCATTTGGAGATCTCCTCAACTAACATTCTGGTTTTGACTGAAAGTGAAATGATTGTAAAGGTTGAAAAATGTTGAAGTAAAAACTGTACATTGAAGGATCAGAAGTCTAATTGTACAATTTTTTAAATAAAAGGTGAACCAGGTTCAAAGGTCCGTGCTCTTATTGATGAGGAGGAATTTATTGCCAGAATTATTACCGATGAAGGAGAATATAACATAGAGGTATTCGTGCCTTTAATTTACCCTTTTGTTTGGGAAAGGCTTAACAGACATTCTGCTACTCTTGTGTACAGAGTTCTTCCTGATGATTGTGGTTTCCATCCTGTCTTTGTAATGTGCTGAAGTTAATATATGCTTAAAAATGATAGTAAATTTTAATATGCATGAACCATAAGTTTACATACAGGAAGCAATTGTAGTCATCTTAACTGTGCCAGTAATTTGCAGTAGGGATTGAAAACTAAACATTCTCTCATCATGATATTTGCAGTTTCTTCTTTCAAGTATTTAATCAGTTCTGTTAACTTAGAGCAATGGTTTCTCCTTCAGCTATTCTGGAGTGGAACATATCACCTTCCTACAATGAATCTCCTTCTACTTTGCACCTGCTCATTGATTCAAAAGTTGACTATTTGTAATGAATTCTTCTACCAGAAGAAATTCTTCTTTATTCACCCTTAAAATCTTCTATTATTTGAATTGTTACATTTCTCCTAGATTGTCTTTATAACAGTGCAGATAATCTTGATATGTTGATATGTTTCCCACCCCAAATATTGATGAAGATATGCAATACTTTCTTTTAGTTCTTTAGCATCCTTTGTGTTTTACCAGACTGTAAGTGGTGTGACTATACTCTAATTTCTGAAGTCAGTAATGCGGTTTACCCTTTTATTATAGCTGTAAAATAGCCCCCTCCCCCAGCTTCTTACACCTCTCCCTCTCTCATTCTCTCAACTCCACAATACCCCTCCGTCTTCCTTTGCTACCCCTTTCAGTTTGTATATCCTGCACTCTGTTACTGATTTCTTCAAATTTCACTGTCTTTAATGATTAAAATCAGCCTGTGTAAAGTTTTATTGGTCAGTTTCTTAATTACATATTTATGCTTTTAATTCTTGTTTCTAGCCCCTATGGAGATTCATTGACTCTGCCCCAGTTGAAAAGTTGTTGGCATATAAATCTGAGAATGTACTGGAAATTGGACGATTAAAATCTTCCAGTGTCTGTGGTTATATAAAGCTGAATGACTCTGAGCTTTTGCCAGAAGATGATTATGATGAGGAGGATGATTTTGATATAGATGCCTCTACTGGTAGGTGTATGTGAGAAATTGCTTATTAAATGTATTCATTTCCTGTCTCTTGGTCTTCAGTCAGTATGTTTGTGGCTTTAGGCTCATGCTGTGGATTTATTGGATCAATGTTGGTTTAAGTATAACATTGCTAATGTATAGCTGTCAATGGTGCCGTGAAGATCTTTTCTCAAGAGCAATGGACATGTCCTTTAAAATTAGTAATTACAGAATTAAAAATTCTCCGTAATTTGACCTTTCAGTTCTTAGAAATACATTACAGATTTGATTATTGTTTTCTTGTAAACAGTTTATAATGGATCTGCACTTTTTAAAAAAAATGATACAATGTTGATTTTAAGACCATTAAATTTTAAGATTCCATAGTATCACGTAATAAGTGGAGTTAAGCAATTTCTTATCAAAAGAGAACTGGTCCTTCCGAAGTAGGTTAAGTCCAATAAATCCCTTACATTTAAATTGGGTAGTGATATTTTGTACTACTTTCCATTCCCTTCTATTTTATGAAGGTGTATAGAAACTGGATTGCTACCAAATATCTTGATCTCCTCCTACACAAATCCTGTTTAACTTCTTTCTCTTTAGATTGATAAAAACTGGAAAGGGTCTTGTGCATTAGAAATGTTTCTTGCTTAGTTCTACTCAGAACTTGTCAATCACATAACATCCAACACATCT
Organism: Mobula hypostoma; assembly: GCF_963921235.1. Taxonomy (NCBI): domain Eukaryota; kingdom Metazoa; phylum Chordata; class Chondrichthyes; order Myliobatiformes; family Myliobatidae; genus Mobula; species Mobula hypostoma. Next base: position 62,439,123 of record NC_086098.1, read on the forward strand.
CTGAATTTGCAGGTAAAAGGTGACAAATGAGGTCACCTTCTACACAAATCCTAAACAACTTCTTCCTCTTTACAATCACAATCAGAATCAAGCTTAATATCACTGGCATGTGTCGTGAAATTTGTTAATTTTGTGGCAACAGTACAATAAAGTACATGATAAATATTTTAAACTATCTGAATTGCAGTAAGTATATATCTATTAAATAGTTAATCTAAGATGAGCAGAGCAAAAACAAATTTAAAAAAAAGTAGTGAGGTAGTGTTAATGGGTTTGGTGTCCATTAAGAAATTGGATGGCAGAGGGGAAGAATCTGTCCTGAGTTGCAGCGTGTATACCTTCGGGCTCCTGTGCCTCCCTTCTGATGGTAACAATGAGAAGAGGGCATGTTCTTGGTGGTGGGTGTCCTTGAAGCCACCTTTCTGAAGTACTCTTCCCTGAAGGTGTCTTGGTACTACGGAGGCTCTACCCCAATGGAGCTGACTAATTTGACAACTCTTGGCAGCTTACTTCAATCCTGTGCAGTAGCCCTCTCCTCTCCATACCGGACGGTGATGTAACCACCATCTAATATATTAGTATGACTAAGTTACTGGGAAACTCATATTAATGCTGTAATTCCTGCTTATTTACCCAATAAAGGAGATGTTTGATGTTGTCTTCAGGTTATCGGCTTCACACTATAAGGAAATTTCCTGGTACCAGTGCTTTTTTCTGATAAAGCCAGGGGTTTTGTTCATTCTCTTGTTTTCTTTAATTCCCATTTGACACTGCGGAAGTCTTGCTAAAATCCATGAACATTAACTGATTTTATATTTCACTGCTGGTCATGCTTTATTGTAGGCCATTGCTTTGGATATAGAAACATAGAAAACCTACAGCACAATACAGGCCCTTCAGACCACAAAGCTGTGCCGAACATGTCCTTACCTTAGAACTACCTTGGCTTACCCATAGCCCTTTATTTTTCTAAGCTCCATGTTTCCATCCAGGAGTCTCTTAAAAGACCCTATCGTTACTGCCTCCACCACCACTGCCGGCAGCCCTTTCCCGCACTCACCACTCTCTGCTTAAAAAAACTTACCCCTGACATCTCCTCTGTACCTACCTCCAAGCACCTTAAAACTATGCCCTCTTGTGTTAGCCATTTCAGCCCTGGGAAAAAGCCTCTGACTATCCACATGATCAATGCCTCTCATTATCTTGTACACCTAATATATGCATTTTTTTCATTTATGTCCTTTTATCTTATTTCTGGTAAGACAATGGTGTGCCTCGTCATAGCAGCTTCTATGGGATCAACCAAAGGTGTTACTGGCTTTTTAAAATATATTAGATTAGATTATGAGGACACGCAGTCCTCTTTTATTGTCATTTAGTAATGCATGCATTAAGAAATGACTCACAGAAACACAGGCCAGACCAAGACTGAAAAACTAACAAAAACCACATAATTATAACATATAGTTACAACAGTGCAACAATACCATAACTTGATGAAGGACAGGCCATGGGCACAGTAAAAAAAGTTCAAAGTCTCTCGAAAGTCCCTCATCTCATGCAGACGGGAGAAGGAAGAAAACTCTCCCTGCCATGCCTGACCACAGTCCGACTCTGAGTCTTCCGAAAGCTTCGAGCGCCGATCAGCCCTCCGACACCGAGTACTGAGCACCATCTCTGCCGAACGCTTCGACCCCAGCCTCGGTCGCCAACAGCAGGCAAAGCTGGGGATTTTGGGCCCTTCCCTCCAGAGATTCTCGATCGCACAGTAGCAGCGGCAGAGAACCGGGCCTTTTCAGAAATTTCTCCAGATGTTCCTCTGTGCCTTCTCACATCTGTCTCCATCAAATCAGAATTGTGCACGGCATCCTACTTACAAATATGATATCATTTCACCGGAGAGCTGCGCGTGCTGTGTCGTGCTGCCATTTTCTCCTCCCGCCTTCTTTTTTATGACTGCAAGACTCTGCTGGATATTAAACACTTAAAGTACTGCAGGTCTACCCCATCAGTGAATTGCACGTTGGCAGAGAAACTGAAGTTGCTGGACCCGGTGTGGACCGTGATGTTGCCTGTGACAGACGTTGGTGTGCAAAGGAGGTGTGCAGTGAATGTCTGACTCGCTTTTCTTCTGATCACAAGACCCTATTGAACAATGGTGGCGTGGAATGCTGAATGTGCAATTCATTGGTTTATTGGTGAATGGCAGGGCTTTTCGGCGCAGAAGCTGTGAGGCCTTGGTGTAGTGAGGACAAGTCGTGGGGTCGCTTGCTTACAGCCGTCCAGGGGGAGCAGTGAGAGTCGGGGGCAACACAAGACAGCTGGAGGCACAGCATCTATGTTGGAGTCGGTGTTGCCCGCTCCCAGTGTTGGCTTGACAGCTGAATTGTGTTTGACTACAGACTGCTGCAACATTCATGCACTCAAGCTCTTGGACTATGTATTTTTTCTTGTGTAACTATTTTGCTGCTATCCTATATGTGCCTTGTGCTGTGTATGACTGTTAGTACTTGTTTTGCACCTTGGTCCTCGAGTACTGCGGTTTCATTTGGTTGTATTCATGAGTATTTATGTATGGTTGAATGACAATTAAACTTGAACTTGTCCTTACAACTCTTGATTTCAGGAATACTATATAAAATTGCGTTTTTATACATGTTTTGATTTATAATTTCTGCTGAATGAAGTACACATTGTTGAACAAAATTGTGAACTATTTTAAGAGAATACTAAAGAAAACTTTATTGTCCAGTTTGCTGATTCCAAACCCCCTCTATCATTTTACTAGTAGGGTAAAGGTGAAAGTAGAATGCAGATTGGCTGTATAGTGAAAAAACACTTAACAATTATTACCAAAGGAACAATGCGACTGCTTCACAGACAAGAGAAAATCTGCAGATGCTGGAAATCTGAGCAGCACACACAAAGTGCTGGAGGAACTCAGCAAACCAGGCAATATGTATGGAAAAAAGTACAGTTAACATTTTGGGCCAAAACATCAACTGTACTTTTTTCATTAGGTGCTGCCTGGCCTGCTGAGTTCCTCCAACACTTTGCGTTGCTCGACTGCTTCACAGTTTTAGTATTGCAAATAATGTTTTGTTTGTAGGTTGCACAAATATAGAAGATCAAGGGAGGAAATCATTTGACTTGTAGCATGGTAACTCTTGTCAAAGAAATATTTTGACATTTACCATTTATTTCCCTTAATGTTTTAGGTTTCTCCTACTGCCTTTTGCTTTGCTGTTTTGTTCAACTATGAATGAGAGTGTTGCCTGTCTGTTTACTTTCTGTGTCTTAGTGGGCAATAGTTTTGCATTAAATTCTTAAAATGTAATATTACAAATTGTGTGCAAATCTTGTAAATTAAAAATATACAAATAGACTTGGTTTGTTACTTTTTATACATGTACATGTAGTAATCTGTTTAAGTCCTGGTTCCTTACCAAGCCAGCTTGTCTGAGTTAACACTTTGGTCTTTGTGTCTTCCTCTTATCTTAGCCAGCACTTTATTTCCGCCACTAAAACTGGGTAGCTCTGCCTTTGTACCACTATTTTGAGATATGGTGGCAAGAGATGGTGATTATTTGTTTACATAATTTGCTGCAAAAAGTAAATTGCTAGTCAGATATTCTTCCTTTTAAGAAGTAAAATTGTATATACAGTATGTGCCTGTACTTACAATATGAAATTAAGATATTTTCCCTTTTGCAATCTGCTTTCAAGTCTCCCTGACTTGACTCCAAGCCCCTTATAATTCAAAAGCAAATTACAGATGATACAAAAAAAAGATCATATGGTTGACAATGCATCTTTAGTCTACGGGAAGATACAGTGATTGAGTAGGTTTGGCAGAAAACTGGTAACTTTAAATTTCTGAGGTAATGCATTTGGGAAGGTGAAATAAAGCAAGTTTTAGTAAATGGAAAGATACTGAAAGTTACAGTGCAGATACAGGCCCAACCAGCTAGTCCCAATTTCCTGCACTCAGCCCATATCCATGTAAATAATACTATTGCTCCTGCCCCAACCACTTCTTCGGGCAGTTCATTCCATATACTCACCACCCTCTCCATGAAAAGGTTGCCCCTCGTGTTCCTTTTAAATCTTTTCTCTTTTACATTAAACCTGAGCCTCCAATGTTTAGAATTCCCTATCCTGGAAAAAAGACTGTTATAATCCTTCTTATCTATGCCTCTTATCATTTTAAACATTTTAAACAAAGATGTGGAGAAACAGAGGGACCTTGGAGTGTATGTCTGCAGATACTTGAATTGAATTGACTTTATTTCTTACATCCTTCACACACGAGGAGTAAAAATCTTTATGTTACGTCTCTATCTAAATGTGCAATCAGAGTAATTTATAATAAATGGAACAGCCAATGTAATATAGAGTACACTCAAGTCCGGGTGAGTTCATCAGTCTGATGGCCTGGTGTAAGAAGCTGTCCTGGAGCCTGTTGGTCCTGGCTTTTATGCTGTGGTACTGCTTCCCAAATGGTAGCAGCTGGAATAGATTGTGGTTGGGATGGCTTGGGTCCCCAATGATCCTAAGGGCCCTTTTTACACATCTGTCCTTGTAAATGTCCTGAATCATGGGAAGTTCACAACTATAGATGTTTTGGGCTGTCTGCACCACTCTCTGCAGAGTCCTACGATTAAGGGAGATACAGTTCCCATACTAGGCAATGATACAACCAGTCAGGATGCTTTCAATTGTGCCTCTGTAGAAAGTTTTTAGGATTTGGGGGCCCATACCAAACTTCCTCAACAGTCTGAGGTGTTGTTGTGCCTTTTTCACCACACAGCAGGTGTGTACAGACCATGTGAGGTCTTCAGTGTTGTGGATGCTGAGGAACTTGAAGCTGTTTACCCTCTCAACCCCAGATCCATTGATGTCAATAGGGGTTAGCCTGTCTCCATTCCTTCTATAATCCACAAACAGCTCCTTTGTTGAGGGAAGGGTTGTTTTCTTGACACCACAGTGTCAGAGATGACTTCTTTGTAGGCCATCTCATTATTGTTTGCGATAAGGCCTGTCGTTAGCAAATTTAATTAGTAGATTAGAGCTGTGGGTGGTGATACAATCGTGGGTATACAAGGAGTAAAGAAGGGGACTCAGTGCGTAGCCCTGAGGGGCTCCTGTATTGAGAGTCAGGGGGTTGGAGGTGAGGGAGCCCACTTTTACAACTTGCTGGCAATCTGACAGCAGATAAAATGGCAAAAATGCAAGTAGGATGCTTTCTTTTATTAGCCAAAATGTATAATATAATAATATTAAAGTTATGCTAGAACTATTTGCAACATTAGTTGTTTTTTTTAACCTAAGAGGAAAGATTGGGTAGCCATGGGTTTGTTTATACTGCAATGCAGCAGGCTAGGGAAATGTGAGGTGTGTAAAAATTGCAAGGATCCTAGATAAAATGAATATTGTGAGATCATGAGGTATGCTTTACAAGAGTTGATAGAAGGATTAGAGAGGAGATAAGGAAAAGTTTCTTTTCACTTGCAGAGTATTTGGAACTTGCTGCTTAATAGGGTTATATAAGCATTACCCCTTGACACATTTAAAAGTACAGACGTGTATTTGAGGAACCAGTGTTGGAAACTGCTGCTGTTTCTGGCCAGCATGGACACAATAGGGTAAATGGCTTCCTCTTCTGTAAAATTCCTTTTGATTCCGTGATTCCATTGCATTTGATAATGTGCATAAGTTTTTGTAAAAATTAGGAGGCTGTTGGTTAAGTTAGCCATTAGATTTTAGCAGATCTGTTCGACTTACTTATGCTAGAAGCCACTTTGCTCTTCTGGACATCTTTCCTCTGCAGAATCCAGTGCACTAAACAGCTGAGTGTCATTCCAGTAAATGATGCACTAATCAAGATTTTTAAAAATTATTTTAATTGTCTGAGGTGAAGAATCAATAAACATTTATACTAGAATAATTCAAGTAACCATTTTAGTGTTGTATTCTACACAGCTGTCTTTTTCTAAGATGTATCCTGTTTTTATTTCCTTTGGAAAGATGCAAATCATCTCTTTTCAAATGACTCAGAAATTTTAAATTCCTTGATAGAATATATCCAGCGACAAAAACGACAGAAGGTGCCTCTAGATCCTGAAAAGAATACCTGTAAAATGCTAGTAGTAGCAGATCATCGTTTTTTCAAGCACATGGGACGTAGTGAAGAGAGCATCACTATTAATTATCTGGTAAGCAAACCCTAAGATTCAAGATTCAAGATTGTTTTATGTCATTTCATGCATTCCTGTGTTTTTGTTTTACCTAATCCAAATGTTGGGTGAAATATAAAACAAGTGTTAGAACTACCCAGTGGAGCGAGATGTGATCTGCAAGCCATCCCCAGATGACAGACAGATTTTGTTTTCACAGAAATCCATCAGTTGATTTTGTCTAAAAGTTGGAAAATGCACAAAAAAAAATCACTGGATATGCTAACCATGCCCCCACGATGTTGTAATGAATGACATCAAAAGTACAAAAGATTGATTAGAAAGAACAATTACTAAAAGTGGATAGAGAGAAAAAGCTAGTTCTGCTGTTTGGAGGAAAGAAAGTATGTACATTTGTTGGACTTTTGAATCTAATAATATGGGAGTTCACTCATAGGTACGGGCCGCTATAAGTTAGACACTCGTTACCCAGGGGCGGCCTGTAATTTAAAAGATACATTTCTGTTCGTTTGTGTCATACATTGAAAACAAAAAATAGCCTTTTAAGTCCTTTATATTGGCAATAAGTTTTTTTTTAAACTGCATTTGTTCTCAAGCTTTTTCTAACATCATTTGTCTGCTTGCCCACCAATATATTCATTGATAGTGGGCAGAAAAATGGGTCAATAAATAACCCATTTCTCTTCCTGTTAATAAGTTTTCACTTGAATGTCAAGTCAATAAGTATATCGTGAAAAGTTTGGGTTTTTAAATCTGTACAATGTCTTTGGAACATTCTTTCATGCATTATACAGGGAAAATAGCAATGCTGAACTAAGAACTTAATGTTTTTTAAATATGCCTCAGACAACTTAGACATTTCCTTTTGTTCTGTTTGTATCCTGTTTGAAACATATCTAAGTATTTTGGTCCAGGTCATTATGCTTAATTTCATTTTTCAAATCAAGTATAAACCTTGCCCCGCACTTTGGTAGAATGTTTTATGTTATTGCGTGAATGCAAACCCAGTTTAATCAAATTGTACTTGCAAATTATCTTGATAGACTTGATCTGGAATGTATTACTTTACGTAAATGCAATATAGAAAGTAGGACCCTGAAAGCATTTTATTCGTAACATATGTGAAAACATTTTATAATCCTATACATATTGGGCATGGGTAATAGGCAGTTCCAAAGATACTGTGTGTGTTTAAGCATACTCTAGATTTCTACGCTTGTGCAATGCATCACAAGTATATGGAATAAACTGAAGGTCAGATCTTTCTATCTAACCTCTCACTCCAGCCCTAGCCTTGACACAGAGTTTCAGGGCATTCCATAAGTTACTGAATAGAGGTAATGTAATGGCAAACTTACTCTCAGTAAATTGCATCTCAGTTTATGCCACCACAATTTGGCATATCTAGCAGGCAATGAATGTAGTTGCTGCTCTTCATTGAATAGTCCAGCAGTTAGCCTAAGTTTCCACAGTTGCAACCTACTCATCATTTGTGGCCTACTCTGTCTAGTGGGATGGCTACTAAGGTTGGGAGCTACTACAGGTGCACATTCCTTTATCCGAAATTCTGAAATCCAAAAAGCTCTGAAAACCAAAGTTTTTTTCGCCAACAGCTGACGTCATTCAGGTGTGATGTGGCAGCACTAGCAGAGGCCGCCAGATGTCAGCTGTGGCTCAGCGCTTGTACTGGTTACACGTGCATTTGCTGTTCGCTGATATTTTGTGTTCACTGTTGACTTGGTGTTTAATTTCACTGTGAAAATGTCATAAAGAGCTGCAGATACTCCTATGGGTAACAATGAGAAAAAGAGAAGGAAGCATCTATCATTATCAATAACGCAGAAAGTCGAGTTATTGCAGAAGCTTGATTGTGGTGTGTCTTTGCGGCGTCTTACTGAAGAAAATAATGTCGAACTACCACTGTATATGTTTTAAATAAACAGAAAGACGAGTTACTGAAGTTTTACAGTGACAGTGACGTTCTACATTTATTCCAATGTCATTTACCATGTGTTTGATTTGGTTCGTTTGAAGCTGTATATTTTTATGTTTTATTGAATGTTTTTGTTGGAAATAAAACTTTTTCTTGTCATTATTCCCTAAACAATACAGTGTAACAACTACTTACATAGCATTTACATTGTATTAGGTATTATAAGTAATCTAGAGATGATTTAAAGTATATGGGAGGATGTGCATAGGTTTGGTGCGCCGCTGGGTCCGAAAGTCCGCTGCACTGAAACAAGTTAAGTAAGGGACTTGAGCATACGTGTTTTTTTGGCATGGGGGGGTTGGGGTCTGAAATCTGAAAAATTCTGAACTCCAAAATGCAACTGGCCCCGAGGATTTTGGATAAGGAATTGTGGACCTGTATCTGTAAAAGTAAGTATGACTGAAATGCAACTGTGAGGCACGGACTGAGTCCATTGTGATCTAGCCCAGTTTGAGCAAATTGTTTTTCTGATTGCTCATTTCCTGATTTAACATACTTGTGATAATCTTTAACACAGATAGAATTAATTGACCGGGTGGATGACATTTATCGAAATACATCTTGGAATGATGCTGGATTCAGAGGTTATGGTTTGCAGATAGAAGAGGTAATTAAATTAAACAAAAAAATTTGTTAGTGATAGTAACTTTTAACTTTAATGCATGAAGCAGAAATAACCATACTAAAAACTTCTGAAACCTATTGGATTTATTTTTCAGAAAGCATTTGAAAATCATCCAAATGAACTGTATTCCATTATGCTTATGATGTAAAAACTAACACTTATTATGTTTCTTTCTACAATCTGAAGACCATGTAGCAAAGTTCATGTTGTCATTGACTGTCCAATTTACCTCAAAATTTTGTTAATTAGGGGCTTGTATTGGAAATCATGAAACTGATTATTTCAACAAGAGTGAGAATTAGCCAATATAATTATCATAAAAATTGAGTCAAAATGCAGCAAAGATACATAACTAGTGACTACAAAGATCAACAAGTCAGCTAATGAGAATCTAATGTTCTACTACATAGCATTTAGTTTAACAAAACGTGAAGTGCATTTCAGAGATAGGATGAGTAGATCATAAATAAAATAAAAGTTGACGTGATACAAGAGAAATAACATATGAATTCAATGCAGGAGTATGCCATTTGGCCACTCATGGCAGCTTTGCTATTCGGAAGGATCATGGCTGATCTGAATCTCTGTGCTATTTCCCAGCACTAGCCTTCCTTTACTGTTTCAAAAGAAAAGTAGTCTCAGTCTTGAATCAACCTAGTTCATAGACTCACAACTGAAAGAATTGCATCCCTTCTGGGTAGAGAATTCCAAAGGTTCACTACATCTGAGGAAAAATTTCTCCTCATCTTATTTTTTAATGGCCGTTCTTTAATTTGCGACTCTGGCACCAGAGCTGGAGGAGTATCATCACTGCCTGTACCCTGTCAAATCCTGTATGAATTTTGCACATCATTGAGATCACCTCTCGCTCTTCTAACTTAAGGGATTATTGGTTTGATCTGTTTTATCTGTCCTCATAGAACAACCTGCTCATTCCAAGAATTAATCTGGTGAGCTTCCATTTCCCTCCCTCTATCACCAGTGTATACTTTCTCAGAGAGGGAAACCATTCCTGAACAAAATATTCAGGTGAGTTCATACCAAAGCACAATATCATTTCCAGAATGTGCCTATTTTCTTGCACTCAGATCCTCTCATAATAAAGGCCAGCACACCATTTGCCTTCCTAATTATTTGCATTGCCTGCATATTGTAGAAGTATGCAACATGGTAAAGGAGTTTGTCTTTTTATAAAGAATAAGATGAAGGCACTAGAGAGAAAGGATCTTAATTCAGAAAATAAAGTGGAATCATTTTGGGTAGAGCTCAAAATTAAGGGGCAAAAAATATTGAGTGTTGATGAAAGGCTCAAATACAGTGCCTATAAAAAGTATTCACCCTTCCCCCCTTGGAAGTTTTCATGTTTTATTGTTTTACAACATTGATTAACAGTGATTTATTTTGGCTTTTTTGACACTGATCAACAGAAAAAAAACTCTTGTGTCAAAGTGAAAACAGATCTTACAAAGTGATGTAAATTAATTACAAATATAAAACACAAAATAATTGATTGCATAAGTATTCACCCCCTTTAAAATGATACACCAAATCACTGCTAAATCAATGTAAAACAATAAAACATGAAAGCTTACAAGGGTGGAGTGGGGGTGAATATTTTTTATAGGCCCTGTATACTTGTAATATAAAGCCTAATAGAACTCAAGAAATTTAAGATATATGCAACAAGGGTAATAAAATAATCTTAGGAGAATTTAATATACATATAATCTAGCAAACCAAGTTTATAAAAATAATATTGACATGGTTTGTGATAAGTATATAATGTTTGACAAATTTACTGAAGTTTTTTGAGGATGTAACCAGCAGATTCCAGAGAAGGGATCTCATAGATGTTGTATATTTAGATTTTTTTTTAGAATGTATGTGATAATCTATCACATAAAAGAGTATTTTATGGTATTAATGGAAGTGTGTTAGCATAGATTAGTTACCACACAGAAGGCAGTTGGTATTCAAGTTGAATGTAAAAGTATGTGAGAAAGTATGTTGTAATGAGAATACATGGATTCTACAAGAAGATATAGATCGGTTAAATGAGTAGGTGAAAATTTCAGAAATGGAATTTGCTAAGTCTGAAAGTGCAAGATTACATTCATCAATATGAGGAATAAAGGCAGACAATTATCTATGAAGGTTTATGGATGAGCAAAGAACAGAGGGAGCCAGTAATTCTTGTGCATGAGATAGCAGGCAAGTGGTTATGAAGGCAAATGGCATGTTGCCATCATTATAAGGAAGTATAGTGGATTCTGTTTTGCTGGGACACACTGGGCCCAGTACATTTTGGCCCAATTAAGCTGCTGCCTCAATTAGCTGAAGTTTCACGGAAATAGTTAAAAAGGTGTAAGAAAGGCTAAGTACCACTTAACTGAGTAACAAATCACATATTTAAAGGAAATACAGAACAAAGTAGAATACTACCAATACAGTACTATAAAACTGTGTACTAGTTCCTAATAGTTAACAATGGAGGAGTTCATTCAAAGTACGTTGCCGTGTTCTTTTGACTGTAAATGAACAAAATCAGTGCAGACACCTCGTGCAGATAATGGACTGCCTTCATACAATGTTTCGATGATTGCATCCTCCAAATCTTAATTTTCATTGTAACATTCAAGATGATTATGGATACCTTCCAATTTTTCATAGTTGCTAACGTGTTGAAGTAATGAACACGTTTTCATTTTCACTCCTGGCCATTTCTAGTATCTCCAAGCTTGAATACTTGAAACCGCAGTGAGCAAAACAGTTCTGAATTGTCTTACTGCATATTTCTCACCAACTGTTAGTGACAAAAATCATTGCCTTTTGAACACAACCTCACAACTGATGCTATTTTAAAAACTGTTCACCCTAAGCATGGTGTAGTGCTAACGGCTACACAGTGCATGTACCTAATGCTAGTTAGAAACTGTTCAGCAACAGTCTCCTGTCCTAATTAAGAGGCATAGTGTCCCAAATAAACAAAGGAAATCCTGGCTATTTTCTTGATTAGTTTTTGTTCTTTAAGAGTTGTCCCAAATAAGCAGCTGTATATTTACAAATATAATTACAAATTTCAGCTTTATCGAACAGTTAGTAAGAAAGAGAAAAGATAAAAAGAGGCCCATTACAGTTAACACAGTCCAAATGTGTGCATCAATTTGGAGATCATCTTGAAGTTGTCTTTTTACTTGCACGCTGGTCCCACGGATGAAAGCACACACCACATTCTGAATGTCGCTTGAAATCCATCTCGAACAAACAGGTGGTCTCTTGAGGTTATTGGCCTTTCCTCCTTGGATCCATTTATCTGCACAAAGCACTTCGTGCAACAGGGACACTCCTTCCCATGGCATCCTCAGCATCCTAACCCTAACCCTCTCCCGGCTCACACTGTCCATCACAAATCTCACTCCGCCCAGCTCTGTCTGGAACCTTCTCCCAATTCCACCATCCTGAGTGGCTGACATAGCACTCCTAAGTTGAACATTATAGCCCCTTATTTTTTGAGCCAATACCAAAACATTCTAAAAGTGGAACACACTGCTTTTACAGAACATCTAAGATGTTGAAACTAGTGGAAGCATCTCAAAGGAAGGAATATGTTACATGAAAAGGGACCAGTGATTTAAAACTTAGGTGTCTGACCATGACCTTACAGGGGATGGTGAATTTCAGTTCTCTACCCCAGTGGGTCATGGAGGCTAGGTCATAGGTGACATTTAAAGAGGAAATAGATAAATATTTGAAGGATCAGGGAATTGAGGATTGTGGGTACTCCTTTTTTATGTGTTCTCTTGAAATAAAGCTGAGTGGCTTTGTGGGTTGTGAGCTTGATGAGGAATGTTCTTTTGCTATATTTTTGTTAGAACTGTTATGTAACTCTGCATTATCCAGAGAATATTAGCATTGTTTCTGCTTTTCAATGTGGATCACAGCTGCTCTTACTCCTTTAGAAAAACCTCCTTCTAGTCCAATGTTATTAGTTCGCAATGGGATCTTTTGTGTATCGTGACTTTACCATCACTTTAGTATATCTTATCGCAACTATTACATTAATTTCCACTCCTCAGTTTGAATGCTCGAATGGTCTCCTTTACCATGACGTAAAGTCATTTTTCTCATCCTGATATGCCTCAGTCTCTCATGGCTCACATTTATTTAGATGTGGTAAATAACGTTATGCTCTTGTTCATTTTCATCTCTCTAATCTTCTCCAGTCTTCTTACTGTGGCTTGTTAACATTTTTTCCTTCACCCATGCTATGCCCACATTTGTGGAGGCCCTACATTTTGGAACTCCCACTCTGAACCTCTCTGCTTTGCCACTTCTCCCTCTAATTCCTTTTAATATCTGTCTTAAAACCAACCTAAGGCCAAGCTTTAAGTCAGCCAGATTCAATCCTCTTCTTTGCTTTGAGCATCTTTTTTTACATTAGAGGCGCTATTTAAATGCAGCTTGCTTATTTTTAATCGCAGATCATTGTTAAAAAAGAACCAACAAAGGTTGTTTTAGACGAGAAACACTACAATATGGAGGGGACCTTTCCGAAGTACAAAGATGCTTGGGAAGTTAAACCTCTATTAGAGGTAAGAAAGAATTAACAAGACAATAGTTAAGTAATGTTTTTAAAGTATCATTTTCTTAGACACTGGAGTTATCCTGTAAACCTGAATTACTGGATTAAATTTCTTAGTGGATCACTATGCATCTTTCACACAACCAGTGTATATTTTTGGAATCTATTATGCATTGTACTTTTCTAGTATTGGTTTTAAAATTAACTATAACTATAGTAATTGCATCATTTTTGATCTGAACTGTGCAGTTCTACTTCCAGGTGAAAAGATGGAAAATAACTCTATTTTAGATAATTTCTTGTTTCCTTCGGCCAAGCTAATTTCCAAATGGAGAATTGTGAAACCTTTACAACATAAAAAGAGAGCATTTGACCCATAGAGACCATAATGGCATTCTAGACAATTGGCTCTTTCTCTTTACTACTGTGAAAACCCACTTTACAGAAATAAAAGCATGCAGAATGAAGTTTATTTTGCGGACTATGTTAGCCAATCAGACTGTGTGAAAGTATAGATTATCCAGTAGATTATAGATTCCTGTGTCTTGAATTTATTTAGAAATTAACTTCCCAGTTTATGACTCTGTACTTTTCTTTTTTTTAAAGCAATTCAGTGCTGATATAGCAGATAGAGCATCCAAAGTTTGCCTTGCGCACTTGTTCACTTACCAAGATTTTGAACATGGAACACTTGGTCTCGCCTATGTTGGATCTCCAAAACCACGTGCTTTGGGTGGTATTTGCCCTACACGTAAGTCCAAATGTAAATGAAATTTTAATTTTCCAATATTTACTTAATTGATGAAGAAATGTGCATAAAATGCTTTGTGTTACTATTTTAAGTTGGATTATTTTATAGGAAACACATTGTTGAAGTAAAATTAGTATAACAAAGATGAGATTCTGGAGTCAATTTGCACATGTGTGCAACTGGCGAATCTCATGCTGGTGGCACATGTTGGAACTCCAAAACCAAGAGCATTAAGTTATAGTTACTCCATGTGTAAGTCCATATCCAAATGGAATTTATTTTCAAAAATTCATTTTAGCATTGAGGAAATGTTAATAAAATGTTAATATTTTTAAGTTGGTTGTATTGTATGAAAAGAGGTTGATGGAAATGAGGCTGATATAACAACGATGGGGCTAATGTTATATATACCTAGGATTGGTGAACTTCATTGTTGCTGGTGCATATTAAAATATCATGGAGATAGCACTTACAAATTATTATCTTTTTTTATGGAATGGGTATTGGTGGGAGGTATGCTTATAAAATGTTTTGTACTGCATGTACTAGTAATAATTAAAAGTAGGTAATGTGAAAAATGAAGACTTGCAATCCTATTCTGAGACTAGAACAATGAGGATCTTTTGTCTTTGTCTTTTGGGAAAGCCGCTTCAATAGCTGTATCATCTAGGAATGTTTTTTTCACCAGCCTATGATCACGCAACCTTGCGCAAGGCAGTTTACTTAAATACAGGATTAACAAGCACTAAAAATTATGGAAAAACAATCCTGACCAAGGTAAATTATGCATTACTTGTTTTTATATTTATTTAGAAATTGCTTGATTTAATTGATCTGTGCTTTTGTAGTATGCTTTTTGTTGAAGGCATTAATTTGTTGGGGATATGTAGTCTTTGTTATACCAGACTGCTGTACTTGTATGCTCATATGTTCTATGATATTGCTGTCTAATTTCCGGCTCAATCAGCAGCTGAAATTTCAAAAATAATTAAAGTTTTCAATCTCCTAATTTATCTAGGCATATCAGGACTAGAATTGCTAAATATTGATCTTGTGTGTTGATGCTACACTCTCAGATTTGGTTGCTTTTTTCAACCAGCTCTTCTGCCCACATTTGTTACCTCTACTGAAAAGGCCTTTCAACTTTAGGATTACTCTTATGTTGTTAATAGTAAGTCTGATTGCAGTAAAAAAATAAGGGATAGAAAATGAAAATCAACTGAACAAAATTACTTATTTTCCTTCTAAGGAAGCAGATTAACTAGATTGGTTAGTTTCAACCAAAAATGCTATTTCAGCAGGACACTGAAAATTTCCTGTGGATATCTTCTGTTTGTAATTTTAAGCAAGATGTGGCTGTTATTTGTTGTGATTAGATTCAAATCATTAATGGCTTACAATGGTATCATTGGGTTTTTCTATAAAATGTTAACAGAATGAAATATAACCATGTTTTTTATTAATCTCCTTCTGTGGTTTAATTTCTCTTTGAATATTCCTCTTTATATTTTTAAGTTTGTCCCTTTCCCTCTGTCATCATTTAAAAATGGGGTGACACAATGCCATGGCATCTGTGTGGATGCCACATGACTCCAGCAACCTAGATTTGATCCTGACCTTGGGCTCTTGCTGTGGATTTTGCATGTTTTCCTTGTGACTGCATGTATTTCCATTGAGTGTTCTGGTTTCCTCCCACACCCTAGAGCTGTACTGGCAGATTAACTAGCCAATGTAAATTATTCCAAAGGTAGATGTGTAATAAGGAAATTGGGCTGAATGGATGAGCATGTGTACAAGAGTAAACTACAGGGGTATGTAGTAAGTGGGAGAGTGGGACTGATGTGAATACTCTGAGAGTTAGCATAGACTTAATGGGCTACAAGATCTTCTATTTTGTGAGAAAATATAGAAATATGAAAACTTTGAAGCTTGAAACTTTGAAATTTGTGGATCAAGTTATTTGGTGAAGGAAATGGTAGAGATTTAACTCAGTTAATTTTTAGCATTTTAGGAATATTTTCATCTTTTTGTGCTATGTCTAAGTACAAAGATGGTCCATATTATTTTATAATAAAACATTCTTAAGTATAACATTCTGTTATGCTTTGAAACATTTATGAGATCTCAGAGCCATGGACTCATTGATTTGTTATGATACTGGATGAGGTCACTTAGCCTATAGAGTCTGTACTAGCTCTTTATGAATAATGTATATATAGAAAAAAATGTACAAAATATTTTAAATTTTAAATTAATTAATTGGTCCTCTAAATAGCTTAAAAAAGGATAATGAGTTTTGCAATGAGTGAAAATATGTGCAAACTACATGTCTTTGCTGAAACTGCTAATTTGTACAACTCTTAAACAGCTGTATAACCGAAGTATTGTCTTGATTTTATTTACAAAAACAGGAAGCAGATCTTGTCACTGCTCATGAATTAGGCCATAATTTTGGAGCAGAGCATGACCCAGATAGCCATGAATGTGCTCCCACTGATGATGATGGTGGAAAGTATGTCATGTATCCTATCGCAGTGAGTGGTGACCAGGAAAATAATAAGGTACAGCATAATACATTGTATAATGCTTTTGGCATTGTCGTCCCTGCTTACAAATAGAAGACATTAAACCAGCTTTTTGGGTTATCAATTTTATTTTTCAATGTACTCCATTAACTCCCTAAAGTGAAACATTGAATTGTGTATCTGAATTGTAAATTTGAATCCCAAGGTAAGTTTTGTTATCCTGGTACCGTTTCTTGTGGATGTGACATGTTGTTCAAAGTTTGCAGTATTTCAATAGATACTAGTATCTGTTAGGAAGCCAAAGTGTTAGCTTTTGTGGGAATTTTATATCTCAATATAGGGTAACAGTTTTCCTGTTGCAGTTCATTCATTTGCTGAGACATTAAATTGAAAAGAAATTTACTTCGTGCGTGAGTCCAATTTATGTTGCCAAGAAGACTTTAGTAAATCCCCAAAATGTTGAAATGATAAAGCGCATGGGAGGGGTGTTTCTATTTTTGATTACTTTCTGACCATTTCCGCTCAAAGTGTAAAAATGTCAATATTTGATGAAGGACAGATACTGGTTTATCATAATATCCTTTGGGGTCTAATAGCCTACTGGTGGCTCACTAGCTCTATTTTACAAAGCTGGCTGTATTTCAGATAATGGTGCAATGTAATTGGGAGGCCATGAAACTAAATAACAAATGCTCATTAATCTGGAAACAACCTACTCAAGAAGTGGAAATGACAATTCAAACCTCTAGATCTCTTTATTTAGTCATACTTTATTGATCCCAGGGGGAAATTGGTTTTCGTTACAGTTGCACCATAAATAATAGTTATAGAACCATAAATAGTTAAATAGTAATATGTAAATTATGCCAGTAAATTATGAAATAAGTCCAGGACCAGCCTATTGGCTCAGGGTGTCTGACCCTGCAAGGGAGGAGTTGTAAAGTTTGATGGCCACAGGCAGGAATGACTTCCTATGATGCTCTGTGTTGCATCTCGGTGGAATGAGTCTCTGGCTGAATGTACTCCTGTGCCCACCCAGTACATTATGTAGTGGATGGGAGACATTGACCAAGGTGGCATGCAACTTAGACAGCATCCTCTTTTCAGACACCACTGTGAGAGAGTCCGGTTCCATCCCCACAACATCACTGGCCTTACGAATAAGTTTTCCCTCCTGGATAATAAAAAACTTACTATGATCTAAAATTTAAATTTTACCAGCCTGTGGAGTTCAGGGGAAGACGGTTATATAAAATTGTAGCAGATACCAGTGTATGTTATTTCAGATTCATCACAAATTTAAATTGACATGCAGGAGGATTGTAATCAGGTTTTGCCAAGTTTCCTGTCTGTTTTGTTCCTTGACTAATCTTTAGAATCTGCAATGCCTATATCTGTGTTGATGTTGTATTTGGGTCTTGAGCAATAATGTGTTGTGGCACTACAGCAATTTCGTATAAAGACAAAATACATCCAAGTTTCCATTGTGCTGCAATATGCAAAAGACATTTAACATTGGTTTTACAGGTCTTTCATTCTCAAATGTGCATTGTTGGACATGAGTTAATTTTGATCTAGGTTTCATGTTTATAAATGTAGCAAAAATTTAAGTCAAATACATTATTTACGCTGCAGTTCAGTTTAATGTACCATAGTAGCAAGTGCAGTGCATGGCTAAAATAAAAATAGTTAATTTTGGAAACACTCGGAATGCCCAGCAGAGTTAATATTTCGGTTTAACTATTTTTCGTCACCAGTGCTTGACTGAATGTTTAGATCACTGCATCTTACTTGGATTTTATTAAAATAAGTGAGTTGCTTTTTGAAATCTACAGTAGATTGCAAAATTATGTAACTCATGCAATGTGTATGATTCTTTAGCTATTCTCCAACTGCAGCAAGCGATCAATTTATCAGACTCTAATTAATAAAGCATCCAAGTGCTTTCAAAAAAGGAACAATAAAGTATGTGGCAATTCGCGTGTAGATGAAGGAGAAGAGTGTGACCCTGGGCTTTTACATCTCCACGAAGATAAATGTTGTACTGATCAATGCAAACTTAAGAAAGATAAAAAATGCAGGTAAAATAAATGACCGGCCTTTAACATTTTACTTTAAATATCTTACTTTCAACTGGAATGTGAAACTCTATTTCGTTTTGACTTCTCTGAATCCAGAGGAACTTCTGCTAATATATCCTAAATTAATTTTGGCTCATTATATTGTTTGCTAGTTGCTTTTGCATTTTGTTTTGTTCCAAGATGCTGTCCTGTATACACTTAATGAATTTGCACTTAAGTGTACCGTTGCCAGTTTTGTTTGCCATTGTTTGAATGTTAGTATCACCTTAATGTTCCCTTCCATTATTTCCGTAATTATATTATGTTCTAAACTGTATCTACTAGTGGAGTCATACAGCATGGAAATAGGTCCTTTGGCCAATTCATCCATGCCAACCATGTTTCCCAACAAGCTTGTCCCATATGTATGCATTTAGTCCATAGCCATCTAAACCTATTCAATCCATGTACTTGTATAGATGGCCCATGTACTTGTATAGATGGCTTTTAATGAATAAAGTCCTAGCCTGCCCAACTCTTCCTATTATTCAGGCCCTTGAGTCCTGGCAACATTCTTGTAAATCTTCAATGCACTCGTCCCAGCTTAATGACATCTTTCTTATAGCAGGATAACCAAAACTGAGCACAATGTGTGGCCTCATCATTGTTTGTACAACTGCAAGCTTACACCCCATTATGCTCAGTGCTCTGACTGTTGAAAACCAGCGTGTAAACCATCTTCTTCACCAACCTGCCAACCTGTAATGCCACTTTCAGAGAACCATGTGCTTGTGCTCCTTTGCTGTTCAACACTCCCAAGGGCTCTATCTTTCATGTGAATATCCTGCCCTAGTTTGGCTTCCCAAAATGCAACACTTCACACTTTTATCTGAAATGAATGACATTCCTTGGCCCACTTACCTAAATGATCAAGATTCCCCTATAATTTTTGATAACCACCTTCACTATCCATGATACCACCTACTTACTAACCATGGTTTGCATATTTTCATCCTAATAGTTATAATATATAAGTTATGAACAAATGTGCATCCAGCACGGATTCCTGAACCACAGCACTAAATACAGGTGGCCAATCACCAGCTGCTTCCTGCCATCAAGCATGGCTAGCTTTCCCTGGATCGTATGTGATCTAACTTTCCAGGCTAGCTTTCCATGCACAATCTGTATAAAGCATGTTTCTTGCTAATGTCTACGTAGAATTTATAGAAAGTCCATTGATGGCTTTTATGTGTTTTAGAGCAGAAGTAAATATATTTTTCTGATTAATTGGTATTATTTTAAACTGTTAACTCTAATGATGTAAATACACAGAAATGAAAAAAAAACTGCATTGTGAAGTCACAGTACTTTATAAATACTAAAATAAATTCTAACAAAAATATACTTAAAATATGCATTTTGCAATTGAACATTCTTTGACTTCTCTATAGTTGTCTGGAGGTGAAACTTTTTTAACAAAAATAATCATTATTTCCAAAGTGACAAGAACAGCCCATGTTGCAAGGATTGCCAATTTGAAAAAGCTGGGAAGAAATGCCAGGAAGCAATCAATGCAACATGCAAAGGAGAATCTACTTGTACAGGTGAGTGGTAGCCAAAATCTGTGTGCATTAAATTTAACCAGGTGTACCTTCTGAAAGATTTTATAGGTGTTCAGAAGCCATCTCAACCCTTAGCTAGCTGTAAGGACACAAGAAAATGAAACAGTTGTAGCATGAATCATGGAAGCCATTTCAACCCTTAGCGGCCTTCACCAGAGCTGTAAGGACACAAGAAAATGAAACAAAGCTGTGGTGTAATCTTCGTTTTAGAATGAGGAATCTGACATTGCAGCTGCTTTTTCGTTGCTGAAGTAGAGTTTACGCCTGCTGTGACTATTACCTTCTGTGCCTCCAATACATCAACATTGCAAAATGCCTATCAGTTCAGACCATGGCTGATTGCAGATTACATATCCGTACGAAAACAATGTAGTGCTACTTACCTTTTGGCATCCTTTCATCAATGACTGTACATGAAAGAGTTAATAAGTGCTGTTGAAAGGGCTGTGGCTCATGGGCAGATCTTATTTTAGGATACTTTAGCATGACTGATTACATGTATTGGTACTGAGAATGATTTACTGTAACTAATTCTGGAGTTGGATTTATGCATAACTATATCATGTGGGTTGCCTTCTATAGATGTATGTGCCTGATAAGCCTCGTATATTATTTTCCAAGGATGCTGTTCAATGGGATTCTCAATGTTGCTGTTGTAGTTCATAGGAAACAAAATTCAGCATCTTGCACAAAAGATCACGAAAGTTTCAAGTCCCTATAGAAAAAAAAGTGTTTAATAATGGTAAATTACTTGTGATATTGTTGCAACCTTCCTATGACTTCCAACATATTTACAGCCCGGAAGTAGCCGACATGATAGGAAATGTAGGCAAAATGCACATGCCCTTATGTGAATATCAGTCTAGCACATGCTTTTGAGGTGGAAGCCCTCCGAAGGAGAGAAACTGAGCGTATTTCCACCTGGAAGAGACCACTACCTCTTTCAATACGATGTGCTACACTGGCACTTCCAATTTGTGAATTAATGAAGGATCTTTTCGCGAAATGTCAACTGTACTCTTTTCGATAGATGCTGCCCTGCCTGCTGAGTTCCTGCAGCATTTTGTGTGTGAAACGTTGCCAAGAGGTTCAGTTGTTGTTCAGACCAAACATCAGAATGGGGGAAGAAATGTAATCTAAGTGACTGACTGTAGAATGAATGTTGGTACCAGATGGGGTGGTTTGAGTATGTCAGGAACCGCTGATGCTTGGGATTTTTACACACGAGCATCTCTGAATACACAACATGTTGAAGCTTTAAGTTGATGGTACCTAAGGTACCAAGAGGTACCTAATAAAGTGGTCACTGAGGGTATACTGTAGCCAAAAGAACAATTCAGTTATGTTTTCTTAAAACTGGACATTTATTCTCTAATACAAGATTTTGAACTAATGAAATTTCTTATTGTTAGGGACTGACCAGTTCTGTCCTGCTCCTGGAAATGCAACAGATCAGACAATCTGTGTGGACATGGGAAAGTGCAAAAATGGAGAATGCATTCCTTTCTGTGAGGCAGAGCACAGCCTCAAATCATGTGCTTGCAATGGTGAGTGAAAAGATTTATTGAAATTTCTTGGTCGTGTTTGGCCTTATTTAAAGAAGGACTGGTCTTGCAACCAAAGCTTGTTCTTAGATCAAATATAGACATGGTATAGATAAATAGATACTTTATTGATCCCAAAGGGAATTACAGTGTCACAGTAGCACTACCAGTGCATAGATATAAATATCAGAAGAGAAGTAGAATGAATAAAATATGTCCAACAGGAGGGGGCCATCACTTCCCTGGCTATAGGTTGACTCACTATTGAGTCTAATGGCCGAGTGTAAGAATGATCTCATTTAGTGCTCTTTGCAGCAGCACAGTTGTCTTAGTCTACAGGTGGCCGCCGTTTTTGGAATGTTCACTTTACGACACCTCGCTGTTACGAAAGACCTACATTAGTTACCTGTTTTCACTAACAGAAGGTATTTTCACTGTTACGAAAAAGGGCAGCGTGTGCCCAAACAGCCAAGCTCCTCCCCCGGAACTGCATTCTAGCCGGCATTGCTTAAACACGTGCTTTATCTCGATTTATTTTGTGCATCCATTAGCAAGATGAGTTCTAAGGTATCGGAAAAGCCTAAAAGAGCTCGTAAGTGTGTTACACTTGGCGTAAAACTAGACATAATTAAGTGTTTCGATCGTGGTGAACGAAGTAAGGATATTGTCCACATGTTGAACTTGCCTGCATCCACCATTCGCACTATTTATATGTAGAGAGAACGAATTTTGAAAGCTGCCGATGTTACTGTTGGTCTGCTCGTAGCAAAGTGGTCTCTCTTAGTTGGCATCCAATAATGGATAAAATGTGAAGTCTATTGCTTGAGTGGATTAATGGGTGTACAAAGCGTGGTGTTCCGTTAAGTTTTCTTACACTTACGGGGAAATCAGTCAGTCTTTTTAATAAGCTGAAACGGGAAGCACTGGACGATGGTGATAAAAGTGTTGCGAAAGTGGTATTTAAAGGTAGTCATGGGTGGTTTCATCGGTTTCTGAGGCGAGGGCAGCTTCATAGTTTAAGCAGTGGTCCCCAACCTCCGGGTCGTGGACCGATACATTGCAGTGAAGAACGTAGTAGTGCAACGGTAGTTGGAACACACCCAGCACATCTTTAAGAAAAAAGCCAAAATAAGCAAGCTAATTAATTAGGTGCCGCTCGGCACGTAAATGTCGGCCCATATCAGAGGCAATTGCTGATTGCGTCAGGTGCTTATTCGTATAAGCAAGTGATTAACTGTGACGAAACTGCAATTTATTGGAGTCTTCCCGATTCCGGTAAGTGAAACTACACTGCACATACATTATTTCTACTTTATATAGGCTGTGTATTTTTATGTGTTATTTGGTATGATTTGGCAGCTTCATAGTTTAAAGGTTACTGGAGAGAGTGTTTCTGCCGAGAGCGCTTCGGCAAGATTTTCACTGCACTAGACAAGCTGCCGAAAAGTATTTCTACTTTATATAGGCTGTGTATTTATCATATCATTCCTGCTTTTACTTTATGTTACTGTTATTTTAGGTTTTATGTGTTATTTGGCATGATTTTGTAGGTTACTTTTTGGGTCTGGGAACGCTCAAAAATTTTTCCCATATTAATAAATGGTAATTGCTTATTCACTTTACAACATTCCGGCTTACGAACCATTGCATAGGAATGCTCTACCTTCGGATAACGGGGGAAACCTGTATTACTAAAAGTGTTCCTTTGTTCAGCCAAGTTGGCATGCAGAGGGTGTAAAACGTCGTCCAGAACTGCCAGGATTTTCCATTGGGTCCTTTGTTCTACCACAGCCTCCAGTGTGTCCAGTTGGACTCGTATAACAGAGCAAGCCTTTCTAATCAGTTTAACGAACCTGTTGGCATCACCCATGTTGATGCCATTTCCCCAGCACACCACCACATAGGCAATTACACTGGTGATAACAGACTTGTAGAGAAAGTCTGTAGACGCTGGAAATCCAAAGCAATACACACATAGTACTGGAGGAACTTTATACTTTATTGTCGCCAAACAATTGATAGTAGAACGTACAATCATCACAGCGATATTTGATTCTGCGCTTCCTGCTCCCTGGATTACAAATCCATAGTAAATATTAAAAAGTTAAATTATAAATCATAAATAGAAAATAGAAAAATGGAAAGTAAGGTAGTGCAAAAAAAAAACCGAGAGGAACTCAGTAGGTCAGGCAGCATCTCCAGAAACAGTTGGAATTTTGGGCCAGGACCCTTCTTGAGGGTGATGCTTTTTGTGGTGGGGAGAACAGCGGGGGTGGGGGAATGTCTTAGAGGTTGTAGCCGGAGCCAGTGACAGGTATCACGGGTGACTTGAGTGCACAGCAGGGAAGAGGGTACATGTGTATAGGAAAAGTTTAGAGGGATAAAGGTGAAATGCAGGCAAATGGAACTAGCCTAGATGGGCATCTTGTTTAGCATGGATGAGTTGGGCCAAAGGATCTGTTTCCCTGCTACATGACGCTAGAATAGAAAACAATAGTGATAACATGAAGGAGCAGACATTTTCATTGTCACATGATATGTTACCTCTATGGTGCCAAGGTCAAGGATGTCACTGGCTGCCGAGCATCATGAAAATGGAGGGCAAACAGGTTACAGAATGGTGCTAGTAATTATAGGTATGATGATTATAGGTAGGATGGACTACTGTGGGAAAAATTGAAAAAGCTAAAGAGAGGATAAAAAACAAAAACTCAAACGACAGCAAACACTTAAGTAACACCAGGGCCATGTACTTGTGGATACAGAAACAGGAAGACAGAATGTGTGGCTGAAGGGAGGATGCTCCTTGACTACAGGCCAGAAGGATGGTGTTGAAGAAACTGGTGGCATTGAGCCAAATTTGTAGCCAATACAAAGACAGGTGAAGGAACAGGTAGTATCACAGAGTCTGCAGTAGGACTTGGACAAGTTGGAATAGTAAGCAAAGAATACAGCATAGTGTTATGCACTCCGGTAGAAAGAATAGAAATGTGGACTACTTTCTCTGGGGAGAAAATTCAGAAATCAGCTGCAGGGGTACTTGAGATTCATAGTTTAGTATTTCTTTCAGGTTAACTTGTATGTTGAATTGGTAGTAACGAAGGCAAATGCAATGCTAGCATTCATTTCAAGAGCAAAGCTACACTGCTGAAGCTTCTATAAGGTACCA
The DNA here is from genome assembly GCF_963921235.1 of Mobula hypostoma. Lineage (NCBI taxonomy): Eukaryota > Metazoa > Chordata > Chondrichthyes > Myliobatiformes > Myliobatidae > Mobula > Mobula hypostoma. The sequence continues at coordinate 62,464,194 of NC_086098.1, forward strand.
GTCAGATGCATTTGGAATATTGTGGGCAATTTTGGACTCCATGTCTAAGGATAGATATGCTGGCACTATGGAGGGTCCAAAGGATGTTGACAAGAATGATTTCAGGAATGAAAGGCTTAACATCTGAGAAGCGTTTCATGTCTCTGGGTCTGTACTTGGCATTCAGAAGGATGAGAGGGGATCTCATTGATACGTGCTGGATACTGAAAGGCTTGGATAGAATGGGTGCAGGGGACAGGTTTCCATTAGTAGGAGAGTCTAGACTCTGAAGGCACAGGTTCAGAATAAAATGATGCCTCTTTAGATGAGGAGGGGTTTCTTTAGCCTGAGGTTGATGAATCTCTGGAATTTGTTGCCTCAGAGGGCTATGGAAGCCAAGTTATTAGAACATAGAATATTACAACACAGTGCAGGCCCTTCACCCCACAATGTTGTGCTAACCTTTCAACCCACTCTAAGGTCAATCTAAATCTTTCCTCCTATATAACCCTTCCATTTTTCTGTCATCCATGTGCCTATCTTAAGAATTTTTAAAATGCTCCCAATGTATCTGCCTCTACCACTGCCCTCGGCAGGGCATTCCACCCACCCACTAATCTCTGTGTAAAGAACTTACCTCTGACATCCCTCTTCTACTTTTCTGCAATCACCATAAAATAATGCTCCCTTGTATTAGCCATTTGCATCCTGAGGAAACAAAAATCTCTGCAATCCACTTGATCTATGTCCTTATCATCTTGTACACCTCTGTCAAGTCACTTCTCATTCTTTTTCACTCCAAAGAGAAAATCCCTAGCTCACTCAACCTGTTTTCATAAGAGATGACCAGCACTAAACAACACTTTTCCAAGTGTGGTCTAATCAGAGTTTTATAGAGCTACAGAATTATTTTGTGGCTCTTGAACTCAATTCCCCAACCAATGAATTGCCAACTCACCAAATACCTTCTTAACAACCCTATCAACTAGCACGGCAGCTTTGAGGGATCTGTGGATGTACACTTCTAAGAATCCTGCCATTAACCCTTTATTAAATTCCCTTTCAAATTCGATCTTCCAAAATGAATCACATTGCACTTTTCCATGTTGAACCCCACCTGCCACTTCCAAGACCAGTTCTACATCCTCTCGATGTCTCGTTGCAACCTACAACAACTCTCCACGTTATCCACAACTCTACCAACCCACATTTCCACTTCCTTTTCCAAGTCATTTATAAAAATCACAAAGAATGGGGCCCAGACCCCGGTAGAACACCACTGGTCACCGACTCCAAGCATGATACTCCCTATGTACTAGCACCCTCTGTTTTCTAAGGGCAAGTGAATTCTGTATCCTCCCAGCCAATTCCTGGATCCATACCTTCTTTCCGACTTTCTGAATGAGCCTGTTACAGGGAACTTTATCAAGTCTATCCATACTAACTTTTCGCTTAACAGTCACTGACTGCAGATACTGATTGCAATGTTTCAATGGTAAACCCAAATGTCTTCCTCAGGTTTACTGTTGAAACACTGCAATCAGTATCTGTAAGTTTGTGACTGTTAAGGCCAAATGATAGTATGGATAGATTCGACAACCAGTCACAAAGCTTCTGTAGTTAGTTAACCTTATCAAGTGCCTTACTAAAATCTATATACACTACATCCACTGCTCTACCTTTATTTATATGCTTTGTCACATCCTTAAAGGATTCAATCAGGCTTGTGAGGCATGACTTGTCCCTCACAAAGCCATGCTGACTATCCCTAGTCAGCCTATGCTTCTCCAAATACTTGTAAGTCCTATCTCTAAGAATCCTCCCCTATAATTTGCCCACCACTTTAAGTGAGACTCACTGCTATAATTCCCACTCCCTACTCCCGTTCTTGAACAAAGGAATAACATTTGCCACCCTCCAGTCATCTGACATGACTCCTGTGGCCAGTGAGGATGCAAAGATCATCGCCAAGGGTGTGGCAATCTCTGCTTTCACTACCCTTACTAACCTGGAGTGTACCCCATCTGGCCCTGGGGACTTGTCTATTCTAATGTTTTTTTTCAAAAGTTCTAGCACATCCTCCTTCTTAACATCAACATGTTCTAGCATTTTATGGTGCCTTTGGTGTATTTGGGTGTTTTATGCTGTTTAAGGCAGAGATTGATAGGTTCTTAATTGCTATGGGTGGTAAGGGTGTTAAGGGTTAGCGCAAGAAGACCCAATGGGTGGAAAGGCCTAATTCTACTCCTGCATATATCTTGTAGTCCAACCCAATGGAAATGGGGTCAATATTCACTTCAAGCAGTCAGGGTTGCTAGTATTGTGTGCAGTTTTGGTCCCCTAATCTGAGGAAAGACATCCTTGCCATAGAGGGAGTACAAAGAAGGTTCACCAGATTGATTCCTGGGATGGCAGGTCTTTCATATGAAGAAAGACTGGATGAACTGGGCTTGTACTCGTTGGAATTTAGAAGATTGAGGGGGGATCTGATTGAAACGTATAAGATCCTAAAGGGATTGGACAGGCTAGATGTGGGAAGATTGTTCCCGATGTTGGGGAGGTCCAGAACGAGGGGTCACAGTTTGAGGATAGAGGGGAAGCCTTTTAGGACCGAGGTTAGGAAAAACTTCTTCACACAGAGAGTGGTGAATCTGTGGAATTCTCTGCCACAGCAAACTGTTGAGGCCAGTTCATTAGCTATGTTTAAAAGGAAGTTAGATATGGCCCTTGTGGCTACAGGGGTCAGGGGGTATGGAGGGAAGGCTGGGTTCTGAGTTGGATGATCAGCCATGATCATAATAAATGGCGGTGCAGGCTCGAAGGGCCGAATGGCCTACTCCTGCACCTATTTTCTATGTTTCTATTATTGTGGATGTTTAAACCAGTTTGGCAGCAAATCTGAGGATAGAATTAAAAGGAAGACAAGTGAAAATGGAAATCGAATATAGGGCTTCAAGTGAGAGATTTAGGAAAATAATGATAAGGGAAATGGCAATGAGGGGATTACAAAAACCAGAGTTTATCAGGAAACAGAAGAGTGTTCAAACTTTAGAGTACACTACCAGTCAGAGATAAGAAAAATAATAAGATAAAATCAAGGGTTCTTTATTTGAATGTATGTAACATTCATAACAGAAGAGGTGAGTTGATGGCATACCTGGAAATACAATAAAAGAAATTAAAGGAAGGTAAGTTTCAATGAAGTGAGAGTGGCCTGGCTAAGTTAATTGGAACAAACATTTCCAGGGAAAATTGTAACAGAACAATGGGCTGCCTTTAAGGAAGAGATGGTTTAGATATGGTTGAGGTATATTTCCATGAAGTCAAAGGTGGAACAAATAAACCATAACTCCTACGGTGACAAAAGAGGATGTAAAGGAAGATGAGCAGTCTTTTTCTTTTGCTTTTGCGAAGCATCAGCTTATAAAATAGATTGAGCCTGATTACAAAAGAATTGGATGGTGAATGCAAATTAGAATAACAGAAGCAAAGAGAATATTAGATTCAGATTCATCTACTTATAGATGTACATTGAAACACACAGTGAAATGCGTCCTTTGCATTAACAACTAACACAACCTAAGGATGTGCTGTCACCACACATTTTGAAACCAACATACCATGTCCACAACATTCAGCAGAATAGCGACACAGCAACAAAACAAGACCCAAAACCATCCCTATGAACCCTAAAAAGCAACGAAGTCTGAGCCATGACATTGGGAGAGATCAGAGCTTGGCATCATCTTAGAACATTTGAGAAGATTAGCTGCCAACAAATAGGAATGCAAAAATATTTGATTGGCATATAACTAGTATATTGAGGAATAGGGGTCCTTGAGGACTACAATAGGAACTTGCAGATGGATGGAGAGGAAGTGTTAGGGCATTAAATTGGAACTTTGTATCTTTCTTCAGAAGAGAGTGGTAAGGAAGGAGGAGGTAGTTGAGAAATTAGACACACTAGCATTAATGTTTTAGCAGAAGATGTGGACTGGAGGAATAAATCCTAAGAATTTTGAGGGAAATTGAGAGGAAATTGTGGGGATACTGTTCATAATCTTTTGATGCTCTTTAGATACCAAGGGGTGGAAGACTCAAGTGTGGTAAATGTTAGTCACTTATTTTAATAAAAGAATACAAGTAAACCCAGCCACTACAGGCTAATATTTTAAACTTAGTCATAGAAAAGCTTTCATAAACAGATTCAGGACAGGATTGATATGTTACCTGGAGTAGAATGATCAGCACAAACTTTTCAAGAACAAGTTGATAGAAGTTTTGAAGAAGATAGCATTTGCATTGAGTTACAACCACTCTATGATTCTATAATGATATAAGTAACAGATATATGTGTATGTATGTGATATTCACTACTGCAGAAATGTAGAATAACCCTGGAATAGCTTTGAAGCATATAGTATAATTGGTTGAGAAAATAATTGGGTATATTTGAGGAGACAGGTATGAGGGGTATAGCTAGGATGAATGCATACAGGCTTTTTCCACTCAGGTCAGGTGAAATTAAAACTTGAAGCAACACACACAAAATGCTGGAGGAATTCAGCAGGTTGGGCAGCATCAATGGGAAAAAGCACAGTCGATGTTTCAGGCCGAAACCATTTGGCAGGACGGGAGAGAAAAAAGCTGAGGAGTAGATTTGAAAGGTGGGGGGAGGGGAAAGAGAAATACAAGGTGATAGGTGAAACTTGGAGGGGGAGAGATGAAGCGAAAAGCTAGGAAGTTGATTGGCAAAAGAGACAGAAGGCAGTGGAAGAACGAAAAAGGGGGGTGGGAGGAGCACCAGAGGCCATAGGTTTAGGGTAGAGGGTGAACTATTTAGAGGGAATCTGAGGGTGAACTACTTCACTCAGAGGTTGGTTTGAGTGTGGAATGAGCTGTCAGCAGAAGTGGTCGATGCAGGTTCAATTGTAACATTTAAGAGAAGATACGTGGATGAGAGGGGTGGCAGGGTGGCGGTGCTTGGTAGTGGAATGTAGTGTGCTTGATTTGCAAAACTGGAGAGTGAGAGAATACATAAGTACTATATGTGTGTGTGTTTTATAAGTACTATATGTGCAAAAATCTTAGGCACCCTAGCTATATATATGTGCCCAAGACGTTTGCATAGCACTGTATACAAAAATTATTATTTATATATATAATGTATTTATACATTAATATCCTTTGCAGTTCAGGTCGTCAGAGTCTAGAGGGGCTGATCCAGAAGCTGTGTCTTAGCAGTCTGTCACCTGAGGTCTTCTGGTCGTTGGAGTCTTGCTAATCGACTACAGGTTACTGAGGGTTGGTGAGGTTGACCCTTTGCACTTGGCCCTGGTGACTTGTGTTTGGGACCACGAGTCATTGATCAGGTCCTAGGAAGTTCAGGCCCATTGGGAATATAGAACAGTCTACCTTGGAAACCTGTTGTAAAAAATTAGTTTTAAAAGTTACCAGGCTAAATTTATGGAAGATTTTGTTGTCACTGCTTTATAAGAGAAATTGTAAAAAGACTATTTAAGAATAATTTGAGGGTAGAGCTGAATTACTGATTTACTTCTAGAATCTTTTCTGTATAACCAGTTTCATTTTAATACTGCATTAACTATATGGGATTATATTTTTATCCAGCTTCTATTAGTATTTTAGTATGTATATATTGCATCTGTAAATGCTAAAATGCTGCTTTGTTTTTGTACTGTTTAGAAACGGAC